>NW_027649800.1:5000-387500 GCF_965287045.1 Carcharhinus amblyrhynchos
TTTTCTTCCTTGTTGACTTTATGGTTATGACAGTTTGATCTGAGGGCGCAAATAAATTAACTTGTGTCCAAGACGACAACTGAAGACTAACCATGGGAGGTAAACCGTCCAAGAGTAAGGATGGGAAACCGGGAAATAATAATGATGAAAAGGGAATACCCCCGACAGTCCTCTGGGGATACAGTTAGAAAATTGGGATTGGGACCAAAAGACTAAGGACTTAAAAAAGAAGGTTATGATAAAATATTGTTGTTTTGTGTGGACGAAGGAACCAATCCGGAAACCATCTGTATTGTGGCCAAAATATGGATCGGATGAGGATTGGGTCTGTCAGATATTAAATTTATATGTTAATAGTAAACAACCCTTTAACCCCAAGGAAAGTAAGTACGCTGCCTGTTGGGTGGGCGCGATGAGTAGATCGCCACAGCCAGTCTCCCTGTATCCAATGATCCCACAGAGCAGACCGGGGCAATGGGACCCTCTTGACAACCTCCCGCCGCCACCCCCTCCTGTACCGAATGTACCCCCTGCATATCAACCAAATAATAATGGGGCCCAAGGGGAAGATCTCATAAAGCTTGAGAACGGCGCAGGAGGCGGACCCCCAGTTGAGGGTCTGCGGAGGTCCGAGAGGTTAGTAATAAAACAGTCCCTGGAACAACAGCAGAATAATGGGGCTTCAGCGCCCGAGGTGGAAATGCACCCTCTCAGGGAGGTTCCCTTCGGACAAAGAGAGACAGGGTTCGTGGTGGTGCCTCTTAACTTGGCAGACATCCGACAACTTAGGAAGGAGTTGCCCCCTCTCCTAGAGGACCCTGTCGCGGTAGCGACACAACTTGACCAATTCCTGGGTCCAAGCATGTATACTTGGGGGGAACTCCGGGCCATGATGAGCATATTATTCAACTATGATGAAGGAGTTATGATCCGAAATAGGGCCATAGAAATTTGGGATAGGGATCACCAACAGCAAGAACAACTCAGGGGAGATCAAAAATACCCTCTTGAGGATCCAAATTGGAATCATAATACCCAGGAAGGGCGGACAAACATGTCGGATCTCCGGAATCTTATAATTCGGGGGATCCAGACACGGGTCCCCAAGCAGCAGAATGTGGCAAAAGCATTTGATATTAGGCAAGGAAAAGATGAATCACCCAGCACGTTCTTAGACAGACTGAGGGAGTCTGTCCGCAAATATTCAGGAATCGATCCTGATGATGAAATTGGAAAGGGAATGCTAAAAATTAATTTTGTAACGAAATCCTGGCCAGATATCCAGAGAAAACTACAAAAGATTGAGGATTGGAGTGGGAAGGACATGGCGGAATTATTGCGGGAAGCGCAGAAGGTCTTTGTTCAGAGAGAGGTCGTAAAGGAAAAGCAGAAGGCAAAGATGATGGTGGCAGCTGTTAGGGAAGTATGTAAGTCCACCGGGATAACGGATGAAGGATATACAGTAGGTAGAGGAAGGTCAAGGGGAGGTTGGAAGGAAAGGGGGGCCAGGAGGGGCCGAGGTAGAGGACGAGGAGAATTTTACGGTGGTGACCGGCCCCGGGTGGCCGGGTGTTACCACTGTGGGAAACTGGGACACTTCAAAAGAGAGTGTCCTGAATTTAAGAAGGAACGAGAAGGGATTTATGAAATGGAATGTGAGGTTGATTAGAGGGGTCAGGGGAGAATCGGAAAAAGGACCTACCAAGAACCCCTGGTAAATTTAAAGGTGGGTCCACAAAAGGAGGATGTTACATTTTTAGTCGCATCTCCATCGGGGAGGACACTGGGGGACACAGGCGATGTGCGATGCATTTCTGCGTCAGTACGCACATCCCGGTTTATACACTGTGGCTAAGCAAGTCACGAAAGATTGTGTAATTTGTCGGAAGATAAATAAAAAAGGACTGAGACAGAATACGAAGCAAGGAGGGAGAAGCCCAGCCTATAGGCCCTTCGAGTATATCCAAGTGGATTATACCGAACTCCCTCCCATAGGGCGCCTGAAATATCTTTTGGTAATAGTGGACCACTTGACAGGGTGGGTTGAGGCGTACCCAACCTCCATAGCATCGGCGACACAGGTTAGCAAGGTCCTTCTCGAACAAATTATCCCACGATACGGACTCCCCCGGGCCATCGATTCAGACCAGGGGAGCCAGTTTACGTCCACTGTCCTACAGAACATAGTGCGGGCAGTGGGGGTAAGCTGGGATTTCCACACCCCTTGGCATCCCCCGTCCTCGGGCAAGGTGGAGAGAATGAATCAGACTATTAAAAAACAGCTGACGAAACTCAGGACGGAGACCGGGTTGCCCTGGACCAAGTGCCTTCCCCTTGCCTTGCTGCAAATACGAACGCAGCCACGGCGGGACTTGGGGGTGTCCCCATACGAAATAATGTTCGGTCTCCCCTTTAATGGACCAAAAGGGGAACTCCCCACATTCGAGTCCCGCGATGTATTTGTGCATAAATATGTTGAGGTCCTGGGGTCTGCTCTATCTCATTTACACCAACAGGGACTCCTGGCACAGACACCACCTCTCGAGTTTGCGATACACACCATCAAGCCAGGGCATTGGGTCCTAATCAAGAACTGGAAACTCCGGACTTTAGAACCGATCTGGGATGGTCCCTTCTTGGTACTTCTGACCACGGAAACGGCTATCCGCACAGCTGAGAAAGGCTGGACGCATTACACTCGAGTGAAAGGACCGGTGCCAGAACCAGCAGAAGTAGTGTCTACCCCTGGCCACCACACCGAGAAGAACTGATTGGACTTGATTTTTGATATGTTAATTTGGGCAATATACGGCAATAGCGGGATGTTACTAATAATATGTTTACTCTATGGGGGCATAGGTGCTGGGCAGGCGGCCCAAGTGTACTCCCTTACTATAATCCAATCACCCCAGGCACAGGTAATTGAGATCGACCTTTGTCGAATGGTACCCTGCAAAGACGACCTCACGGGGCAGAAGGGATACCAGGGGAGGGAAATAGAATTACTTGTCTTCGATAAGAACCCAAAGTGTACTAAAAATGAACAGGGGAAAGTAGAATCTTGTCAAGTAGGGGGGTTAAATGAAGACGTTAAGTTAAGGATTCGCGAGAAAATATCACTTGTTCCACGGAAGATCTTTCCCAGAGGCTGTAAGCTAAACCAATGTAACCCCCTCTACCTCACCATAAAAAAGTCAGACGACGGTGGGACAGAGGGCCTCGACGGACAAGTTTTTGGGGTCAAGATCAAGGAACACACAGGGAGGGTGGGGGCGGCCCTGTGTTGTGTGCGGGTTACAGTCAAAAATGCCGAAACCAGGAACTCCTCCGCCCCTAGCCAGGGAGTCTCGGGAGAAGTCAGGGTAGTGGAGGTAAAGGATTTAAGAGAGACCATTGAAATAGAAACGGGATTCAGGGAAGCGAACGCCTGGATAGAATGGGTCAAATATACGGTACAAAGTGTCGGAAAGGGTAACTGTTATGCGTGCACCAGTAGCCGGCCAACTCCCCAGGTGGTCCCATTCCCGCTGGGATGGGATAAAGAACCAGCTGAAATGGAGTGTATGGTGAAACTGTATCAAAACAGAGAGGCTTGGGGAGACCCCACTTGTCACTCCTTGAGCCTGACATTTCCCCCAATCAAACTGAACAGGGCGTCTCAACCCCCCCCTTTTTCCGGAGTAACGGGGATACATCACACCTGTATCACCCGGACTGGGGATGGATTGGACAAGGAAGTGGGAAGCTTCGATAGGTGTGGAACAGTTAAGGAAGTCAGCGACACCACCGAGGGAGGAAACTACTCCCAAATCCAGGTACCTAGAGCTGATCTATGGTGGTACTGTGGGGGGAGGACTTTGAGACCCATTTTACCTCAGAAATGGAAGGGCACTTGTGCACTTATCCAATTGGCCGTACCCTTTATCCTGGCATTCGAACATCAGGGACCCCGTGGAAAACAACGAGGGAAAAGGAGCCTCCCGGGTTCTTTTGATGAACGAATATATCTGGACGCCATAGGGGTCCCTAGGGGGGTCCCTGATGAGTACAAAGCCAGGAGCCAGATAGCAGCAGGGTTTGAATCTCTGTTCTGGTGGGTGACCATTAACAAGAACGTGGATTGGATCAACTATATCTATTATAATCAACAGAGGTTTGTTAATTATACCCGAAATGCGATAAGCGGGATAGCGGAACAATTGGACGCAACCAGCAGGATGGCCTGGGAAAACAGGCTAGCCCTGGACATGATTCTAGCAGAGAAAGGGGGGTATGCGTCATGATAGGAACTGAATGCTGCACCTTTATCCCAAATAACAAAGCTCCCGATGGGTCAATTACCCGAGCCCTCGAAGGGCTAACGACCCTAGCTAATGAACTAGCTGAGAACTCGGGTACAGACCCAGATCTCACTAAGTGGTTGGAAGCTTGGTTCGGCAAATGGAAAGGAGTAGTAATGTCCGTCCTTGTCTCTTTCATGGTAACGGCAGGGGTATTGGCCGCCCTAGGGTGCTGTATCATCCCTTGTGTTCGGGGGTTGGCTCAGCGGCTAATCGAAACAGCCCTGACTAAGGGGGATGTCCTGAATGGAAAAGTGATAAATATGAATTTAGAGACGGAAGAGAGGATAAGCCTCTTAGACGATAAAACTCTGGATGAACAGGCCCTTGACCTGCTGGAACGCCTGGAACACCAGAAGAGTGTCAAAAATTACAAAGCGTAAGAAAAACAGGGGGGATTGTAAGGGATGGTAGTGTAATTTTTGAGTCAAGCCATCTGGGGCGGAAACCATGACAGAACCGTTATTGTAACCTAAGGGGTTAAACGCTAAGACCAGCAGATGATGAAACACATAGAAAAAGAAGTAAAAAAACATGAGACTGACAGGCGCCCGGGGTCTTCAGAAAAGAGATAGGAAAACAAACTAATTTACACCGTATAAAATAAATGTGTTAGCAATTTACAGGACAATGAAAAAGAGTTAGATGAATTGATGAGAGGTAAAACGATTTAAGCCTTAAAGGGGGTGATTGGATTAGAGTTACTGGGATGTCAACAAGGGAGGAGCTCACTCGGTAAAGAGATTAGGAAGTGGTAACCAATGAAGAAAGGAGGGCTGTCCTATTGTTATCTAGAAAAATGTATATAAACTATGATTGTGTAAAGCAAGGTGTGTGTACCCACGGGACGGCACCCTTTCTTGCAAGATCGAATAAACCGACAGTTAGCTGAACTCATCCGTGTCTTTGATTCAAGGGGGGGATCATAAAAGTGAGTATCGGACCGTTTCTCACATCCTGAACCCTGACCCCGAGTACAGTCCCTCAACCCTGAACCCTGAGCACTGACCCAAAGTAAAATCCCACAACCCTGAACCCCGAACCCTGACCCCAAGCACAGTCCCCCAACCCTGAACCTGAACTCTGACCCTATGGACAGTCCCACAACCCTGAACCCTGACCCCTGACCCCAAGTACAGTCCCCCAAACCTGAACCCTGAACCCTGACCCCAAGTACAGTCCCCCAACCCTGAACCCTGAACTCTGACCACAAGTACAGTCCCCCAACACTGAACCCTGACCCCTGTCCCCAACTAAGGTCCCCCAACCCTGAACCACGAACCCTGACCCCAAGTAGAGTCCCCCAACCGTGAACCCTGACTCCAAGTACAGTCCCCGAACCCTGAACCCTGACCCCAAGTACAGTCCCCCAACCTTGAACCCTGAACCCTGTCCCCAAGTACATTCCCCCAACCCTGAACCCTGAACTCTGACCCCAAGTACAGTCCCCCAACCCTGAACCCTGACCCCTGACCCCAAGTACAGTCCCCCAACCCTGAACCCTGAACTCTGACCCCGAGTACAGTGTCCCAACCCTGAACCCTGACCCCAAGTACAGTCCCCCAACCCTGAACCCTGACCCCAAGTACAGTCTCCCAACCCTGAACTTTGAACTCTGACCCCAAGTACAGTCCCCAAACACTGAACCCTGACCCCTGACCCCAAGTACAGTCCCCCAACCCGGAACCACGAACCCTGACCCCAAGTAGAGTCCCCCAACCCTGAACCCTGACCCCAAGTACAGTCCACAAACCCTGAACCCTGACCCCAAGTACAGTCCCCCAACCCTGAAGCCTGAACCCTGACCCCAAGTACAGTCCCCTGACCCTGAATCCTGAACCCTGACCCCGAGGACAGACCCCTAACCCTGAGCCCTGAACTCTGACCCCAAGTACAGTCCCCAAACCATGAACCCTGAACCCTGACCCCAAGTACAGTCCCCCAACCTTGAACCCTGACCCCTGACCCCAATTACAGTCCCCCAACCCTGAATCCTGACCCCTGACGCCAAGTACAGTCCCCCAACCCTGAACCCTGAATTCTGACCCCTAGTACAGTCCCCCAAACCTGAACCCTGAACACTGAACCCTGACCCCAAGTACAGTCCCCCAACACTGAACCCTGAACCCTGACCCCAAGTACAGTCCCCTGACCCTGAATCCTGAACCCTGACCCCGAGGACAGACCCCTAACCCTGAGCCCTGAACTCTGACCCCATGTACAGTCCCCCAACCCTGAACCCTGACCCCAAGTTCAGTCCCCCAACCCTGATCCCCGAACCCTGACCCCAAGTACAGTCCCCCAACCCTGAACCCTGACCCCAGACCCCAAGTACAGACCCCAACCCTGAACTCTTACCCCAAGTACAAATCCCCAACACTGAACCCTGACCCCCAAGTACAGTCCCCCCACCCTGAACTCTGACCCCAAGTACAGTCCCCCAACCCTGAACCCTGAGCCCTGACCCCAAGTACAGGCCCCCAACCCTGAACTCTGACCCCAAGTACAGTCACCCAACCCTGAACCCTGACCCCAAGTACAGTCCCCCCACCCTGAACTCTGACCCCAAGTACAGTCCCCCAAACCTGAACTCTGACCCCAGGTACAGTCCCCCAACCATGAAATCTGAACTCTGAACCCAACTACAGTCCCCCAACCCAGAAACCTGACCCCTGATCCCATGTATAGTCCCCCAACCCTGAACCCCGAACCCTGACCCCAACTACAGTCCCCCAACCCTGAACCCTGACTCCTGACCCCAAGTACAGTCCCCCAACCCTGAACTCTGACCCGAAGTACAGTCCCCTAACCCTGAACCCTGACCCCAAGTACAGTCGCCCAACCCAGAACGCTGAACCCTGACCTCAAGTACACTCCCCCAACCCTGACTCCTGACCCCTGAACCCAAGGACAGTATCCCAACCCTGAACCCTGACCCGTGACCGCAAGTACAGTCCACCAAGCCTGAACCCCGAACCCTGACCCCAAAAACAGCCCCCCAACCCCGAACCCTGACCCCTGACCCCAAGTACGTTCCCCCAACACTGAACCCCGAAACATGTCCCCAAGTAAAGTCCCCCTACCCTGACCCCTGACCCCAAGTACAGTCCCCCAACCCTGAACCCTGAACTCTGACCCCAAGTACAGTCCCCCAACCCCGAACCCTGAAACCTGACCCCTGACACCAGGTACAGTCCCCCAACCCTGAACCCCGAACCCTGACCCCAAGTACAGTCCCCCAACCCTGAACCCTGACCTCTGACCCCAAGTACAGTCCCCCAACCCTGAACCCTGAATCCTGAACCCTGACGCCGAGTAGCGTCCCTCAACCCTGAACCCTGACCCCTGACCCCAAGTACAATCCCCCAACCCTGAACCCTGAACTCTGACCCCGAGTACAGTCCCCCAACCCTGAATCCTGACCCCAAGTACAGTCCCCCAACCTTGAACCCCGAACTCTGACCCCAAGTACAGCCCCCCAACCGGGGCCTGAACTCTGACCCCAAGTACAGTCCCCCAGCCCTGAACCCTGAGCCAAATACAGTCCCAAAACCCTGAACCCTGAACTCTGACCCCAAGTACAGTCACACAACCCTAAACCCTGACCCCTGACCCAAAGTACAGTCCCCCAACCCTGAACCCTGACCCCAAGTACAGTCGCCCAGCCCTGAACGCTGAACTCTGACCCCAAGCACAGACCCCAACCCTGAACCACGAACCCTCACCCCAAGTAGAGTCCCCCAACACTGAACCCTGAACTCTGACCCCAAGTAAAGTCCCGCAACCCTGAACCCTGCACTCTGACCCTGAGTACAGACCCCCAACCCTGAACTCTGACCCCAAGTACAGTCCCCCAACCCTGAACCCTGACCACAAGTACAGTCCCTCAACCCTGAACCCTGACCCCAAGTACAGTCCCCCAACCCTGAACCCTGAACCCAAGTACAGTCTCCCAATCCTGAACCCTGACCCCTGACCCCAAGTACAGTCACCCAACCCTCATCCCTGACCCCAAGTACATTCCCCCAACCCTGAACCCTTACTCCTGACCCCAAGTACAGACCCCCAACCCTGAACTCTGACCCCAAGTACAGTCCCCCAACCCTGAACTCTGAACTCTGACCCCAAAAAAACCTTATTGAGTTTTTTGAGAAGGTGACCAAAGAGGTGGATGGGGGTAAGGCAGTTGACGTGGTATACATGGATTTTAGTAAGGCGTTCGATAAGGTTCACCATGGTAGGCTTCTGCAGAAAATGCAGATGTATGGGATTGTGGGTAATCTAGGAAGTTGGATCAGGAATTGGCTATCAGATAGGAGACAGAGGGTGGTGGTGGATGGTAAATATTCATCATGGAGTACAGTTACGAGTGGTGTGCCTCAGGGATCTGTTTTGGGGCCACTGTTGTTTGTAATTTTTATTAATGATCTGGATGAGGGTATAGTTGGGTGGATTAGTAAATTTGCTGATGACACCAAAATTGGAGGTGTGGTAGATTGTGAGGAAGGGTGTCATAGTCTGCAGGGAGACTTAGATAGGTTGCAGAGCTGGGCCGAGAGGTGGCGGATGGAATTTAATGCGGAGAAGTGTGAGGTAATTCACTTTGGTAGGAGCAACAGATGTGTCGAGTATAGGGCTAACGGGAGGACTTTGAATAGTGTGGATGAACAGAGGGATCTAGGTGTGTGTGTACATAGATCCCTGAAAGTTGGGAATCAAGTAGATAAGGTTGTTAAGAAGGCGTACGGTGTATTGGCGTTTATTGGTAGGGGGATTGAATTTAGGAGTCGCAGTGTAATGTTGCAACTGTACACTACTCTAGTGCGGCCGCACTTGGAGTACTGTGTGCAGTTCTGGTCCCCGCATTACAAGAAGGATGTGGAGGCGTTGGAGAGGGTGCAGATGAGGTTTACTAGGATGGTGCCTGGTATGGTGGGGAGGTCCTATGAGGAGAGACTGAGGGATTTAGGGTTGTTTTCGTTGGAAAGAAGGCGGCTAAGAGGGGATCTTATTGAAACATATAAGATGATTAGAGGTTTAGATAGGGTGGATAGTGATAGCCTTTTTCCTCGGATGGAGAAAGCTAGCACGAGGGGGCATGGCTTTAAATTAAGGGGGGGTAGCTACAGGACGGATGTCAGGGGTAGGTTCTTTACCCAGCGGGTGGTGAGGGATTGGAATGCCCTGCCTGCTGCAGTTGTAAATGCGTCTAGTTTGGGGGCGTTTAAGAGATCTCTGGATAGGTTTATGGACGAAAAGGGATTGGTATAGGCTAGTGGGTCATTGTTTTTGTAACTGGTCGGCGCAACATCGTGGGCCGAAGGGCCTGTTCTGCGCTGTAATGTTCTATGTTCTATGTTCTATAAGTACAGTCCCCCAACCCTGAATCCCAAACCCTGAACCCAAGTACAGTCCCCCAACCCTGAACCCTGAACTCTGACCCCAAGTACAGTCCCCCAACCCTGAACCCAGACCTCTGACACCAAGTACAGTGCCCCAACCCTGAACTCTGACCCCAAGTACAGTCCCCCAACCCTGAACCCTGAACTCTGATGCCAAGTACAGTCCCCCAACCCTGAACCCAGAACCCAAGTACAGTCCCCCAACCCTGAACCCTGAACCCTGACCCCAAGTACAGTCCCCCAACCCTGAAACCTGAACTCTGACCCCAAGTACAGTCCCCCAAACCCGAACGCTGACCCCTGACCCCAAGTACAGTCCCACCACCCTGAACCTGAATCCAGACCCCATGTACAGTCCCCCCATCCTGAACTCTGACCCCAAGTACAGTGCCGCAACCCTAAACTGAGACCCCAAGTACAGTCCCCCAAACCTGAACCCTGAACTCTGACCACAAGTACAGTCCCCCAACCCTGAACCCTGACCCCAAGTACAGTCCCCCAACCCAGAACCCTGAACTCTGACCCCAAGTACAGTCCCCCAACACTGAACCCTGACCCCTGACCCCAAGTACAGTCCCACAACCCTGAACCCTGAACTCTGACCCCAAGTACAGTCCCCCAACCCAGAACCCTGAACTCTGACCCCAAGTACAGTCCCCCAACACTGAACACTGACCCCTGACCCCAAGTACAGTCCCCAACCCTGAACTCTGACCCCAAGTACACTCCCCCAACCCTGAACTCTGATCCCGAGTACAGTCCCCCAACCCTGAACCCTGAACTCTGACCCCAAGTACAGTCCCTCAAAACTGAACCCTGACCCCTGACCCCGAGTACACTCCCCCAACCCTGAACCCTGAACTCTGACCCCAAGTACAGTCCCCCAAGCCTGAAACCTGACTTCTGACCCCAAGTACAGTCCCCCAACCCTGAACCCTGACCCCTGACGCCAAGTACAGTCCCCCAACCCTGAACTCTGACCCCGAGTACAGTCCCCCAACCCTGAACCCTGACCCGAAGTACAGTCCCCCAACCCTGAACCCTGAACTCTGACCCCAAGCACAGACCCCAACCCTGAACCACGAACCCTCACCCCAAGTCGAGTCCCCCAACACTGAACCCTGAACTCTGACCCCAAGTACAGTCCCCGAACCCTGAACCCTGAACCCTGCCCCCAAGTAAAAACGCGCAACCCTGAACCCTGCACTCTGACCCCGAGTACAGACCCCCAACCCTGAACTCTGACCCCAAGTACAGTCCCCCAACCCTGAATCCCGAACCCTGTCCCCAAGTATAGTCCCCCAACCCTGAACCCTGAACTCTGACCCCAAGTACTGTCCCTCAACCCTGAACCCTGACCCCAAGTACAGTCCCCCAACCCTGAACCCTGACCTCTGACCCCAAGTACAGTCCCCCACCCCTGAACTCTGACCCCAACTACAGTCCCCCAACCCTGAACCCCAAACCCCGACTACAAGTACAGTCCCCCAACCCTGAACTCTGACCCCAACTACAGTCCCCCAAACCTGAACCCTGAACTCTGACCCCAAGTACAGTCCCCCAACCCTGAACACTGACCCCTGAACCCAAGTACAGTGCACCAACCCTGAACCCCGAAGCCTGACCCCAAGTACAGTCCCCCAACCCTGAACTCTGACTCCTGACCCAAGTGCAATCCCCCAACCGTGAACCCTGAACTCTGACCACAAGTACAGTCCCCCAATCCTGAACCCTGAACCCAAGTACAGTCCCCCAGCCTGAACCTTCACCCCAAGTACAGTCCCCCAACCCTGAACCCTGACCCCTGACCCCAAGTACAGTCACACAACCCTGAATACCGAACTCTGACCCCAAATACAGTTCCCCCAACCCTGAAACTTGAACCCTGACCCAATGGACAGTCCCCCAACCCTGAACCCTGACCCCTGACCCCAAGTACAGTCCCACAACCCTGAATTCCGAACCCTGACCCCAAGTACAGTCCCCCAAGCCTGAACCCTGACCCCTGAACCCAAGTACTGTCCCCCAACACTGAACCCTGACCCCAAGTTCAGTCCACCAACGCTGAACTCTGACCCCTCACCCCAAGTACAGTCCCCCAAAACTGAACCCTGACCCCTGACCCCAAGTACAGCCCCCAACCCTGAACTCGGACCACAAGTACAGTCCCCCAACCCTGAACCCTGAACTCTGACCCCAAGTACTGTCCCCCAACCCTGAACCCTGAACTCTGACCCCAAGTACAGTCCCTCAATCCTGAACCCTGACCCCTGACCCCAAGTACAGTCCCCAACCCTGAACCCCAAACCCTGTCCCCAATTACAGTCTTCCAATCCTGAACCCTGACCCCTGACCCCAAGTACAGTCACCCAACCCTGAACCCTGACCCCAAGTACATTCCCCCAACCCTAAACCCTTACTCCTGACCCCAAATACACTCCCCCCATCCTGAACTCTGACCCCAAGTACAGTGCCGCCACCCTGAACTCAGACCCCAAGTACAGTCCCCCAAACCTGAACCCTGAACTCTGACCACAAGTACAGTCCCCCAACCCTGAACCCTGACCCCAAGTACAGTCCCTCAACCCTGAACCCTGAACCCTGACCCCAAGTGCAGTGCCCAACACCTGAACACTGAACCCTGGCCCCGAGTACAGTCCCCCAGCCCTGATGCCTGAACCCTGACCCCAGGAACAGTCCCCCGACCCTGAACCCTGACCTCTGACACCCAAGAACAGTCCCCCAACCCTGTACTCTGACCCCAAGTACACTCCCCCAACCCTGATCCCTGACCCCTGACCCCAATTACAGTCCCCAACCCTGAACTCTGACCCCAAGTACAGTTCCTCAACTCTGTACCCTGAACTCTGACCCCAAGTACAGTCCCCCAACCCTGAATCCCGAACCCTGACCCCAAGTACAGTCCCCCAACCCTGAACCCTGAACTCTGACACCACGTACAGTCCCCCAAGCCTGAAACCTGACTTTTGACCCCAAGTACAGTCCCCCAACCCTGAACCCTGACCTCTGACCCCAAGTAAAGTCCCCCAACCCTGAACTCTGACCCCAAGTACAGTCCCCCAACCCTGAACCCTGAACTCTGACCCCAAGTACTGTCCCCCAACCCTGAACCCTGAACCCTGACCCCGAGTACAGGCCCCCAACCCTGAACCCTGAACTCTGACCCCAAGTACAGTCCCTCAATCCTGAACCCTGACCCCTGACCCCAAGTACAGTCCCCCAACCCTGAACCCCAAACCCTGACCCCAATTACAGTCTCCCAATCCTGAACCCTGACCCCAAGTACATTCCCCCAACCCTGAACCCTTACTCCTGACCGCAAATACACTCCCCCCATCCTGAACTCTGACCCCAAGTACAGTCCCCCAAACCTGAACCCCGAACCCTGACCGCAAGTACAGTCCCCCAAACCTGAACCCTGAACTCTGACCACAAGTACAGTCCCCCAACCCTGAACCCTGACCCCAAGTACAGTCCCTCAACCCTGAACCCTGAACCCTGACCCCAAGTGCAGTGCCCAACACCTGAACCCTGAACCCTGACCCCGAGTACAGTCCCCCAGCTCTGATGCCTGAACCCTGACCCCAGGTACAGTCCCCCAACCCTGAACCCTGACCTCTGACACCCAAGAACAGACCCCCAACCCTGAACGCTGACCCCAAGTACAGTCCCCCAACCCTGAACCCTGACCTCTGACCCCCAAGAACAGTCCGCCAACCCTGAACGCTGACCCCAAGTACAGTCCCCCAACCCTGAACCCTGAACTCTGACCCCAAGTACAGTCCCCAACCCTGAACCCTGAACCCTGACCCCAAGTACAGTTACCAACCCTGAACCCTGACCCCTGACCCCAAGTACATTCCCCCAACCCTGACCCTTGACCCCAAGTACAGTCCCCCAACCCTGAACCCTGACCCCAAGTACAGTCCCCCAACCCTGAACTCTGACCCCAAGTACAGTCCCCTATCACTGAACCCTGATCTCTGACCCCAAGTACAGCCCCCCAACACTGAATCCTGACCCCTGACCCCAAGTACAGTCCTCCAACCCTGAACCACGAACCCTGACCCCAAGTAGAGTCCCCCAACCCTGAACCCTGACCACAAGTACAGTCCACAAACCCTGAACCCTGACCCCAAGTACAGTCCCCCAACCCTGAAGCCTGAACTCTGACCCCAAGTACCGTCCCCCAACCGTGATAACTGACCCCTGACCCGAGTACAGTCCCCCAACCCTGAACCTTGACGTCTGACCCCAAGTACAGTCCCCCAACCCTGAACTCTGACCCCAAGTACAGTTCCCCAACCCTGAACCCTGAACTCTGACCCCAAGTACAGTCCCCCATCCCTGAACCCTGAACCCTGACCCCAAGTACAGTCGCCCGACCCTGAATCCTGAACCCTGACCCCGAGTATAGTCCCCCAACCCTGAACCCTGATCTCTGACCCCAAGTACAGTCCCCCAACCCTGAACAATGACCCCTGACCCCAAGTACAGTGCCCCACACCTGAACCCTGAAACCTGACGCCGAATACAGTCCCCCAACCCTGAACCACGAACTATGACCCCAAGTACAGTCCCCCAACCCTGTACCCTGAACTCTGACCCCAAGTACTGTCCCCCAACCCCGAACCCTGAACCCTGACCCCAAGTACAGTCCCCCAACCCTGAACCCTGACCCCAAGGACAGTCCCCAACCCTGAACCCTGAACTCTGACCCCAAGCACAGTCCCCCAACAATGAACCCTGAACTCTGACCCCAAGTACAGTCCCCAACCCAGAAGATTGGAAGATTGGAGGACAGCGAATGTTGTCCCATTGTTTAAGAAGGGGAGCAGAGACTTCCCTGGGAATTATAGACCAGTGAGTCTTACTTCTGTAGTGGGCAAGGTTTTAGAAAGAATTATTAGGGATAGGATTTATAGTTATTTGGAGAGTAATAAATTGATTAGAGATAGTCAGCATGGTTTTGTAGCGGGAAGGTCGTGCCTTACTAACCTTATTGAGTTCTTTGAGAAGGTGACCAAAGAGGTGGATAGGGGTAAGGCAGTAGATGTGGTATATATGGATTTTAGTAAGGCGTTTGATAAGGTTCACCATGGTATGCTTCTGCAGAAAATGCAGATGTATGGGATTGGTGGTAATTTAGGTACTTGGATCAGGAATTGGTTAGCAGATAGGAGACAGAGGGTGGTGGTTGATGGTAATTATTCATCATGGAGTTCGGTTACGAGTGGTGTGCCTCAGGGATCTGTTTTGGGGCCACTGCTGTTCGTAATCTTTATTAATGATCTGGATGAGGGTATAGTTGGGTGGATTAGTAACTTTGCTGATGACACCAAAGTCGGAGGTGTGGTAGATTGTGAGGAAGGGTGTCGAAGTTTGCAGGATGACTTGGACAGGTTGCAGAGCTGGGCCGCGAGGTGGCGGATGGAGTTTAATGCGGAGAAGTGTGAGGTAATCCATTTCGGTAGGAATAACAGATGTGTTGAGTATAGGGCTAACGGGAGGACTTTGAATAGAGTGGAGGAGCAGAGGGATCTAGGTGTATGTGTACATAGATCCCTGAAAGTTGGGAATCAAGTAGATAAGGTTGTTAAGAAGGCATACGGTGTCTTGGCGTTTATTGGTAGGGGATTGAATTTAGGAGTCGCAGCGTCATGTTGCAACTGTACACAACTCTGGTGCGGCCGCACTTGGAGTACTGTGTGCAGTTCTGGTCCCCACATTACAGGAAGGATGTGGAGGCTTTGGAGAGGGTGCAGAGGAGGTTTACCAGGATGTTGCCTGGTATGCAGGGGAGGTCCTATGAGGAGAGACTGAGGGATTTGGGGTTGTTTTCACTGGAAAGAAGGCGGCTAAGAGGGGATCTTATAGAAACATATAAGATGATTAGAGGTTTAGATAGGGTGGATGGTGATAGCCTGTTTCCTCGGATGGAGAAATCTAGCACGAGGGGGCATGGCTTTAAATTAAGGGGGGGTAGTTATAGGATGGATGTCAGGGGCAGGTTCTTTACCCAGAGGGTGGTGAGGGATTGGAATGCCCTGCCTGCTGCAGTTGTAAATGCGCCTAGTTTGGGGGCGTTTAAGAGATTGGTGGATAGGTTTATGGACGAAAAGGGAGTGGTTTAGATTAGTGGGTCAATGTTTTTTTTTTAAAAATAAGACTGGTCGGCGCAACATTGTGGGCCGAAGGGCCTGTTCCGCGCTGTAATGTTCTATGTTCTATGTTCTAACCCTGAACTCTGACCCCAAGTACACTCCCCCAACCCTGAACTCTGACCCCGAGTACAGTCCCCCAACCCTGAACCCTGAAATCTGACCCCAAGTACAGTCCCCCAACCCTGAACCCTGAACTCTGACCCCAAGTACAGTCCCCCAAGCCTGAAACCTGACTTCTGACCCCAAAGTACAGTCCCCCAACCCTGAACCCTGACCCCGAGTACAGTCCCCCAACCCTGAACCCTGACCCCAAGTACAGTCCTTCAACCCTGAACCCTGACCCCAAGTACAGTCCCCCAACCCTGAACCCTGAACTCTGACCCCAAGCACAGACCCCAACCCTGAACCACGAACCCTCACCCCAAGTAGAGTCCCCCAACACTGAACCCTGAACTCTGACCCCAAGTACAGTCTTCGAACCCTGAACCCTGAACCCTGACCCCAAGTAAAGTCCCGCGACCCTGAACCCTGCACTCTGACCCCGAGTTCAGACCCCCAACCCTGAACTCTGACCCCGAGTACAGTCCCCCAACCCTGAACCCTGACCACAAGTACAGTCCCTCAACCCTGAACCCTGACCCCAAGTACAGTCCCCCAACCCTGAACCCTGAACCCAAGTACAGTCTCCCAATCCTGAACCCTGACCCCTGACCCCAAGTACAGTCACCCAACCCTGAACCCTGACCCCAAGTACATTCCCCCAACCCTGAACCCTTACTCCTGACCCCAAGTACAGTCCCCCAACCCTGAACTCTGACCCCAAGTACAGTCCCCCAAGCCTGCAACCTGATTTCTGACCCCAAGTATAGTCCCCCAACCCTGAACTCTGACCCCAAGTACACTCCCCCAACCCTGAACCCTGAACTCTGACCCCAAGTACAGTCCCCCAAGCCTGAAACCTGACTTCTGACCCCAAAGTACAGTCCCCCAACCCTGAACCCTGACCCCGAGTACAGTCCCCCAACCCTGAACCCTGACCCCAAGTACAGTCCTTCAACCCTGAACCCTGACCCCAAGTACAGTCCCCCAACCCTGAACCCTGAACTCTGACCCCAAGCACAGACCCCAACCCTGAACCACGAACCCTCACCCCAAGTAGAGTCCCCCAACACTGAACCCTGACTCCAAGTACAGTCCACAAACCCTGAACCCTGACCCCAAGTACAGTCCCAGAAACTTGAACCCTGACCACTGACCCCAGTTACAGTCCCCCAACCCAGAACCCTGAACCCTGACCCCAAGGACAGTCCCCAAACCCTGAACCCTGACCCCAAGTACAGTCCCCCAACCCTGAACCCTGAACTCTGACCCCAAGTACGGTCCCCCAACCGTGAAAGCTGACCCCTGACCCCAAGTACAGTCCCCCAACCATAAAACCCTGACCCCAAGTGCAGTCCCCCAACCTTGAACCCTGACCTCTGACCCCAAGTACATTCCCCCAACCCTGAACCCTGAACCCAGACCCCAAGAACAGTCCTCCGACTCTGAATCCTGGTCCCTGACCCCGAGTACAGTCCCCCAACCCTGAACCCTGAACTCTGACCCCAAGTACAGTCTCCCAACCCTGAAACCTGAACCCTGACCCCGAGTACAGTCCCCAACCCTGAACCCTGACCCCTGACTCCAAGTACATTCCCCCAACCCTGACCCCTGACCCCAAGTACAGTCCCCCAACCCTGAACCCTGACCCCAAGTACAGTCCCCCAACCCTGAACTCTGACCCCAAGTACAGTCCCCCAACCCTGAACTCTGACCCCAAGTACAGTCCCCCAACACTGAACCCTGATCTCTGACCCCAAGTACAGTCCCCCAACACTGAACCCTGACCCCTGACCCCAAGTACAGTCCTCCAACCCTGAACCACGAACCCTGACCCCAAGTAGAGTCCCCCAACCCTGAACCCTGACCCCAAGTACATTCCACAAACCCTGAACCCTGACCCAAAGTACAGTCCCCCAACCCTGAAGCCTGAACTCTGACCCCAAGTACCGTCCCCCAACCCTGATAAATGACCCCTGACCCGAGTACAGTCCCCCAACCTTGAACCCTGACCCCAAGTACAGTCCCCCAACCCTGAACCTTGACCTCTGACCCCAAGTACAGTCCCCCAACCCTGAACACTGACCCCAAGTACAGTTCCCCAACCCTGAACCCTGAACTCTGACCCCAAGTACAGTCCCCCAACCCTGAACCCTGAACCCTGACCCCAAGTACAGTCGCCCGACCCTAAATCCTGAACCCTGACCCCGAGTACAGTCCCCCAACCCTGAACCCTGAACACTGACCGCAAGTACAGTCCCAACCCTGAACCCTGACCCCTGACCCCAAGTACATTCCCCCAACCCTTAACCCTGACCCCAAGTACAGTCCCCCAACCCTGAACCCTGACCCCAAGTACAGTCCCCCCACCCTGAACTCTCACCCCAATTACAGTCCCCCAACCCTGAACTCTGACCCCAAGCACAGTCCCCCAACCCTGACCTCTGACCCCAAGTACAGTCCCTCAACCCTGAACCTTGACCCCTGACCCCAAGTACAGGCCCCACACCTGAACCCTGAACTCTGACCCCAAGAACAGCCCCCCAAGCCTGAAACCTGACTTCTGACCCCAAGTACAGTCCCCCAACCCTGTCCCCTGACGCCAAGTACAGTCCCCCAACCCTGAACTCTGACCCCGAGTACAGTCCCCCAACCCTAAACCGTGACCCCAAGTACAGTCCCTCAACCCTGAACCCTGACCCCAAGTACAGTCCCCCAACCCTGAACCCTGACCCCAAGTAAAGTCCCCCAACCCTGAACCCTGACCCCGAGTACAGACCCACAACCCTGAACTCTGACCCCAAGTACAGTACCCCAACCCTGAACCCTGAACTCTGACACCAAGTACATTCCCCCAACCCTTAACCCAGAACCCTGACGCCAAGTACAGTCCCCCAACCCTGAACTCTGACCCCGAGTACAGTCCCCCAACCCTGAACCCTGACCACAAGTACAGTCCCTCAACCCTGAACCCTGACCCCAAGTACAGTCCCCCAACCCTGAACCCTGAACCCAAGTACAGTCTCCCAATCCTGAACCCTGACCCCTGACGCCAAGTACAGTCACCCAACCCTGATCCCTGACCCCAAGTACATTCCCCCAACCCTGAACCCTTACTCCTGACCCCAAGTACAGACCCCCAACCCTGAAATCTGACCCCAAGTACAGTCCCCCAACCCTGAACTCTGACCCCAAGTACAGTCGCCCAACACAGAACCCTGAACTCTGACCCCAAGTACAGTCCCCCAAGCCTGAAACCTGATTTCTGACCCCAAGTACAGTCCCCCAACCCTGAACCCTGACCCCTGACCCCAAGTACAGTCCACAAAACCTGAACCACGAACAATGACCCCAAGTAGAGTCCCCCAACCCTGAACCCTGACCCCAAGTACAGTCCCACAAACTTGAACCCTGACCACTGACCCAGTTACAGTCCCCCAACCCAGAACCCTGAACCCTGACCCCAAGTACAGTCCCGAAACCCTGAACCCTGAACTCTGACCCCAAGTACAGGCCCCCAACCCTGAACTCTGACCCCAAGTACAGTCCCCCAACCCTGAACCCTGACCCCTGACCCCAAGTAAAGTCCCCAACCCTGAACTCTGACCCCAAGTACAGTTCCTCAACCCTGAACCCTGAACTCTGACCTCAAGTACAGTCCCCCGACCCTGAACTCTGACCCCAAGTACAGTCCCCCAACCCTGAACTCTGACCCCGAGTACAGTCCCCCAACCCTGAACCCTGAACTCTGACCCCAAGTACAGTCCCCCAAGCCTGAACCCTGACCCCTGACGCCAAGTACAGTCCCCCAACCCTGAACTCTGACCCCGAGTACAGTCCCCAAACCCTGAACCCTGACGCCAAGTACAGTCCCTCAACCCTGAACCCTGACCCCAAGTACAGTCCCCCAACCCTGACCCCTGAACTCTGACGCCAAGCACAGACCCCAACCCTGAACCACGAACCCTCACCCCAAGTAGAGTCCCCCAACACTGAACCCTGAACTCTGACCCCAAGTACAGTCCCCAACCCTGAATCCCGAACCCCGTCTCCAAGTACAGTCCCCCAACCCTGAACCCTGAACTCTGACCCCAAGTACAGTCCCCCAACCCTGAACCCTGAACCCTGACGGCAAGTACAGTACCCCAACCCTGAACTCTGACCCCGAATACAGTCCCCCAACCCTGAACCCTGACCCCCAGTACAGTCCCTCAACCCTGTACCCTGACCCCAAGTACAGTCCCCCAACCCTGAACCCTGAACTGAGACCCCAAGTACAGTCCCCCAACCTTGAACCCTGAACCCAAGTACATTCCCCCAACCCTGAACCCTTACTCCTGACCCCAAGAGCAGTCCCCCAACCCTGAACGCTGACCCCAAGTACAGTCCCCCAACCCAGAACCCTGAACTCTGACCCCAAGTACAGTCCCCCAACCCTGAACCCTGACCCCTGACCCCAAGTACAGTACCCCACACTGATCCCTGAACCCTGACCCCAAGTACAGTCCCCAAAACCTGAACCACGAACCCTGACCCCAAGTAGAGTCCCCCAACCCTGAACCCTGACCCCAAGTACAGTCCACAAACCCTGAACCCTGACCACAAGTACAGTCCCACAAACTTGAACCCGGACCACTGACCCCAGTTACAGTCCCCCAACCCAGAACCCTGAACCCTGACCCCAAGTACAGTCCCCCAACCCTGAACCCTGAACTCTGACCCCAAGTAACGTCCCCCAAAAGTGAAAGCTGACCCCTGACACCAGGTACAGTACCCCAACCTTGAACCCTGACTTCAAGTACAGTCCCCCAACCCTGAACCCTGACCTCTGACCCCAAGAACAGTCCCCCAACCCTGAACACTGACCCCGAGTACAGTCCCCCAACCCTGAACCACGAACCCTGACCCCAAGTACAGTCCCCCAACCCTGAACCCTGAACTCTGACCCCAAGTACAGTCCCCCAACCCTGAACTCTGACCCCAAGTACAGTCCCCCAACCCTGAGCACTGATCCCAAGTACAGTCCCTCAACCCTGAACCCTGAACTCTGACCCCAAGTACAGTCCCCAACCCTGAAACCTGACCCCAAGTACAGTCCCCAACCCTGAACTCTGACATCAAGTACAGTCCCCCAACCCTGAACCCTGAACTCTGACCCCAAGTACAGTCCACCAACCCTGAACACTGTGCCCTGACCCCAAGTACAGTCCCCAACCCTGAACCCTGACCCAAAGTACAGTCCCCCAACCCTGACCCCTGACCCCAAGTACAGTCCCCAACCCTGAACTCCGAACCCAAGTACAGTTCCTCAACCCTGAATCCTGAACTCTGACCTCAAGTACAGTCCCCCAAGCCTGAAACCTGACTTCTGACCCCAAGTACAGTCCCCTAACCCTGAACCATGACAGCTGACCCCTAGTACAGTCCCCCAACCCTGAACTCTGACCCCAAGTACAGTCCCCCAACCCTGAACCCTGAACTCTGACCCCAAGTACAGTCCCCCAACCCTGAACCCTGAACCCTGACCCCAAGTACAGTCCCCCGACCCTGAACCCTGACCCCGAGTACAGGCCCCCAACCCTGAACCCTGAACTCTGACCCCAAGTACAGTCCCTCAATCCTGAACCCTGACCCCTGACCCCAAGTACAGTCCCCCAACCCTGAACCCCGAACCCTGACCTCAAGTACAGTCTCCCAATCCTGAACCCTGACCCCTGACCCCAAGTACAGTCACCCAATCCTGAACCCTGACTCCTTCCCCAAGTACAGTCCCCCAACAATGCACCCTGAACTCTGACACCAAGTACAGTCCCCCAACCCAGAACACTGACCCCTGACCCCAAGTACAGTCCCCAATCCTGAACTGTGACCCCAAGTACAGTGCCCCAACCCTGAACTCTGACCCCGAGTACAGTCCCCCAACCCTGAACCCTGAACTGTGACCCCAAGTACAGTCCCCCAACACTGAACTCAGACCACAAGTACAGACTCCCAAACCTGAACCCTGAACTCTGACCCCAAGTACAGTCCCACAACCCCGAACCCTGACCCCTGACCCCGAGTACAGTCCCCCAACCCTGAACCCTGACCCCAAGTACAGTCCCCAACCCTGAACCCTGAACCCAAGTACTGTTCCCAACACTGAACCCTGACCCCTGACCCCAAGTACATTCCCCCAACCCTGACCCCTGACCCCAAGTACAGTCCGCCCCACCCTGAATACTCACCCCAAGTACAGTCCCCCAACCCTGAACTCTGACCCCAATTACTGTCCCCCAACACCGAACCCTGACCCCTGACCCCAAGGACAGTCCCCAACCCTGAACCCTGAACTCTGACCCCAAGTACAGTCCCCCAACACTGAACCCTAAACCCTAACCCCAAGCACATTCCCCCGACCCTGAATCCCGAACCCTGACCCCAAGTACAGTCCCGCAACCCTGAACACTGACCCCTGACCCCAAGTACAGTCCCCAACCCTGAACTCTGACCCCAAGTACACTCCCCCAACCCTGAACTCTGACCCCGAGTACAGTCCCCCAACCATGAACCCTGAACTCTGACCCCAAGTACAGTCCCTCAACACTGAACCCTGACCCCTGACCCCGAGTACACTCCCCCAACCCTGAACCCTGAACTCTGACCCCAAGTACAGTCCCCCAAGCCTGAAACCTGACTTCTGACCCCAAGTACAGTCACCCAACCCTGACCCCTGACGCCAAGTACAGTCCCCCAACCCTGAACTCTGACCCCGAGTACAGTCCCCCAACCCTGAACCCTGACCCGAAGTACAGTCCCCCAACCCTGAACCCTGAACCCTGACCCCAAGTAAAGTCGCGCAACCCTGAACCCTGCACTCTGACCCCGAGTACAGACCCCCAACCCTGAACTCTGACCCCAAGTACAGTCCCCCAACCCTGAATCCTGAACCCTGTCCCCAAGTACAGTCCCCCAACCCTGAACCCTGACCCCAAGTACTGTCCCTCAACCCTGAACCCTGACCCCAAGTACAGTCCCCCAACCCTGAACCCTGAACTCTGACCCAAAGTACAGTACCCCAACACTGAACCCTGAACCCTGACCCCAAGTACAGTACCTTAAAACCTGAACCACGAAGCCTGACCCCAAGTAGAGTCCCCCAACCCTGAACCCTGACCCCAAGTACAGTCCACAAACCCTGAACCCTGACTCCAAGTACAGTCCCACAAACTTGATCCCTGACCACTGACCCCTGTTACAGTCCCCCAACCCAGAACCCTGAACCCTGACCCCAAGTACGGTCCCCCAACCGTGAAAACTGACCCCAGACCCCTAGTACAGTCCCCCAACCTTGAACCCTGACCCCAAGTACAGTCCCCCAACCCTGAACCCTGACCTCTGACCCCAAGTACATTCCCCCAGCACTGAACCCTGACCTCTGACCCCAAGTACAGTTCCCCAACCCTGAACACTGACCCAAAGTACAGTCCCCCAACCCTGAACCCTGAACCCAGACCCCAAGTACAGTCCCCCGACTCTGAATCCTGAACCCTGACCCCGAGTACAGTCCCCCAACCCTGAACCCTGAACTCTGACCCCAACTACAGTCCCCCAACCCTGAACCCTGAACCCTGACCCCAAGTACATTCCCCCAACCCTGATCCCTGCTCCCAAGTACAGTCCCCCAACCCTGAACCCTGACCCCAAGTACAGTTCCCCAACCCTGAACCCTGATCCCAAGTACAGTCTCCCAACCCAGAACTCTGACCCCAAGTACAGTCCTCCAACCCTGAACTCTGACCCCAAGTACAGTCCCCCAACACTGAACCCTGATCTCTGACCCCAAGTACAGTCCCCCAACACTGAACCCTGACCCCTGACCCCAAGTACAGTCCTCCAACCCTGAACCACGAACCCTGACCCCAAGAAGAGTCCCCCAACCCTGAACCCTGACCCCAAGTACAGTCCACAAACCCTGAACCCTGACCCCAAGTACAGTCCCCCAACCCTGAAGCCTGAACTCTGACCCCATGTACCGTCCCACAACCCTGATAACTGACCCCTGACCCGAGTACAGACCCCCAATCCTGAACCTTGACCTCTGACCCCAAGTACAGTCCCCCAAACCTGAACTCTGACCCCAGGTACAGTTCCCCAACCCTGAACCATGAACTCTGACCCCAAGTACAGTCCCCCAACCCTGAACCCTGAACCCTGACCCCAAGTACAGTCGCCCGACCCTGAATCCTGAACCCTGACCCCGAGTATAGTCCCCCAACCCTGAACCCTGAACACTGACCGCAAATACAGTCCCAACCCTGAACCCTGACCCCTGACCCCAAGTACATTCCCCCAACCCTGAACCCTGCCCCAATTACAGTCCCCCAACCCTGAACTGTGACACCAAGCACAGTCCCACAACCCTGAACTCTGACCCCAAGTACAGTCCCTCAACTCTGAACCTTGACCCCTGACCCCAAGTACAGTGCCCCACAGCTGAACCCTGAACTCTGACCCCAAGTACAGCCCCCCAAGCCTGAAACCTGACTTCTGCCCCCAAGTACAGTCCCCCAACCCTGAACCCTGACCCCTGACGCCAAGTACAGTCCCCCAACCCTGAACTCTGACCCCGAGTGCAGTCCCCCAACCCTGAACCCTGACCCCAAGTACAGTCCCTCAACCCTGAACCCTGACCCCAAGTACAGTCCCCCAACCCTGAACCCTGAACTCTGACCCCAAGCACAGACCGCAACCCTGAACCACGAACCCTCACCCCAAGTAGAGTCCCCCAACACTGAACACTGAACTCTGACCCCAAGTAAAGTCCCGCAACCCTGAACCCTGCACTCTGACCCCGAGTACAGACCCCCAACCCTGAACTCAAACCCCAAGTACAGTCCCTCAACCCTGAATCCCGAACCCTGTCCCCAAGTACAGTCCCCCAACCCTGAACCCTGAACTCTGACCCCAAGTACAGTCCCCCAACACTGAACCCTGACCACAAGTACAGTCCCTCAACCCTGAACCCTGACCCCAAGTACAGTCCCCCAACCCTGAACCCTGAACTCTGACCCCAAGTACAGTCCCCC
The DNA here is from genome assembly GCF_965287045.1 of Carcharhinus amblyrhynchos. NCBI lineage: Eukaryota > Metazoa > Chordata > Chondrichthyes > Carcharhiniformes > Carcharhinidae > Carcharhinus > Carcharhinus amblyrhynchos. The sequence goes on from NW_027649800.1 coordinate 30,095, forward strand.
AACCCTGAACCCTGAACCCAAGTACAGTCTCCCAATCCTGAACCCTGACCCCTGACCCCAAGTACCGTCACCCAACCCTCATCCCTGACCCCAAGTACATTCCCCCAACGCTGAACCCTTACTCCTGACCCCAAGTACAGACCCCCAACCCTGAACTCTGACCCCAAGTACAGTCCCCCAACCCTGAACTCTGACCCCAAGTACAGTCCCCCAACCCAGAACCCTGAACTCTGACCCCAAGTACAGTCCCCCAAGCCTGAAACCTGATTTCTGACCCCAAGTACAGTCCCCCAACCCTGAACCCTGACCCCTGACCCCAAGTACAGTCCCCCAAACCTGAACCCTGAACCTTGACCCGGAGTACAGTCCCCCAACCCTGAACCCTGACCCCAAGTACTGTCCCTCAACCCTGAAACCTGACCCCAAGTACAGTCCCCCAACCCTGAACCCTGAACTCTGACCCCAAGTACAGTGCCCCAACACTGAACCCTGAACCCTGACCCCAAGTACAGTCCCCAAAACCTGAACCACGAACCCTGACCCAAAGTAGAGTCCCCCAACCCTGAACCCTGACCCCAAGTACAGTCCACAAACCCTGAACCCTGACCCCAAATACAGTCCCACAAACTTGAACCCTGACCACTTACCCCAGTTGCAGTCCCCCAACCCAGAACCCTGAACCCTGACCCCAAGTACAGTCCCCGAACCCTGAACCCTGACCCCAAGTACAGTCCCCCAACCCTGAACCCTGAACTCTGACCCCAAGTACGGTCCCCCAACCGTGAAAGCTGACCCCAGACCCCAAGTACAGTCCCCCATCCTTGAACCCTGACCCTAAGTACAGTCCCCCAACCCTGAACCCTGACCTCTGACCCCAAGTACATTCCCCCAACCCTGAACCCTGACCTCTGACCCCAAGTACAGTTCCCCAACCCTGAACACTGACCCCATGTACAGTCCCCCAAGCCTGAACCCTGAACTCTCACCCCAAGTACAGTCCCCCAACCCTGAACCCTGAACCCTGACCCCAAGTACAGTCCCCAACCCTGAACCCTGACCCCTGAACCCAAGTACATTCCCGCAACCCTGACCCCTGACCCCAAGTACAGTCCCCCAACCCTGAACCCTGACCCCAAGTACAGTCCCCCAACCCTGAACTCTGACCCCAAGTACAGTCCCCCAACACTGAACCCTGACCCCAAGACAGTCCCCCAACCCTGAACCCAGATCTCTGACCCCAAGTACAGTCCCCCAACACTGAACCCTGACCCCTGACCACAAGTACCGTCCTCCAACCCTGAACCAGGAACCCTGACCCCAAGTAGAGTCCCCCAACCCTGAACCCTGACCACAAGTACAGTCCACAAACCCTGAACCCAGACCCCAAGTACAGTCCCCCAACCCTGAAGCCTGAACTCTGACCCCAAGTACCGTCCCCCAACCCTGATAACTGACCTCTGACCCCGAGTACCGCCCCCCAACCTTGAACCCTGACCCCAAGTACAGTCCCCCAACCCTGAACCTTGACCTCTGACCCCAAGTACAGTCCCCCAAACCTGAACTCTGACCCCAAGTACAGTTCCCCAACCTTGAACCCTGAACTCTGACCCCAATTACAGTCCCCCAACCCTGAACCCTGAACCCTGACCCCAAGTACAGTCGCCCGACCCTGAATTCTGAACCCTGACCCCGAGTATCGTCCCCCAACCCTGAACCCTGAACTCTGACCGCAAGTACAGTCCCCCAACCCTGAACCCTGAACTCTGACCGCAAGTACAGTCCCAACCCTGAACCCTGACCCCTGACCCCAAGTACAGTCCCCCAACCCTGACCCCTGACCCCAAGTACAGTCCCCAACCCTGAACTCCGACCCCAAGTACAGTTCCTCAACCCTGAATCCTGAACTCTGACCTCAAGTACAGTCCCCCAAGCCTGAAACCTGACTTCTGACCCCAAGTACAGTCCCCTAACCCTGAACCATGACATCTGACCCCTAGTACAGTCCCCCAACCCTGAACTCTGACCCCAAGTACAGTCCCCCAACCCTGAACCCTGAACTCTGACCCCAAGTACAGTCCCCCAACCCTGAACCCTGAACCCTGACCCCAAGTACAGTCCCCCGACCCTGAACCCTGACCCCGAGTACAGGCCCCCAACCCTGAACCCTGAACTCTGACCCCAAGTACAGTCCCTCAATCCTGAACCCTGACCCCTGACCCCAAGTACAGTCCCCCAACCCTGAACCCCGAACCCTGACCCCAAGTACAGTCTCCCAATCCTGAACCCTGACCTCTGACCCCAAGTACAGTCACCCAATCCTGAACCCTGACTCCTTCCCCAAGTACAGTCCCCCAACAATGCACCCTGAACTCTGACACCAAGTACAGTCCCCCAACCCTGAACACTGGCCCCTGACCCCAAGTACAGTCCCCAACCCTGAACTCTGACCCCAAGTACAGTGCCCCAACCCTGAACTCTGACCCCGAGTACAGTCCCCCAACCCTGAACCCTGAACTGTGACCCCAAGTACAGTCCCCCAACACTGAACTCAGACCACAAGTACAGACCCCCAAACCTGAATCCTGAACTCTGACCCCAAGTACAGTCCCACAACCCCGAACCCTGACCCCTGACCCCGAGTACAGTCCCCCAACCCTGAACCCTGACCCCAAGTACAGTCCCCAACCCTGAACCCTGAACCCAAGTACTGTTCCCAACACTGAACCCTGACCCCTGACCCCAAGTACATTCCCCCAACCCTGACCCCTGACCCCAAGTACAGTCCCCCAACCCTGAACTCTGACCCCAATTACTGTCCCCCAACCCTGAACCATGAATCCTGACCCCAAGTACAGTCCCCCAACCCTGTACCCTGAACTCTGACCCCAAGTACTGTCCCCCAACACCGAACCCTGACCCCTGACCCCAAGGACAGTCCCCAACCCTGAACCCTGAACTCTGACCCCAAGTACAGTCCCCCAACTCTGAACCACGAACCCTCACCCCAAGTACAGTCCCCCAACACTGAACACTGACCCCTGACCCCAAGTACAGTCCCCAACCCTGAACTCTGACCCCAAGTACACTCCCCCAACCCTGAACTCTGACCCCGAGTACAGTCCCCCAACCATGAACCCTGAACTCTGACCCCAAGTACAGTCCCTCAACACTGAACCCTGACCCCTGACCCCGAGTACACTCCCCCAACCCTGAACCCTGAACTCTGACCCCAAGTACAGTCCCCCAAGCCTGAAACCTGACTTCTGACCCCAAGTACAGTCCCCCAACCCTGACCCCTGACGCCAAGTACAGTCCCCCAACCCTGAACCCTGACCCGAAGTACAGTCCCCCAACCCTGAACCCTGAACTCTGACCCCAAGCACAGACCCCAACCCTGAACCACGAACCCTCACCCCAAGTAGAGTCCCCCAACACTGAACCCTGAACTCTGACCCCAAGTACAGTCCCCGAACCCTGAACCCTGAACCCTGACCCCAAGTAAAGTCGCGCAACCCTGAACCCTGCACTCTGACCCCGAGTACAGTCCCCCAACCCTGAACTCTGACCCCAAGTACAGTCCCCCAACCCTGAACCCTGACCCCAAGTACTGTCCCTCAACCCTGAACCCTGACCCCAAGTACAGTCCCCCAACCCTGAACCCTGAACTCTGACCCAAAGTACAGTACCCCAACACTGAACCCTGAACCCTGACCCCAAGTACAGTACCTTAAAACCTGAACCACGAAGCCTGACCCCAAGCAGAGTCCACAAACCCTGAACCCTGACCCCAAGTACAGTCCACAAACCCTGAACCCTGACTCCAAGTACAGTCCCACAAACTTGAACCCTGACCACTGACCCCTGTTACAGTCCCCCAACCCAGAACCCTGAACCCTGACCCCAAGTACGGTCCCCCAACCGTGAAAACTGACCCGAGACCCCTAGTACAGTTCCCCAACCTTGAACCCTGACCCCAAGTACAGTCCCCCAACCCTGAACCCTGACCTCTGACCCCAAGTACATTCCCCCAGCACTGAACCCTGACCTCTGACCCCAAGTACAGTTCCCCAACCCTGAACACTGACCCCAAGTACAGTCCCCCAACCCTGAACCCTGAACCCAGACCCCAAGTACAGTCCCCCGACTCTGAATCCTGAACCCTGACCCCGAGTACAGTCCCCCAACCCTGAACCCTGAACTCTGACCCCAACTACAGTCCCCCAACCCTGAACCCTGAACCCTGACCCCAAGTACAGTCCCCAAACCTGAACCCTGACCCCTGACCCCAAGTACATTCCCCCAACCCTGATCCCTGCTCCCAAGTACAGTCCCCCAACCCTGAACCCTGACCCCAAGTACAGTCCCCCAACCCTGAACCCTGACCCCAAGTACAGTCTCCCAACCCAGAACTCTGACCCCAAGTACAGTCCTCCAACCCTGAACTCTGACCCCAAGTACAGTCCCCCAACACTGAACCCTGATCTCTGACCCCAAGTACAGTCCCCCAACCCTGAACCCTGACCCCTGACCCCAAGTACAGTCCTCCAACCCTGAACCACGAACCCTGACCCCAAGAAGAGTCCCCCAACCCTGAACCCTGACCCCAAGTACAGTCCACAAACCCTGAACCCTGACCCCAAGTACAGTCCCCCAACCCTGAAGCCTGAACTCTGACCCCATGTACCGTCCCACAACCCTGATAACTGACCCCTGACCCGAGTACAGACCCCCAACCCTGAACCTTGACCTCTGACCCCAAGTACAGTCCCCCAAACCTGAACTCTGACCCCAGGTACAGTTCCCCAACCCTGAACCCTGAACTCTGACCCCAAGTACAGTCCCCCAACTCTGAACCCTGAACCCTGACCCCAAGTACAGTCGCCCGACCCTGAATCCTGAACCCTGACCCCGAGTATAGTCCCCCAACCCTGAACCCTGAACACTGACCGCAAATACAGTCCCAACCCTGAACCCTGACCCCTGACCCCAAGTACATTCCCCCAACCCTGAACCCTGCCCCAATTACAGTCCCCCAACCCTGAACTGTGACACCAAGCACAGTCCCACAACCCTGAACTCTGACCCCAAGTACAGTCCCTCAACTCTGAACCTTGACCCCTGACCCCAAGTACAGTGCCCCACAGCTGAACCCTGAACTCTGACCCCAAGTACAGCCCCCCAAGCCTGAAACCTGACTTCTGACCCCAAGTACAGTCCCCCAACCCTGAACCCTGACCCCTGACGCCAAGTACAGTCCCCCAACCCTGAACTCTGACCCCGAGTGCAGTCCCCCAACCCTGAACCCTGACCCCAAGTACAGTCCCTCAACCCTGAACCCTGACCCCAAGTACAGTCCCCCAACCCTGAACCCTGAACTCTGACCCCAAGCACAGACCCCAACCCTGAACCATGAACCCTCACCCCAAGTAGAGTCCCCCAACACTGAACACTGAACTCTGACCCCAAGTAAAGTCCCGCAACCCTGAACCCTGCACTCTGACCCCGAGTACAGACCCCCAACCCTGAACTCAAACCCCAAGTACAGTCTCCCAACCCTGAACCCTGAACTCTGACCCCAAGTACAGTCCCCCAACCCTGAAACCTGAACTCTGACCCCAAGTACAGTCCCCCAACACTGAACCCAGAACCCTTACGCCAATTACAGTCCCCCAACCCTGAACCCTGACCACAAGTACAGTCCCTCAACCTTGAACCCTGACCCCAAGTACAGTCCCCCAACCCTGAACCCTGAACTCTGACCCCAAGTACAGTCCCCCAACCCTGAACCCTGAACCCAAGTACAGTCTCCCAATCCTGAACCCTGACCCCTGACCCCAAGTACCGTCACCCAACCCTCATCCCTGACCCCAAGTACATTCCCCCAACGCTGAACCCTTACTCCTGACCCCAAGTACAGACCCCCAACCCTGAACTCTGACCCCAAGTACAGTCCCCCAACCCAGAACCCTGAACTCTGACCCCAACTACAGTCCCCCAACCCAGAACCCTGAACTCTGACCCCAAGTACAGTCCCCCAAGCCTGAAACCTGATTTCTGACCCCAAGTACAGTCCCCCAACCCTGAACCCTGACCCCTGACCCCAAGTACAGACCCCAAACCTGAACCCTGAACTTTGACCCCGAGTACAGTCCCCCAACCCTGAACCCTGACCCCAAGTACTGTCCCTCAACCCTGAACCCTGACCCCAAGTACAGTCCCCAAAACCTGAACCACGAACCCTGACCCCAAGTAGAGTCCCCCAACCCTGAACCCTGACCCCAAGTACAGTCCACAAACCCTGAACCCTGACCCCAAGTACAGTCCCACAAACTTGAACCCTGACCACTTACCCCAGTTGCAGTCTCCCAACCCAGAACCCTGAACCCTGACCCCAAGTACAGTCCCCGAACCCTGAACCCTGACCCCAAGTACAGTCCCCCAACCCTGAACCCTGAACTCTGACCCCAAGTACGGTCCCCCAACCGTGAAAGCTGACCCCTGACCCCAAGTACAGTCCCCCATCCTTGAACCCTGACCCCAAGTACAGTCCCCCAACCCTGAACCCTGACCTCTGACCCCAAGTACATTCCCCCAACCCTGAACCCTGACCTCTGACCCCAAGTACAGTTCCCCAACCCTGAACACTGACCCCATGTACAGTCCCCCAAGCCTGAACCCTGAACTCTCACCCCAAGTACAGTCCCCCAACCCTGAACCCTGAACCCTGACCCCAAGTACAGTCCCCAACCCTGAACCCTGACCCCTGAACCCAAGTACATTCCCGCAACCCTGACCCCTGACCCCAAGTACAGTCCCCCAACCCTGAACCCTGACCCCAAGTACAGTCCCCCAACCCTGAACTCTGACCCCAAGTACAGTCCCCCAACACTGAACCCTGACCCCAAGACAGTCCCCCAACCCTGAACCCAGATCTCTGACCCCAAGTACAGTCCCCCAACACTGAACCCTGACCCCTGACCACAAGTACCGTCCTCCAACCCTGAACCAGGAACCCTGACCCCAAGTAGAGTCCCCCAACCCTGAACCCTGACCACAAGTACAGTCCACAAACCCTGAACCCAGACCCCAAGTACAGTCCCCCAACCCTGAAGCCTGAACTCTGACCCCAAGTACCGTCCCCCAACCCTGATAACTGACCTCTGACCCCGAGTACCGCCCCCCAACCTTGAACCCTGACCCCAAGTACAGTCCCCCAACCCTGAACCTTGACCTCTGACCCCAAGTACAGTCCCCCAAACCTGAACTCTGACCCCAAGTACAGTTCCCCAACCTTGAACCCTGAACTCTGACCCCAATTACAGTCCCCCAACCCTGAACCCTGAACCCTGACCCCAAGTACAGTCGCCCGACCCTGAATTCTGAACCCTGACCCCGAGTATCGTCCCCCAACCCTGAACCCTGAACTCTGACCGCAAGTACAGTCCCCCAACCCTGAACCCTGAACTCTGACCGCAAGTACAGTCCCAACCCTGAACCCTGACCCCTGACCCCAAGTACAGTCCCCCAACCCTGACCCCTGACCCCAAGTACAGTCCCCAACCCTGAACTCCGACCCCAAGTACAGTTCCTCAACCCTGAATCCTGAACTCTGACCTCAAGTACAGTCCCCCAAGCCTGAAACCTGACTTCTGACCCCAAGTACAGTCCCCTAACCCTGAACCATGACATCTGACCCCTAGTACAGTCCCCCAACCCTGAACTCTGACCCCAAGTACAGTCCCCCAACCCTGAACCCTGAACTCTGACCCCAAGTACAGTCCCCCAACCCTGAACCCTGAACCCTGACCCCAAGTACAGTCCCCCGACCCTGAACCCTGACCCCGAGTACAGGCCCCCAACCCTGAACCCTGACCCCTGACCCCAAGTACAGTCCCCCAACCCTGAACCCCGAACCCTGACCCCAAGTACAGTCTCCCAATCCTGAACCCTGACCTCTGACCCCAAGTACAGTCACCCAATCCTGAACCCTGACTCCTTCCCCAAGTACAGTCCCCCAACAATGCACCCTGAACTCTGACACCAAGTACAGTCCCCCAACCCTGAACACTGACCCCTGACCCCAAGTACAGTCCCCAACCCTGAACTCTGACCCCAAGTACAGTGCCCCAACCCTGAACTCTGACCCCGAGTACAGTCCCCCAACCCTGAACCCTGAACTGTGACCCCAAGTACAGTCCCCCAACACTGAACTCAGACCACAAGTACAGACCCCCAAACCTGAATCCTGAACTCTGACCCCAAGTACAGTCCCACAACCCCGAACCCTGACCCCTGACCCCGAGTACAGTCCCCCAACCCTGAACCCTGACCCCAAGTACAGTCCCCAACCCTGAACCCTGAACCCAAGTACTGTTCCCAACACTGAACCCTGACCCCTGACCCCAAGTACATTCCCCCAACCCTGACCCCTGACCCCAAGTACAGTCCCCCAACCCTGAACTCTGACCCCAATTACTGTCCCCCAACCCTGAACCATGAATCCTGACCCCAAGTACAGTCCCCCAACCCTGTACCCTGAACTCTGACCCCAAGTACTGTCCCCCAACACCGAACCCTGACCCCTGACCCCAAGGACAGTCCCCAACCCTGAACCCTGAACTCTGACCCCAAGTACAGTCCCCCAACTCTGAACCACGAACCCTCACCCCAAGTACAGTCCCCCAACACTGAGCACTGACCCCTGACCCCAAGTACAGTCCCCAACCCTGAACTCTGACCCCAAGTACACTCCCCCAACCCTGAACTCTGACCCCGAGTACAGTCCCCCAACCATGAACCCTGAACTCTGACCCCAAGTACAGTCCCTCAACACTGAACCCTGACCCCTGACCCCGAGTACACTCCCCCAACCCTGAACCCTGAACTCTGACCCCAAGTACAGTCCCCCAAGCCTGAAACCTGACTTCTGACCCCAAGTACAGTCCCCCAACCCTGACCCCTGACGCCAAGTACAGTCCCCCAACCCTGAACTCTGACCCCGAGTACAGTCCCCCAACCCTGAACCCTGACCCGAAGTACAGTCCCCCAACCCTGAACCCTGAACTCTGACCCCAAGCACAGACCCCAACCCTGAACCACGAACCCTCACCCCAAGTAGAGTCCCCCAACACTGAACCCTGAACTCTGACCCCAAGTACAGTCCCCGAACCCTGAACCCTGAACCCTGACCCCAAGTAAAGTCGCGCAACCCTGAACCCTGCACTCTGACCCCGAGTACAGTCCCCCAACCCTGAACTCTGACCCCAAGTACAGTCCCCCAACCCTGAACCCTGACCCCAAGTACTGTCCCTCAACCCTGAACCCTGACCCCAAGTACAGTACCTTAAAACCTGAACCACGAAGCCTGACCCCAAGTAGAGTCCACAAACCCTGAACCCTGACCCCAAGTACAGTCCACAAACCCTGAACCCTGACTCCAAGTACAGTCCCACAAACTTGAACCCTGACCACTGACCCCTGTTACAGTCCCCCAACCCAGAACCCTGAACCCTGACCCCAAGTACGGTCCCCCAACCGTGAAAACTGACCCGAGACCCCTAGTACAGTTCCCCAACCTTGAACCCTGACCCCAAGTACAGTCCCCCAACCCTGAACCCTGACCTCTGACCCCAAGTACATTCCCCCAGCACTGAACCCTGACCTCTGACCCCAAGTACAGTTCCCCAACCCTGAACACTGACCCCAAGTACAGTCCCCCAACCCTGAACCCTGAACCCAGACCCCAAGTACAGTCCCCCGACTCTGAATCCTGAACCCTGACCCCGAGTACAGCCCCCCAACCCTGAACCCTGAACTCTGACCCCAACTACAGTCCCCCAACCCTGAACCCTGAACCCTGACCCCAAGTACAGTCCCCAAACCTGAACCCTGACCCCTGACCCCAAGTACATTCCCCCAACCCTGATCCCTGCTCCCAAGTACAGTCCCCCAACCCTGAACCCTGACCCCAAGTACAGTCCCCCAACCCTGAACCCTGACCCCAAGTACAGTCTCCCAACCCAGAACTCTGACCCCAAGTACAGTCCTCCAACCCTGAACTCTGACCCCAAGTACAGTCCCCCAACACTGAACCCTGATCTCTGACCCCAAGTACAGTCCCCCAACACTGAACCCTGACCCCTGACCCCAAGTACAGTCCTCCAACCCTGAACCACGAACCCTGACCCCAAGAAGAGTCCCCCAACCCTGAACCCTGACCCCAAGTACAGTCCACAAACCCTGAACCCTGACCCCAAGTACAGTCCCCCAAACCTGAAGCCTGAACTCTGACCCCATGTACCGTCCCACAACCCTGATAACTGACCCCTGACCCGAGTACAGACCCCCAACCCTGAACCTTGACCTCTGACCCCAAGTACAGTCCCCCAAACCTGAACTCTGACCCCAGGTACAGTTCCCCAACCCTGAACCCTGAACTCTGACCCCAAGTACAGTCCCCCAACTCTGAACCCTGAACCCTGACCCCAAGTACAGTCGCCCGACCCTGAATCCTGAACCCTGACCCCGAGTATAGTCCCCCAACCCTGAACCCTGAACACTGACCGCAAATACAGTCCCAACCCTGAACCCTGACCCCTGACCCCAAGTACATTCCCCCAACCCTGAACCCTGCCCCAATTACAGTCCCCCAACCCTGAACTGTGACACCAAGCACAGTCCCACAACCCTGAACTCTGACCCCAAGTACAGTCCCTCAACTCTGAACCTTGACCCCTGACCCCAAGTACAGTGCCCCACAGCTGAACCCTGAACTCTGACCCCAAGTACAGCCCCCCAAGCCTGAAACCTGACTTCTGACCCCAAGTACAGTCCCCCAACCCTGAACCCTGACCCCTGACGCCAAGTACAGTCCCCCAACCCTGAACTCTGACCCCGAGTGCAGTCCCCCAACCCTGAACCCTGACCCCAAGTACAGTCCCTCAACCCTGAACCCTGACCCCAAGTACAGTCCCCCAACCCTGAACCCTGAACTCTGACCCCAAGCACAGACCCCAACCCTGAACCACGAACCCTCACCCCAAGTAGAGTCCCCCAACACTGAACACTGAACTCTGACCCCAAGTAAAGTCCCGCAACCCTGAACCCTGCACTCTGACCCCGAGTACAGACCCCCAACCCTGAACTCTGACCCCAAGTACAGTCCCCCAACCCTGAACCCTGAACTCTGACCCCAAGTACAGTCCCCCAACCCTGAACCCTGAACTCTGACCCCAAGTACAGTCCCCCAACACTGAACCCAGAACCCTTACGCCAATTACAGTCCCCCAACCCTGAACCCTGACCACAAGTACAGTCCCTCAACCTTGAACCCTGACCCCAAGTACAGTCCCCCAACCCTGAACCCTGAACTCTGACCCCAAGTACAGTGCCCCAACCCTGAACCCTGAACCCAAGTACAGTCTCCCAATCCTGAACCCTGACCCCTGACCCCAAGTACCGTCACCCAACCCTCATCCCTGACCCCAAGTACATTCCCCCAACGCTGAACCCTTACTCCTGACCCCAAGTACAGACCCCCAACCCTGAACTCTGACCCCAAGTACAGTCCCCCAACCCAGAACCCTGAACTCTGACCCCAAGTACAGTCCCCCAACCCAGAACCCTGAACTCTGACCCCAAGTACAGTCCCCCAAGCCTGAAACCTGATTTCTGACCCCAAGTACAGTCCCCCAACCCTGAACCCTGACCCCTGACCCCAAGTACAGACCCCAAACCTGAACCCTGAACTTTGACCCCTAGTACAGTCCCCCAACCCTGAACCCTGACCCCAAGTACTGTCACTCAACCCTGAACCCTGACCCCAAGTACAGTCCCCCAACCCTGAACCCTGAACTCTGACCCCAAGTACAGTACCCCAACACTGAACCCTGAACCCTGACCCCAAGTACAGTCCCCAAAACCTGAACCACGAACCCTGACCCCAAGTAGAGTCCCCCAACCCTGAACCCTGACCCCAAGTACAGTCCACAAACCCTGAACCCTGACCCCAAATACAGTCCCACAAACTTGAACCCTGACCACTTACCCCAGTTGCAGTCCCCCAACCCAGAACCCTGAACCCTGACCCCAAGTACAGTCCCCGAACCCTGAACCCTGACCCCAAGTACAGTCCCCCAACCCTGAACCCTGAACTCTGACCCCAAGTACGGTCCCCCAACCGTGAAAGCTGACCCCTGACCCCAAGTACAGTCCCCCATCCTTGAACCCTGACCCCAAGTACAGTCCCCCAACCCTGAACCCTGACCTCTGACCCCAAGTACATTCCCCCAACCCTGAACCCTGACCTCTGACCCCAAGTACAGTTCCCCAACCCTGAACACTGACCCCATGTACAGTCCCCCAAGCCTGAACCCTGAACTCTCACCCCAAGTACAGTCCCCCAACCCTGAACCCTGAACCCTGACCCCAAGTACAGTCCCCAACCCTGAACCCTGACCCCTGAACCCAAGTACATTCCCGCAACCCTGACCCCTGACCCCAAGTACAGTCCCCCAACCCTGAACCCTGACCCCAAGTACAGTCCCCCAACCCTGAACTCTGACCCCAAGTACAGTCCCCCAACACTGAACCCTGACCCCAAGACAGTCCCCCAACCCTGAACCCAGATCTCTGACCCCAAGTACAGTCCCCCAACACTGAACCCTGACCCCTGACCACAAGTACCGTCCTCCAACCCTGAACCAGGAACCCTGACCCCAAGTAGAGTCCCCCAACCCTGAACCCTGACCACAAGTACAGTCCACAAACCCTGAACCCAGACCCCAAGTACAGTCCCCCAACCCTGAAGCCTGAACTCTGACCCCAAGTACCGTCCCCCAACCCTGATAACTGACCTCTGACCCCGAGTACCGCCCCCCAACCTTGAACCCTGACCCCAAGTACAGTCCCCCAACCCTGAACCTTGACCTCTGACCCCAAGTACAGTCCCCCAAACCTGAATTCTGAACCCTGACCCCGAGTATCGTCCCCCAACCCTGAACCCTGAACTCTGACCGCAAGTACAGTCCCCCAACCCTGAACCCTGAACTCTGACCGCAAGTACAGTCCCAACCCTGAACCCTGACCCCTGACCCCAAGTACAGTCCCCCAACCCTGAACCCTGACCCCAAGTACAGTCCCCCCACTCTGAACTCCCACCCCAATTACAGTCTCCCAACCCTGAACTCTGTCCCGAAGCACAGTCCCCCAACCCTGAACCTTGACCCCTGACCCCAAGTACAGTGCCCCACACCTGAACCACGAACCCTCACCCCAAGTACAGTTCCCCAACCCTGAACTCTGAACTCTGACCCCAAGTACATTCCCCCAACCCCGAACCCTGACCCCAGACCCATAGTACAGTCCCCCAGCCCTGACCCCTGAACTCTGACCCCAAGTACAGTCCACAAACCCTGAACCCTGAACCCTGACCCCAAGTACAGACCCCCAACCCTGAAACTTGACCTCTGACCGCAAGTACAGTCCCCCAACCCTGAACTCTGACCCCAAGTACAGTCCCCCAACCCTGAACCCTGAACCCTGACCCCAAGTACAGTCGCCCGACCCTGAATCCTGAACACTGACCCCAAGTATAGTCCCCCAACCCTGAACTCTGACCCCAAGTACAGTCCCCCAACCCCGAACCCTGACCCCAGACCCATAGTACAGTCCCCCAGCCCTGACCCCTGAACTCTGACCCCAAGTACAGTCCCCCAACCCTGAACCCTGACACCAAGTACAGTCCCCCAACCCTGAATCCCGTACCCTGAACCCAAGAACAGTCCCCCAACCCTGAACCCTGAACTCTGACCCCAAGTACAGTCCCCCAAGCCTGAAACCTGACTTCTGACCCCAAGTACAGTCCCCCAACCCTGATCCCTGACCCCTGACGCCAAGTACAGTCCCCCAACCCTGAACCCTGAACTCTGACCACGAGTACAGTCCCCCAACCCTGAACCCTGACCCAAGTACAGTCCCCCAACCCTGAACCCTGAACTCTGACCCCATTACAGTCCCCCAACACTGAACCCTGAACCCCGACCCCAAATGGGTCCCCCAACCCTGAACCCCGACCCCAAGTAGGGTCCCCCAACCCTGAACCCTGACCCCAAGTACAGTCGCCCAAGCCTGAACCCTGAACTCTGACCCCAAGTACAGTCCCCCAACTCTGAACCCTGACCCCTGGCCCCAAGTACAGTCCCCCAACCCTGAACCACGAACCCTGACCCCAAGTAGAGTCCCTCAACCTTGAACCCTGACCACAAGTACAGTCCCCGAACCCAGAACTCTGACCCCGAGTACAGTCACCCAACCCTGAACCCTGACCCCAAGTACAGTCCCCCAACCCTGAACACTGATCTCTGACCACAAGAGCACTCCCCCAACACTGAACCCTGACCCCTGACCCCAATTACAGTCCCCCAACCCTGAACCACGAACCCTGACCCCAAGTAGAGTCCCTCAACCCTGAACCCTGACCCAAAGTCCAGTCCACAAACCCTGAACCCTGACCCCAAGTACAGTCCCCCAACCCTGAACCCTGACCTCTGAACCCAAGTACAGTCCCCCAACCCTGAACTCTGACCCCAAGTACAGTCCCCAACCCTGAACCCTGAACTCTGACCCCAAGTACAGTCCCCCAACACTGAACCCTAAACCCTAACCCCAAGCACATTCCCCCGACCCTGAATCCCGAACCCTGACCCAGAGTACAGTCCGCCAACCCTGAACCCTGAAGTCTGACCCCAAGTACAGTCCCGCAACCCTGAACCCTGACCCCGGACGCCAAGTACAGTCCCCCAATCCTGAACTCTGACCTCTGACCCCAAGTACAGTCCCCCAACCCTGAACCCTGACCTCTGACCCCAAGTACAGTTCCGAAACCCTGAACCCTGACCCCATGAACAGTCCCCCAACCCTGAACCCTGAACTCTGCCCCCAAGTATAGTCCCCCAACCCTGAACCCTGAACCCAGACCCCAAGTACAGTCCACCGACTCTGAATCCTGAACCCTGACCCCGAGTACAGTCCCCCAACCCTGAACCCTGAACCCTGACCCCAAGTACACTCCCTAACCCTGAATCCTGACCCCTGACCCCAAGTACATTCCCCCAACCCTGACCCCTGACCCCAAGTACAGTCCCCCAACCCTGAACCCTGACCCCAAGTACAGTCCCCCCACCCTGAACTCTGACCCCAAGTACAGTCCCCCAACCCTGAACTCTGACCCCAATTACAGTCCCCCAACACTGAACCCTGACCCCTGACCCCAAGTACAGTTCCCCAACCCTGAACCACGAACCCTCACCCCAAGTAGAGTCCCCCAACCCTGAACCCTGACCCCAAGTACAGTCCCCCAAACCTGAACCCTGAACCCTGACACCAAGTACAGTCCCCCAACCTTGCAACCTGAACTCTGACCGTGAGTACAGATCCCCAAGCCTGAACCCTGACCCCAAGTACAGTCCCCCAACCCTGAATTCGGAAATCTGAACCCAAGTACAGTCCCCCAACACTGAACCCTGAACTCTGACCCCAAGTACAGTCCCCCAACCCTGAAACCTGACATCTGATCCCAAGTACAGTCCCCCAACCCTGAACCCAGAACTCTGACCCCGAGTACAGTCCCCCAACCCTGAACCCTGACCCCAAGTACAGTCCCCCAACCCTGAACACTGAACTCTGACCACAAGAGCAGTCCCCCAACTCTGAACCCTGACCCCTGACCCCAATTACAGTCCCCCAACCCTGAACCACGAACCCTGACCCCAAGTAGAGTCCCCCAACCCTGAACCCTGACCCCAAGTCCAGTCCACAAACCCTGAACCCTGACCCCAAGTACAGTCCCCCAACCCTGAACCCTGAACTCTGACCCCAAGTACCATCCCCAACCCTGAAAACTGACCCCTGACCCCAAGTACAGTCCCCCAACCTTGAACCCTGACCCCAAGTACAGTCCCCCAACCCTGAACCCTGACCTCTGAACCCAAGTACAGTCCCCCAAACCTGAACTCTGACCCCAAGTACAGTCCCCCAAGCCCGAACCCTGACCCCTGACCACAAGTAAAGTCCCTCAAACCTGAACCCTGACCCCAAGTACAGTTCCCCATCTTTGAATCCTGAACTCTGACCCCAGGTACAGTCCCCCAACACTGAACCCTGACCACAAGTACAGTTTCCCAACCTTGAACCCTGAACCCTGACCCCAAGTGCAGTCCCCCAACCCTGAACCCTGAACACTGACCCCGAGTACAGTCCCCCAAGCCTGAACCCTGACCCCAAGTGCAGTCCTCCAACCCTGAATCCCGAACTCTGAACCCAAGTACAGTCCCCCAACCCTGAACCCTGAACTCTGACCCCAAGTACAGTCCCCAACCCTGAACCCTGAACTCTGACCCCGGGTACAGTCCCCCAACCCTGAACCCTGACCCCAAGTACAGTCCCCCAACCTTGAACCCTGATCCCTGACTCCAATTACAGTCCCCCAACCCTGAACCCTGAACTCTGATCCCGAGTACAGTCCCCCAACCCTGAACCCAAGTACAGTCCCCCAACCCTGAACCCTGAACCCAAGTACAGTCCCCAAACCCTGAACCCTGAACTCTGACCCCAACTACAGTCCCCCAACCCTTAACCCCGAACCCTGACCCCAAGTACTGTAATCCAACCCTGAACCCTGAACTTTGAACCCAAATACAGTCCCCCAAACCTGAACCCTGAACCCTGACCCAAAGTACAATCCCCCAACCCTGAACCCTGATCCCATGTTCAGTCCCCCAACACTGAACCCTGAACCCAAGAACAGTGCCCCACACCTGAACCCTGAACCCTGACCCCAAGTACAGTCTCCCAACCCTGAACCCTGACCTCTGACCCCACGTTCAGTCCCCCAAACCTGAACCCTGACCCCAAGTACATGGTACAAGTGGATGGTAAATATTCATCATGGAGTACAGTTACGAGTGGTGTGCCTCAGGGATCTGTTTTGGGGCCACTGTTGTTTGTAATTTTTATTAATGATCTGGATGAGGGTATAGTTGGGTGGATTAAATTGGAGGTGTGGTAGATTGTGAGGAAGGGTGTCATAGTCTGCAGGGAGACTTAGATAGGTTGCAGAGCTGGGCCGAGAGGTGGCGGATGGAATTTAATGCGGAGAAGTGTGAGGTAATTCACTTTGGTAGGAGCAACAGATGTGTCGAGTATAGGGCTAACGGGAGGACTTTGAATAGTATGGATGAACAGAGGGATCTAGGTGTGTGTGTACATAGATCCCTGAAAGTTGGGAATCAAGTAGATAAGGTTGTTAAGAAGGCGTACGGTGTCTTGGCGTTTATTGGTAGGGGGATTGAATTTAGGAGTCGCAGTGTAATGTTGCAACTGTACACTACTCTAGTGCGGCCGCACTTGGAGTACTGTGTGCAGTTCTGGTCCCCGCATTACAAGAAGGATGTGGAGGCGTTGGAGAGGGTGCAGAGGAGGTTTACTAGGATGGTGCCTGGTATGGTGGGGAGGTCCTATGAGGAGAGACTGAGGGATTTAGGGTTGTTTTCGTTGGAAAGAAGGCGGCTAAGAGGGGATCTTATTGAAACATATAAGATGATTAGAGGTTTAGATAGGGTGGATAGTGATAGCCTTTTTCCTCGGATGGAGAAAGCTAGCACGAGGGGGCATGGCTTTAAATTAAGGGGGGGGTAGTTATAGGACGGATGTCAGGGGTAGGTTCTTTACCCAGCGGGTGGTGAGGGATTGGAATGCCCTGCCTGCTGCAGTTGTAAATGCGTCTAGTTTGGGGGCGTTTAAGAGATCTCTGGATAGGTTTATGGACGAAAAGGGATTGGTATAGGCTAGTGGGTCATTGTTTTTGTAACTGGTCGGCGCAACATCGTGGGCCGAAGGGCCTGTTCTGCGCTGTAATGTTCTATGTTCTATGTTCTATGTTCTATGTTCTAAGTACAGTCCCCCAACCCTGAACCCTGAACCCTGACCCCAATTACAGTCCCCAACCCAGAACCCTGACCCCTGACCCCAAGTACATTCCCCCAACCCTGAACCACGAACCCTGACCCCAAGTAGAGTCCCCTGACCCCAAGTAGAGTCCCCCAACCCTGAACCCTGACCCCAAGTACAGTCCCCCAACCTTGAACCCTGACCCCAAGTACAGTCCCCCAACCCTGAACTCTGACCTCTGACCCAAGTACAGTCCCCCAACCCTGAACCCTGACCTCTGACCCCAAGTACAGTTCCGAAACCCTGAACTCTGACCCCATGAACAGTCCCCCAACCCTGAACCCTGAACTCTGACCCCAAGTACAGTCCCCCAACACTGAACCCTGAACCCAGACCCCAAGTACACTCCCTAACCCTGAATCCTGACCCCTGACCCCAAGTACATTCCCCCAACCCTGACCGCTGACCCCAAGTACAGTCCCCCAACCCTGAACCCTTACCCCAAGTACAGTCCCCCCACCCTGAACTCTGACCCCAAGTACAGTCCCCCAACCCTGAACTCTGACCCCAAGTACAGTCCCCCAACCCTGAACCCTGACCCCAAGTAATGTCCCCGAACCCTAAACCCTGACACCAAGTACAGTCCCCCAACCTTGCAACCTGAACTCTGACCGCGAGTACAGATCCCCAAGCCTGAACCCTGACCCCAAGTACAGTCCCCCAACCCTGAATTCGGAAATCTGAACCCAAGTACAGTCCCCCAACCCTGAACCCTGAACCCTGACCCCAAGTACAGTCCCCCAACCCTGAACACTGAACTCTGACCACAAGAGCAGTCCCCCAACACTGAACCCTGACCCCTGACCCCAATTACAGTCCCCCAACCCTGAACCACGAACCCTGACCCCAAGTAGAGTCCCCCAACCCTGAACCCTGACCCCAAGTCCAGTCCACAAACCCTGAACCCTGACCCCAAGTACAGTCCCCCAACCCTGAACCCTGAACTCTGACCCCAAGTACCATCCCTAACCCTGAAAACTGACCCCTGACCCCAAGTACAGTCCCCCAACCTTGAACCCTGACCCCAAGTCCAGTCCACAAACCCTGAACTCTGACCCCAAGTACAGTCCCCCAAACCTGAACCCTGAACTCTGACCCCAAGTACAGTCCCCCAAGCCCGAACCCTGACCCCTGACCACAAGTACAGTCCCTCAACCCTGAACCCTGACCCCAATTACAGTTCCCCAACCCTGAATCCTGAACTCTGACCCCAGGTACAGTCCCCCAACACTGAACCCTGACCACAAGTACAGTTTCCCACCTTGAACCCTGAACCCTGACCCTAAGTGCAGTCCCCCAACCCTGAACCCTGAACTCTGACCCCGAGTACAGTCCCCCAAGCCTGAACTCTGACCCCATGTGCAGTCCTCCAACCCTGAATCCCGAACTCTGAACCCAAGTACAGTCCCCCAACCCTGAACCCTGAACTCTGACCCCGGGTACAGTCCCCCAACCCTGAACCCTGACCCCAAGTACAGTCCCCCAACCTTGAACCCTGATCCCTGACTCCAATTACAGTCCCCCAACCCTGAACCCTGAACTCTGACCCCGAGTACAGTCCCCCAACCCTGAACCCAAGTACAGTCCCCCAACCCTGAACCCTGAACCCAAGTACAGTCCCCAAACCCTGAACCCTGAACTCTGACCCCAACTACAGTCCCCCAACCCTTAACCCTGAACCCTGACCCCAAGTACGGTAATACAACCCTGAACCCTGAACTTTGACCCCAAATACAGTCCCCCAAACCTGAACCCTGAACCCTGACCCAAAGTACAATCCCCCAACCCTGAACCCTGAACCCAAGAACAGTACCCCACACCTGAACCCTGAACCCTGGCCCCAAGTACAGTCTCCCAGCCCTGAACCCTGACCTCTTACCACAAGTTCAGTCCCCCAAACCTGAACCCTGACCCCAAGTACAGTCCCCCATCCCTGAACCCTGAACCCTGACCCCAATTACAGTCCCCAACCCAGAACCCTGACCCCTGACCCCAAGTACATTCCCCCAACGCTGACCCCTGACCCCAAGTACAGTCCCCCAACCCTGAACAATGACCCCAAGTACACTCCCCCAACACTGAACTCTGACCCCAAGTACAGTACCCCAACACTGAACCACGAACCCTGACCCCAAGTACATTCCCCCAACCCTGAACCCTGAACTCTGACCCCAAGTACAGTCCCCAACCCCGAACCCTGACCCCTGACCCCAAGTACAGTCCCCCAACCCTGACCCCTGAACTCTGACCCCGAGTACAGTCCCCCAACCCTGATCCCTGACCCCAAGTACAGTCCCCCAATCGTGAACCCGGAACTCTGACCCCAAGTACAGTCCCCCAACACTGAACCCTGACCCCAAGTACAGTACCCCAACACTGAACCCTGAGCTCTGACCCCGAGTACCGACCCCCAGCCCTGAAGCCTGAACTCTGACTCCAAGTACAGTCCCCCAACCCTGAATCCCAAACCCTGAACCCAAGTACAGTCCCCCAACCCTGAACCACGAACCCTGACCCCAAGTAGAGTCCCTCAACCTTGAACCCTGACCACAAGTACAGTCCCCGAACCCAGAACTCTGACCCCGAGTACAGTCACCCAACCCTGAACCCTGACCCCAAGTACAGTCCCCCAACCCTGAACACTGATCTCTGACCACAAGAGCACTCCCCCAACACTGAACCCTGACCCCTGACCCCAATTACAGTCCCCCAACCCTGAACCACGAACCCTGACCCCAAGTAGAGTCCCTCAACCCTGAACCCTGACCCAAAGTCCAGTCCACAAACCCTGAACCCTGACCCCAAGTACAGTCCCCCAACCCTGAACCCTGACCTCTGAACCCAAGTACAGTCCCCCAACCCTGAACTCTGACCCCAAGTACAGTCCCCAACCCTGAACCCTGAACTCTGACCCCAAGTACAGTCCCCCAACACTGAACCCTAAACCCTAACCCCAAGCACATTCCCCCGACCCTGAATCCCGAACCCTGACCCAGAGTACAGTCCGCCAACCCTGAACCCTGAAGTCTGACCCCAAGTACAGTCCCGCAACCCTGAACCCTGACCCCGGACGCCAAGTACAGTCCCCCAATCCTGAACTCTGACCTCTGACCCCAAGTACAGTCCCCCAACCCTGAACCCTGACCTCTGACCCCAAGTACAGTTCCGAAACCCTGAACCCTGACCCCATGAACAGTCCCCCAACCCTGAACCCTGAACTCTGCCCCTAAGTATAGTCCCCCAACCCTGAACCCTGAACCCAGACCCCAAGTACAGTCCACCGACTCTGAATCCTGAACCCTGACCCCGAGTACAGTCCCCCAACCCTGAACCCTGAACCCTGACCCCAAGTACACTCCCTAACCCTGAATCCTGACCCCTGACCCCAAGTACATTCCCCCAACCCTGACCCCTGACCCCAAGTACAGTCCCCCAACCCTGAACCCTGACCCCAAGTACAGTCCCCCCACCCTGAACTCTGACCCCAAGTACAGTCCCCCAACCCTGAACTCTGACCCCAATTACAGTCCCCCAACACTGAACCCTGACCCCTGACCCCAAGTACAGTTCCCCAACCCTGAACCACGAACCCTCACCCCAAGTAGAGTCCCCCAACCCTGAACCCTGACCCCAAGTACAGTCCCCCAAACCTGAACCCTGAACCCTGACACCAAGTACAGTCCCCCAACCTTGCAACCTGAACTCTGACCGTGAGTACAGATCCCCAAGCCTGAACCCTGACCCCAAGTACAGTCCCCCAACCCTGAATTCGGAAATCTGAACCCAAGTACAGTCCCCCAACACTGAACCCTGAACTCTGACCCCAAGTACAGTCCCCCAACCCTGAAACCTGACATCTGATCCCAAGTACAGTCCCCCAACCCTGAACCCAGAACTCTGACCCCGAGTACAGTCCCCCAACCCTGAACCCTGACCCCAAGTACAGTCCCCCAACCCTGAACACTGAACTCTGACCACAAGAGCAGTCCCCCAACTCTGAACCCTGACCCCTGACCCCAATTACAGTCCCCCAACCCTGAACCACGAACCCTGACCCCAAGTAGAGTCCCCCAACCCTGAACCCTGACCCCAAGTCCAGTCCACAAACCCTGAACCCTGACCCCAAGTACAGTCCCCCAAC
Source organism: Carcharhinus amblyrhynchos (assembly GCF_965287045.1). Classification (NCBI taxonomy): domain Eukaryota; kingdom Metazoa; phylum Chordata; class Chondrichthyes; order Carcharhiniformes; family Carcharhinidae; genus Carcharhinus; species Carcharhinus amblyrhynchos. The sequence goes on from NW_027649800.1 coordinate 52,242, forward strand.
CCTGAACCCTGAACTCTGACCCCAAGTACCATCCCCAACCCTGAAAACTGACCCCTGACCCCAAGTACAGTCCCCCAACCTTGAACCCTGACCCCAAGTACAGTCCCCCAACCCTGAACCCTGACCTCTGAACCCAAGTACAGTCCCCCAAACCTGAACTCTGACCCCAAGTACAGTCCCCCAAGCCCGAACCCTGACCCCTGACCACAAGTAAAGTCCCTCAAACCTGAACCCTGACCCCAAGTACAGTTCCCCATCTTTGAATCCTGAACTCTGACCCCAGGTACAGTCCCCCAACACTGAACCCTGACCACAAGTACAGTTTCCCAACCTTGAACCCTGAACCCTGACCCCAAGTGCAGTCCCCCAACCCTGAACCCTGAACACTGACCCCGAGTACAGTCCCCCAAGCCTGAACCCTGACCCCAAGTGCAGTCCTCCAACCCTGAATCCCGAACTCTGAACCCAAGTACAGTCCCCCAACCCTGAACCCTGAACTCTGACCCCAAGTACAGTCCCCAACCCTGAACCCTGAACTCTGACCCCGGGTACAGTCCCCCAACCCTGAACCCTGACCCCAAGTACAGTCCCCCAACCTTGAACCCTGATCCCTGACTCCAATTACAGTCCCCCAACCCTGAACCCTGAACTCTGATCCCGAGTACAGTCCCCCAACCCTGAACCCAAGTACAGTCCCCCAACCCTGAACCCTGAACCCAAGTACAGTCCCCAAACCCTGAACCCTGAACTCTGACCCCAACTACAGTCCCCCAACCCTTAACCCCGAACCCTGACCCCAAGTACTGTAATCCAACCCTGAACCCTGAACTTTGAACCCAAATACAGTCCCCCAAACCTGAACCCTGAACCCTGACCCAAAGTACAATCCCCCAACCCTGAACCCTGATCCCATGTTCAGTCCCCCAACACTGAACCCTGAACCCAAGAACAGTGCCCCACACCTGAACCCTGAACCCTGACCCCAAGTACAGTCTCCCAACCCTGAACCCTGACCTCTGACCCCACGTTCAGTCCCCCAAACCTGAACCCTGACCCCAAGTACATGGTACAAGTGGATGGTAAATATTCATCATGGAGTACAGTTACGAGTGGTGTGCCTCAGGGATCTGTTTTGGGGCCACTGTTGTTTGTAATTTTTATTAATGATCTGGATGAGGGTATAGTTGGGTGGATTAAATTGGAGGTGTGGTAGATTGTGAGGAAGGGTGTCATAGTCTGCAGGGAGACTTAGATAGGTTGCAGAGCTGGGCCGAGAGGTGGCGGATGGAATTTAATGCGGAGAAGTGTGAGGTAATTCACTTTGGTAGGAGCAACAGATGTGTCGAGTATAGGGCTAACGGGAGGACTTTGAATAGTATGGATGAACAGAGGGATCTAGGTGTGTGTGTACATAGATCCCTGAAAGTTGGGAATCAAGTAGATAAGGTTGTTAAGAAGGCGTACGGTGTCTTGGCGTTTATTGGTAGGGGGATTGAATTTAGGAGTCGCAGTGTAATGTTGCAACTGTACACTACTCTAGTGCGGCCGCACTTGGAGTACTGTGTGCAGTTCTGGTCCCCGCATTACAAGAAGGATGTGGAGGCGTTGGAGAGGGTGCAGAGGAGGTTTACTAGGATGGTGCCTGGTATGGTGGGGAGGTCCTATGAGGAGAGACTGAGGGATTTAGGGTTGTTTTCGTTGGAAAGAAGGCGGCTAAGAGGGGATCTTATTGAAACATATAAGATGATTAGAGGTTTAGATAGGGTGGATAGTGATAGCCTTTTTCCTCGGATGGAGAAAGCTAGCACGAGGGGGCATGGCTTTAAATTAAGGGGGGGGTAGTTATAGGACAGATGTCAGGGGTAGGTTCTTTACCCAGAGGGTGGTGAGGGATTGGAATGCCCTGCCTGCTGCAGTTGTAAATGCGTCTAGTTTGGGGGCGTTTAAGAGATCTCTGGATAGGTTTATGGACGAAAAGGGATTGGTATAGGCTAGTGGGTCATTGTTTTTGTAACTGGTCGGCGCAACATCGTGGGCCGAAGGGCCTGTTCTGCGCTGTAATGTTCTATGTTCTATGTTCTATGTTCTATGTTCTAAGTACAGTCCCCCAACCCTGAACCCTGAACCCTGACCCCAATTACAGTCCCCAACCCAGAACCCTGACCCCTGACCCCAAGTACATTCCCCCAACCCTGAACCACGAACCCTGACCCCAAGTACAGTCCCCTGACCCCAAGTAGAGTCCCCCAACCCTGAACCCTGACCCCAAGTACAGTCCCCCAACCTTGAACCCTGACCCCAAGTACAGTCCCCCAACCCTGAACTCTGACCTCTGACCCCAAGTACAGTCCCCCAACCCTGAACCCTGACCTCTGACCCCAAGTACAGTTCCGAAACCCTGAACTCTGACCCCATGAACAGTCCCCCAACCCTGAACCCTGAACTCTGACCCCAAGTACAGTCCCCCAACACTGAACCCTGAACCCAGACCCCAAGTACACTCCCTAACCCTGAATCCTGACCCCTGACCCCAAGTACATTCCCCCAACCCTGACCGCTGACCCCAAGTACAGTCCCCCAACCCTGAACCCTTACCCCAAGTACAGTCCCCCCACCCTGAACTCTGACCCCAAGTACAGTCCCCCAACCCTGAACTCTGACCCCAAGTACAGTCCCCCAACCCTGAACCCTGACCCCAAGTAATGTCCCCGAACCCTAAACCCTGACACCAAGTACAGTCCCCCAACCTTGCAACCTGAACTCTGACCGCGAGTACAGATCCCCAAGCCTGAACCCTGACCCCAAGTACAGTCCCCCAACCCTGAATTCGGAAATCTGAACCCAAGTACAGTCCCCCAACCCTGAACCCTGAACCCTGACCCCAAGTACAGTCCCCCAACCCTGAACACTGAACTCTGACCACAAGAGCAGTCCCCCAACACTGAACCCTGACCCCTGACCCCAATTACAGTCCCCCAACCCTGAACCACGAACCCTGACCCCAAGTAGAGTCCCCCAACCCTGAACCCTGACCCCAAGTCCAGTCCACAAACCCTGAACCCTGACCCCAAGTACAGTCCCCCAACCCTGAACCCTGAACTCTGACCCCAAGTACCATCCCTAACCCTGAAAACTGACCCCTGACCCCAAGTACAGTCCCCCAACCTTGAACCCTGACCCCAAGTCCAGTCCACAAACCCTGAACTCTGACCCCAAGTACAGTCCCCCAAACCTGAACCCTGAACTCTGACCCCAAGTACAGTCCCCCAAGCCCGAACCCTGACCCCTGACCACAAGTACAGTCCCTCAACCCTGAACCCTGACCCCAATTACAGTTCCCCAACCCTGAATCCTGAACTCTGACCCCAGGTACAGTCCCCCAACACTGAACCCTGACCACAAGTACAGTTTCCCACCTTGAACCCTGAACCCTGACCCTAAGTGCAGTCCCCCAACCCTGAACCCTGAACTCTGACCCCGAGTACAGTCCCCCAAGCCTGAACTCTGACCCCATGTGCAGTCCTCCAACCCTGAATCCCGAACTCTGAACCCAAGTACAGTCCCCCAACCCTGAACCCTGAACTCTGACCCCGGGTACAGTCCCCCAACCCTGAACCCTGACCCCAAGTACAGTCCCCCAACCTTGAACCCTGATCCCTGACTCCAATTACAGTCCCCCAACCCTGAACCCTGAACTCTGACCCCGAGTACAGTCCCCCAACCCTGAACCCAAGTACAGTCCCCCAACCCTGAACCCTGAACCCAAGTACAGTCCCCAAACCCTGAACCCTGAACTCTGACCCCAACTACAGTCCCCCAACCCTTAACCCTGAACCCTGACCCCAAGTACGGTAATACAACCCTGAACCCTGAACTTTGACCCCAAATACAGTACCCCACACCTGAACCCTGAACCCTGGCCCCAAGTACAGTCTCCCAGCCCTGAACCCTGACCTCTTACCACAAGTTCAGTCCCCCAAACCTGAACCCTGACCCCAAGTACAGTCCCCCATCCCTGAACTCTGAACCCTGACCCCAATTACAGTCCCCAACCCTGAACCCTGACCCCTGACCCCAAGTACATTCCCCCAACGCTGACCCCTGACCCCAAGTACAGTCCCCCAACCCTGAACAATGACCCCAAGTACACTCCCCCAACACTGAACTCTGACCCCAAGTACAGTACCCCAACACTGAACCACGAACCCTGACCCCAAGTACATTCCCCCAACCCTGAACCCTGAACTCTGACCCCAAGTACAGTCCCCAACCCCGAACCCTGACCCCTGACCCCAAGTACAGTCCCCCAACCCTGACCCCTGAACTCTGACCCCGAGTACAGTCCCCCAACCCTGATCCCTGACCCCAAGTACAGTCCCCCAATCGTGAACCCGGAACTCTGACCCCAAGTACAGTCCCCCAACACTGAACCCTGAGCTCTGACCCCGAGTACCGACCCCCAGCCCTGAAGCCTGAACTCTGACTCCAAGTACAGTCCCCCAACCCTGAATCCCAAACCCTGAACCCAAGGACAGTCCACCAACCCTGAATCCTGAACTCTGACCCCAAGTACAGTCCCCCAAGCATGAAACCTGACTTCTGACCCCAAGTACATTCCCCCAACCCTGAACCCTGACCTCTGACCCCTAGTACAGTCCCCCAACCGTGAACTCTGACCCCAAGAACAGTCCCCCAACTCTGAACCCTGAACTCTGACCCCAAGTACAGTCCCCCAACCCTGAACCCTGAACCCGGACCCCAAGTACAGTCCCCCGACCCTGAACCCTGACCCCGAGTACAGGCCCCCAACCCTGAACCCTGAACCTTGACCCCAAGTACAGACCCCCAACCCTGAAGCCTGAGCTCGGACCCCGAGTACCGACCCCCAGACCTGAACCCTGAACTCTGACTCCAAGTACAGTCCCCCAACCCTGAATCCCGAACCCTGAACCCAAGGACAGTCCCCCAACCCTGAATCCTGAACTCTGACCCCAAGTACAGTCCCCCAAGCCTGAAACGTGACTTCTGACCCCAAGTACAGTCCCCCAACCCTGAACCCTGACCTCTGACCCCTAGTACAGTCCCCCAACCGTGAACTCTGACCCCAAGAACAGTCCCCCAACTCTGAACCCTGAACTCTGACCACAAGTACAGTCCCCCATCCCTGAACCCTGAACCCTCACCCCAAGTACAGTCCCCCGACCCTGAACCCTGACCCCGAGTACAGGCCCCCAACCCTGAACCCTGAACTCTGACCCCAAGTACAGTCCCTCAATCCTGAACCCTGACCCCTGACCCCAAGTACAGTCCCCCAACCCTGAACCCCGAACCCTGACCCCAAGTACAGTCTCCCAATCCTGAACCCTGACCCCTGACCCCAAGTACAGTCACCTAACCCTGACCTCTGAACCCAAGTACAGTCCCCCAAACCTGAACTCTGACCCCAAGTACAGTCCCCCAAGCCCGAACCCTGACCCCTGACCACAAGTAAAGTCCCTCAAACCTGAACCCTGACCCCAAGTACAGTTCCCCATCTTTGAATCCTGAACTCTGACCCCAGGTACAGTCCCCCAACACTGAACCCTGACCACAAGTACAGTTTCCCAACCTTGAACCCTGAACCCTGACCCCAAGTGCAGTCCCCCAACCCTGAACCCTGAACACTGACCCCGAGTACAGTCCCCCAAGCCTGAACCCTGACCCCAAGTGCAGTCCTCCAACCCTGAATCCCGAACTCTGAACCCAAGTACAGTCCCCCAACCCTGAACCCTGAACTCTGACCCCAAGTACAGTCCCCAACCCTGAACCCTGAACTCTGACCCCGGGTACAGTCCCCCAACCCTGAACCCTGACCCCAAGTACAGTCCCCCAACCTTGAACCCTGATCCCTGACTCCAATTACAGTCCCCCAACCCTGAACCCTGAACTCTGATCCCGAGTACAGTCCCCCAACCCTGAACCCAAGTACAGTCCCCCAACCCTGAACCCTGAACCCAAGTACAGTCCCCAAACCCTGAACCCTGAACTCTGACCCCAACTACAGTCCCCCAACCCTTAACCCCGAACCCTGACCCCAAGTACTGTAATCCAACCCTGAACCCTGAACTTTGAACCCAAATACAGTCCCCCAAACCTGAACCCTGAACCCTGACCCAAAGTACAATCCCCCAACCCTGAACCCTGATCCCATGTTCAGTCCCCCAACACTGAACCCTGAACCCAAGAACAGTGCCCCACACCTGAACCCTGAACCCTGACCCCAAGTACAGTCTCCCAACCCTGAACCCTGACCTCTGACCCCACGTTCAGTCCCCCAAACCTGAACCCTGACCCCAAGTACATGGTACAAGTGGATGGTAAATATTCATCATGGAGTACAGTTACGAGTGGTGTGCCTCAGGGATCTGTTTTGGGGCCACTGTTGTTTGTAATTTTTATTAATGATCTGGATGAGGGTATAGTTGGGTGGATTAAATTGGAGGTGTGGTAGATTGTGAGGAAGGGTGTCATAGTCTGCAGGGAGACTTAGATAGGTTGCAGAGCTGGGCCGAGAGGTGGCGGATGGAATTTAATGCGGAGAAGTGTGAGGTAATTCACTTTGGTAGGAGCAACAGATGTGTCGAGTATAGGGCTAACGGGAGGACTTTGAATAGTATGGATGAACAGAGGGATCTAGGTGTGTGTGTACATAGATCCCTGAAAGTTGGGAATCAAGTAGATAAGGTTGTTAAGAAGGCGTACGGTGTCTTGGCGTTTATTGGTAGGGGGATTGAATTTAGGAGTCGCAGTGTAATGTTGCAACTGTACACTACTCTAGTGCGGCCGCACTTGGAGTACTGTGTGCAGTTCTGGTCCCCGCATTACAAGAAGGATGTGGAGGCGTTGGAGAGGGTGCAGAGGAGGTTTACTAGGATGGTGCCTGGTATGGTGGGGAGGTCCTATGAGGAGAGACTGAGGGATTTAGGGTTGTTTTCGTTGGAAAGAAGGCGGCTAAGAGGGGATCTTATTGAAACATATAAGATGATTAGAGGTTTAGATAGGGTGGATAGTGATAGCCTTTTTCCTCGGATGGAGAAAGCTAGCACGAGGGGGCATGGCTTTAAATTAAGGGGGGGGTAGTTATAGGACGGATGTCAGGGGTAGGTTCTTTACCCAGCGGGTGGTGAGGGATTGGAATGCCCTGCCTGCTGCAGTTGTAAATGCGTCTAGTTTGGGGGCGTTTAAGAGATCTCTGGATAGGTTTATGGACGAAAAGGGATTGGTATAGGCTAGTGGGTCATTGTTTTTGTAACTGGTCGGCGCAACATCGTGGGCCGAAGGGCCTGTTCTGCGCTGTAATGTTCTATGTTCTATGTTCTATGTTCTATGTTCTAAGTACAGTCCCCCAACCCTGAACCCTGAACCCTGACCCCAATTACAGTCCCCAACCCAGAACCCTGACCCCTGACCCCAAGTACATTCCCCCAACCCTGAACCACGAACCCTGACCCCAAGTAGAGTCCCCTGACCCCAAGTAGAGTCCCCCAACCCTGAACCCTGACCCCAAGTACAGTCCCCCAACCTTGAACCCTGACCCCAAGTACATTCCCCCAACCCTGAACCCTTACTCCTGACCCCAAGTACAGTCCCCCCATCCTGAACTCTGACCCCAAGTACAGTGCCGCAACCCTGAACTCAGACCCCAAGTACAGTCCCCCAAACCTGAACCCCGAACCCTGACCCCAAGTACAGTCCCCCAAACCTGAACCCTGAACTCTGACCCCAAGTACAGTCCCACAACCCTGAACCCTGACCCCAAGTACAGTCCCTCAACCCTCAACAATGACCCCTGACCCCAAGAGCAGTGCCGAACACCTGAACCCTGAACCCTGACCCCGAGTACAGCCCCCCAACCCTGAAGCCTGAACCCTGGCCCCAAGTACAGGCCCCCAACCCTGAACCCTGACTTCTGACCCCCAAGAACAGTCCAACAACCCTGAACGCTGACACCAAGTACAGTCCCCCAACCCTGAACGCTGACCCCAAGCACAGTCCCCCAACCCTAAACCCTGACCCCTGACCCCGAGTACAGTCCCCCAACCCTGAACCACGAACCCTGACCCCAAGTACAGTCCCCCAACCCTGTACCCTGAACTCTGACCCCAAGTACAGTCCCCCAACCCCGAACCCTGAACCCTGACCCCAAGTACAGTCCCCCAACCCTGACCCCTGAACTCTGACCCCAAGTACAGTCCCCCAACCCTGAACCCTGACCCCAAGTACAGTCCCCAACCCTGAACCCTGAACTCTGACCCCAAGCAAGTCCCCCAACACTGAACCCTGACCCCTGACCCCAAGGACAGTCCCCCAACCCTGAACCACGAACCCTGACCCCATGTAGAGTCCCCCAACCCTGATCCCTGACCCCAAGTACAGTCCCCCAACCTTGAACCCTGACCCCTGACCCCAAGTACATTCCCCCAACCCTGACCCCTGACCCCAAGTACAGTCCCCCAACCCTGAACCCTGACCCCAAGTACAGTCCCACAACCCTGAACCCTGACCCCTGACGCCAAGTACAGTCCCCCAACCCTGAACCCTGAACTCTGACCCCAAGTACAGTCCCCCAACCCTGAACCCTGACCCCTGACCCCAAGTACAGTCCCACAACCCTGAACCCTGAACTCTGACCCCGAGTACAGTCCCCCAAACCTGAACCATGACCCCAAGTACAGTCCCTCAACCCTGAAACCTGACCCCAAGTACAGTCCCCCAACCCTGAACCCTGAACTCTGACGCCAAGTACAGTCCCCCAACCCTGAACCCTGAACACTGACCCCAATGAAGCCCCCAACCCTGAACCCTGACCCCTGGCCACAAGTACAGTCCCCAACCCTGACCACTGAACTCTGACCCCGAGTACATTCCCCAACCCTGACCCCTGACCCCAAGTACAGTCCCCCAACCCTGAACCCTGACCCCAAGTACAGTCCCCCCACCCTGAACTCTGACCCCAAGTACAGTCCCCCAACCCTGAACTCTGACCCCAAGTTCAGGGTTGGGGGACTGTACTTGGGGTCAGGGTTCAAGGTTGGGGGACTGTACTTGGTGTCAGGGTTTAGGGTTTGTGGACTGTACTTGGGGTCAGGGTTCAGGGTTGGGGGACTCTACTTGGGGTCAGGGTTCGTGGTTTTGGTTTTGGGGACTGTACTTGGGGTCAGGGGTCAGGGTTCAGGGTTGGGGAATGTACTTGGGGTCAGGGTTCAGGGTTGAGGGACTGTACTTGGGGTCAGGGTTCAGGGTTGGGGGACTGTACTCGGTGTCAGAGTTCAGGGTTCAGGGTTGGCGGACTGTACTTGGGGTCAGAAATCAGGTTTCAGGCTTGGGGGACTGTACTTGGGGTCAGAGTTCAGGGTTCAGGGTTGGGGGACTGTACTTGAGGTCAGAAATCAGGTTTGAGGCTTGGGGGACTGTACTTGGGGTCAGAGTTCAGGGTTCAGTGTTGGGGGACTGTACTTGGGGTCAGAGTTCAGGGCTGGGGATCTGTACTCGGGGTCAGATTTCATGGTTCAGGGTTGGGGGACTGTACTTGCGGTCAGGGATCAGGGTGCAAGGTTGGGGGACTGTACTTGGTGTCAGGGTTCAGGGTTCGGGGACTGTACTTGGGGTCAGTGTTCAAGTTTGGGGGACTCTACTTGGGGTCAGGGTTCGTGGCTGAGGGTTGGGGTACTGTACTTGGGGTCAGGGGTCAGGGTTCAGAGTTGGGGGACTGTACTTGGGGTCAGAGTTCAGGGTTCAGGGTTGGGGGACTGTACTTGGGGTCAGGGTTCAGGGTTGGGGACAGTTCTTGGGGTCAGAAGTCAGGTTTCAGGCTTGGGGGACTGTACTTGGGGTCAGAGTTCAGGGTTCAGGGTTGGGGGACTGTACTTTGGGTCAGAGTTCAGAGTTCATGGTTCGGGGACTGTACTTGGGGTAAGAGGTCAGGGTTCAGGGTTGGGGGACTGTACTTGGGGCCAGGGTTCAGGGTGCAAGGTTGGGGGACTGTACTTGGTGTCAGGGTTCAGGGTTCTGGGACTGTACTTGGGGTCAAGGGTCAGGGTTCAGTGTTGGGGGACTGTACTTGGGGTCAGAGTTCAGGGTTCAGGGTTGGGGGACTGTACTTGGTGTCAGGGTTCAGGGTTGGGGGACTGTACTTTGGGTCAGAGTTCAGGGGTCAGGGTTGGGGGACTGTACTTGGGATCTGGGGTCAGTGTTCGGGGTTGGGGGACTGTACCTGGGGTGTGGGTTCGTGTTCAGGGTTGGGGGACTGTACTCGGGGTCAGGGTTCAGGGTTCAGGTGTGGGGCACTGTACTTGGGGTCAGGTGTCAAGGTTCAGGGTTGAGCGACTGTACTTGGGGTCAGAGTTCTGGGTTGGGGGACTGTACTTGGGGTCAGGGTTCATGGTTGGGGGACTGTACTTGGGGTCAGGGGTAAGGGTTGGGGGACTGTACTTGGGGTCAGAGTACAGGGTTCAGGGTTGGGGGACTATAATCGGGGTCAGGGTTCAGGATTCAGATTCGGGCGACTGTACTTGGGGTCAGGGTTCAGGGTTCAGGGTTGGGAGACTGTACTTGGGGTCAGGGTTCAGGGTTGGGGAACTGTACTGGGGACAGAGTTCAGGGTTGGGGGACTGTACTTGGGGTCAGAGGTCAAGGTTTAGGGTTGGGGGACTGTACTTGGGGTCAGGGTTCAAGGTTGGGGGACTGTACTCGGGGTCAGGGGTCTGTTTTCAGAGTGGGGGACGGTACTTGGGGTCAGAGTTCAGAGTTCAGGGTTGGGGGACTGTACTTGGGGTCAGCGTTCAGGGTTTGTGGACTGTACTTGGGGTCAGGGTTCAGGGTTGGGGGACTCTACTTGGGGTCAGGGTTCGTGGTTCAGGGTTGGGGGTCTGTACTTGGGGTCAGGGGTCAGGTTTCAGTGTTGGGGGACTGTGCTTGGGGTCAGAGATCCGGGTTCAGGGTTGGGGGACTGTACTTGGGGTCAGGTTTCAGGGTTGAGGGACTGTACTTGGGGTCAGGGTCCAGGGTTGGGGGTCTGTACTCGGGGTCAGGGTTCGGGGTTCAGGTTTGGGGGACTGTACTTGGGGTCTGAGTTCAGGGTTGCGGCACTGTACTTGGGGTCAGAGTTCAGGATGGGGGGACTGTACTTGGGGTCAGGAGTAAGGGTTCAGGGTTGGGGGAATGTACTTGGGGTCAGGGTTTTGGGTTGGGTGACTGTACTTGGGGTCAGGGGTCAGGGTTCAGGATTGGGAGACTGTACTTAGGGTCAGGTTTCGGGGTTCAGGGTTGGGGGACTGTACTTGGGGTCAGGGGTCAGGGTTCAGGATTGAGGGACTGTACTTGGGGTCAGAGTTCAGGGTTCAGGGTTGGGGGCCTGTACTCGGGGTCAGGGTTCAGGGTCGGGGGACTGTACTTGGGGTCAGGGTTCAGGGTTCAGGGTTGGGGGACTGTACTTGTGGTCAGAGTTCAGGGTTCAGGGTTGGGGAACTGTTCTTGGGGTCAGAGTTCAGGGTTGGGGGACTGTACTAGGGGTCAGAGGTCAGGGTTCAGGGTTGGGGGACTGTACTTTGGGTCAGAAGTCAGGTTTCAGGCTTGGGGGACTGTACTTGGGGTCAGAGTTCAGGATTCAGGGTTGGGGGACTGTCCTTGGGTTCAGGGTTCGGGATTCAGGGTTGGGGGACTGTACTTGGAGTCAGAGTTCAGGGTTCAGGTCTGGGGGTCGGTACTCGGGGTCAGAGCTCAGGCTTCAGGGTTGGGGGACTGTACTTGGGGTCAAGGTTCAGGGTTCAGGGTTGGGGGCCTGTACTTGGGGTCAGGGTTCAGGGTCGGGGGACTGTACTTGGGGTCCGGGTTCAGGGTTCAGGGTCGAAGGACTGTACTTGGGGTCCGGGTTCAGGGTTCAGGGTTGGGGGACTGTTCTTGGGGTCAGAGTTCACGGTTGGGGGACTGTACTAGGGGTCAGAGGTCAGGGTTCAGGGTTGGGGGAATGTACTTGGGGTCAGAAGTCAGGTTTCAGGCTTGGGGGACTGTACTTGGGGTCAGAGTTCAGGATTCAGGGTTGGGGGACTGTCCTTGGGTTCAGGGTTCGGGATTCAGGGTTGGGGGACTGTACTTGGAGTCAGAGTTCAGGGTTTAGGGCTGGGGGTCGGTACTCGTGGTCAGAGCTCAGGGTTCAGGGTTGGGGTTCTGTACTTGGGGTCAGGGTTCAGGGTTGGGGGACTCTACTTGGGGTCAGGGTTCGTGGTTCAGGGTTGGGTGACTGTACTTGGGGTCAGGGGTCAGGGTTCAGTGTTGGGGGACTGTACTTGGGGTCAGAGTTCCGGGTTCACGATTGGGGGACTGTACTTGGGGTCAGGGATCAGGGTTGGGGGACTGTACTCGGGGTCAGAGTTCAGGGGTCAGGGTTGGGGGACTGTACTTGGGGTCAGGGGTCAGGGTTCGGGGTTGGGGACTGTACTTGGGGTCAGAGTTCAGGGTTCAGGGTTGGGGGAATGTACTTGGGGTCAGGGTTCGTGGTTCAGTGTTGGGGTACTGTACTTGGGGTCAGATTTCAGTGTTGGGGGACTGTACTTGGGGTCATTTTTCAATGTTGGGGTACTGTACTTGGGGTCAGGAGTCAGGGTTGGGGGAATGTACTTGGGGTCAGGGGTCAGGGTTCTGGGTTGGGGACTGTAATTGGGGTCAGGGTTCAGGGTTCAGGGTTGGGGGACTGTACTTGGGGTCAGGGTTCAGGTTTGGGGGACTGAACTTGGGGTCAGAGGTCAGGGTTCAGGGTTGGGAGACTGTACTTGGGGTCAGGGTTCAGGGTTCAGGTGTGGGGCACTGTTCTTGGGTTCAGGGTTCAGGGTTGGCGGATTGTACTTTGGGTCAGGGTTCAGGGTTCAGGTTTGGGGGACTGTATTTGGGGTCAAAGTTCAGGGTTCAGGGTTGGATTACCGTACTTGGGGTCAGGGTTCGGGGTTAAGGGTTGGGGGACTGTAGTTGGGGTCAGAGTTCAGGCTTCAGGGTTTGGGGACTGTACTTGGGTTCAGGGTTCAGGGTTGGGGGACTGTACTTGGGTTCAGGGTTGGGGGACTGTACTCGGGGTCAGAGTTCAGCGTTCAGGGTTGGGGGACTGTAATTGGAGTCAGGGATCAGGGTTCAAGGTTGGGGGACTGTACTTGGGGTCAGGGTTCAGGGTTGGGGGACTGTACCCGGGGTCAGAGTTCAGGGTTCAGGGTTGGGGGACTGTACTTGGGTTCAGAGTTCGGGATTCAGGGTTGGAGGGCTGCACTTGGGGTCAGAGTTCAGGCTTGGGGGACTGTACTCGGGGTCAGAGTTCAGGGTTCAGAGTTGGGGGACTGCACTTAGGGTCAGGGTTCAGGGTTCAAGGTTGGGAAACTGTACTTGTGGTCAGGGTTCAGTGTTGGGGGACTGTACCTGGGGTCAGAGTTCAGGATTCAGGGTTGGGGAACTGTACTTGGGGTCAGGGTTCAGGGTTGAGGGACTGTACTTGTGGTCAGGGGTCAGGGTTCGGGCTTGGGGGACTGTACTTGGGGTCAGAGTTCAGGGTTCAGGTTTGGGGGACTGTACTTGGGGTCAGAGTTCAAGGTTGGGGGACTGTACTTGGGTTCAGAGGTCAGGGTTCAGGGTTGGGGGACTGTACTTGGGGTCAGGGTTCAAGGTTGGGGGACTGTACTTGGGGTCAGGGGTCAGTTTTCAGGGTTGGGGATGGTACTTGGGGTCAGAGTTCATGGTTCAGGGTTGGGGGACTGTACTTGGGGTCAGGGTTCAGGGTTTGTGGACTGGACTTGGGGTCAGGGTTCAGGGCTGGGGGACTCTACTTGGGGTCAGGGTTCGTGGTTCAGGGTTGGGGGACTGTAATTGGGGTCAGGGGTCAGGGTTCAGTGTTGGGGGACTGCTCTTGTGGTCAGAGTTCAGTGTTCAGGGTTGGGGGACTGTACTTGGGGTCAGGGTTCAGGGTTAGGGGACTGTACTCGGGGTCAGAGTTCAGGGTTCAGGGTTGGGGGACTGTACTTGGGTTCAGATTTCCGAATTCAGGGTTGGGGGACTGTACTTGGGGTCAGGGTTCAGGGTTCGGGGACAGTACTTGGGGTAAGGGTTCAGGGTTGGGGGACTGTACTTGGGGTCAGGGGTCAGGGTTCAGTGTTGGGGGACTGTACTTGGGGTCAGAGTTCAGTGTTGGGGGACTGTACTTGGGGTCAGAGTTCAGGGTGGGGGGACTGTACTTGGGGTCAGGGTTCAGGGTTGGGGGACTGTACTTGGGGTCAGGGGTCAGGGTTGGGGGAATGTACTCGGGGTCAGAGTTCAGTGGTCAGGGTTGGGGGACTGTACTTGTGGCCAGGGGTCAGGGTTCAGGGTTGGGGGACTTCATTGGGGTCAGAGTTCAGGGTTCAGGGTTGGGGGACTGTACTTGGCGTCAGAGTTCAGGGTTGGGGGACTGTACTTGGGGTCAGGTTTCAGGGTTGAGGGACTGTACTTGGGGTCATGGTTCAGGTTTGGGGGACTGTACTCGGGGTCAGAGTTCAGGGTTCAGGGTTGTGGGACTGTACTTGGGGTCAGGGGTCAGGGTTCAGGGTTGGGGGACTGTACTTGGGGTCAGAGTTCAGGGTTCAGGGTTGGGGGACTGTACTTGGGGTCAGGGGTCAGGGTTCAAGGTTGGGGGACTGTCCTTGGGGTCAGGGTTCAGTGTTGGGGGACTTGCTTGGGGTCAGAGTTCAGGGTTCAGGGTTGGGGACTGTACTTGGGGTCAGGGTTCAGGGTTGGGGGACTTGCTTGGGGTCAGAGTTCAGGGGTCAGGGTTGGGGGACTGTACTTGGGGTCAGGGGTCAGGGTTCGGGGTTGGGGGACTGTACTTGGGGTCAGAGTTCAGGGTACAGGGTTGTGGGACTGTACTTGGGGTCAGGGTTCGTGGTTCAGGGTTGGGGGACTGTACTCGGGGTCAGGGTTCAGGGTTCAGGTGTGGGGCACTGTACTTGGGGTCAGGGGTCAGAGTTCAGGGTTGGGGGACTGTACTTGGGGACAGAGTTCAGGGTTGGGGGACTGTACTTGGGGTGAGAGTTCAGGGTTGGGGGACTGTACTTGGGGCCAGGGGTCAGGGTTGGGGGAATGTACTTGGGGTCAGGGGTCAGGGTTCAGGTTTGGGGACAGTACTTGGGGTCAGGGTTCAGGGTTCAGGGTTGGGGACTGTACTTGGGGTCAGAGTTCAGGGATCAGGGTTGGGGGACAGGGTTCAGGGTTGATGGACTGTACTTGGGGTCAGAGTTCAGGGTTCAGGTTTGGGGGACTGTACTTGGGGTCTGAATTCAGGGTTGGGGGACTGTACTTGGGTTCAGAGGTCAGGGTTCAGGGTTGGGGGACTGTACTTGGGGTCAGCGTTCATGGTTGGCGGACTGTTCTTGGGCGTCAGAGGTTCAGGGTTCAGGGTTGGGGGACTGTACTTGGGGTCAGTGTTCAGGGTTGGGGGACTGTTCTTGGGGGTCAGAGGTCAGGGTTCAGGGTTGGGGGACTGTACTTGGGGTCAGGGTTCAGACATCAGGGCTGGGGGACCGTACTCGGGGTCAGGGTTCAGGGTTCAGGTGTTGGGCACTGCACTTGCGGTCCGGGTTCAGGGTTGAGGGACTGTACTTGGGGTCAGGGTTCAGGGTTGGGGGACTGTACTTGTGGTCAGAGTTCTGGGTTCAGGTTTGGGGGACTGTACTTGGGGTCAGGGTTCAGGGTTGGGGGACTGTACTTGGGGTCAGGGGTCAGGGTTGGGGGACTGTACTTGGGGTCAGGGTTCAGGATTCAAAGTTGTGGGACTGTACTCGCGGTCAGAGTTCCGGGTTTAGGGTTGTGGGACTGTACTTGGGGTCAGGGGTCAGGGTTCGGGTTTGGGGGACTGTACTTGGGGTCAGAGGTCAGGGTTCAGGGTTGGGGGACTGTACTTGGGTTCAGGGTTTAGGTTTGGGGGACTGTACTTGGGGACAGTGTTCAGGGTTCAGGGTTGGGGGACTGTACTTGGGGTCAGGGTTCAGGGTTGAGGGAATGTAGTTGGGGTCAGGGTTCAGGGTTGGGGGACTTTACTCGGGGTCAGGGGTCAGGCTTCAGGATTGGGAGACTGTACTTGGGGTCAGGGTTCAGGGTTCAGGTTTGGGGGACTGTACTTGGGGTCAGGGGTCAGGGTTCAGGGTTGGGGGCCTGTCCTCGGCGTCAGGGTTCAGGGTCGGGGGACTGTAATTGGGTTCAGGGTTCAGGGTTGGGGGACTGTACTTGGGGTCAGAGTTCAGAGTTCAGGGTTTGGGGACTGTACTTGGGGTCAGAGTTCAGGGTTGGGGGACTGTACTTGGGGTCAGAGGTCAGGGTTCAGGGTTGGGGGACTGTACTTGGCGTCAGAAGTCGGGTTTCAGGCTTGGGGGACTGTACGTGGGGTCAGAGTTCAGGGTTCAGGGTTGGGGGACTGTACTTGGGGTCAGTGTTCGGGATTCAGGGTTGGGGGACTGTACTTGGGGTCAGAGTTCAGGGTTGAGGGACTGTACTTGTGGTCAGGGGTCAGGGTTCGGGCTTGGGGGACTGTACTTGGGGTCAGAGTTCAGGGTTCAGGTTTGGGGGACTGTACTTGGGGTCAGAGTTCAGGGTTGGGGGACTGTACTTGGGTTCAGAGGTCAGGGTTCAGGGTTGGGGGACTGTACTTGGGGTCAGGGTTCAAGGTTGGGGGACTGTACTTGGGGTCAGGGGTCAGTTATCAGGGTTGGGGATGGTACTTGGGGTCAGAGTTCATGGTTCAGGGTTGGGGGACTGTACTTGGGGTCAGGGTTCAGGGTTTGTGGACTGGACTTGGGGTCAGGGTTCAGGGCTGGGGGACTCTACTTGGGGTCAGGGTTCGTGGTTCAGGGTTGGGGGACTGTAATTGGGGTCAGGGGTCAGGGTTCAGTGTTGGGGGACTGCTCTTGTGGTCAGAGTTCAGTGTTCAGGGTTGGGGGACTGTACTTGGGGTCAGGGTTCAGGGTTAGGGGACTGTACTCGGGGTCAGAGTTCAGGGTTCAGGGTTGGGGGACTGTACTTGGGTTCAGATTTCCGAATTCAGGGTTGGGGGACTGTACTTGGGGTCAGGGTTCAGGGTTCGGGGACAGTACTTGGGGTAAGGGTTCAGGGTTGGGGGACTCTGCTTGGGGTGAGGGTTCTTGGTTCAGGGTTGGGGGACTGTACTTGGGGTCAGGGGTCAGGGTTCAGTGTTGGGGGACTGTACTTGGGGTCAGAGTTCAGTGTTGGGGGACTGTACTTGGGGTCAGAGTTCAGGGTGGGGGGACTGTACTTGGGGTCAGGGTTCAGGGTTGGGGGACTGTACTTGGGGTCAGGGGTCAGGGTTGGGGGAATGTACTCGGGGTCAGAGTTCAGTGGTCAGGGTTGGGGGACTGTACTTGTGGCCAGGGGTCAGGGTTCAGGGTTGGGGGACTTCATTGGGGTCAGAGTTCAGGGTTCAGGGTTGGGGGACTGTACTTGGCGTCAGAGTTCAGGGTTGGGGGACTGTACTTGGGGTCAGGTTTCAGGGTTGAGGGACTGTACTCGGGGTCAGAGTTCAGGGTTCAGGGTTGTGGGACTGTACTTGGGGTCAGGGGTCAGGGTTCAGGGTTGGGGGACTGTACTTGGGGTCAGAGTTCAGGGTTCAGGGTTGGGGGACTGTACTTGGGGTCATGGTTCAGGTTTGGGGGACTGTACTCGGGGTCAGAGTTCAGGTTTGGGGGACTGTACTCGGGGTCAGAGTTCAGGGTTCAGGGTTGTGGGACTGTACTTGGGGTCAGGGGTCAGGGTTCAGGGTTGGGGGACTGTACTTGGGGTCAGAGTTCAGGGTTCAGGGTTGGGGGACTGTACTTGGGGTCAGGGGTCAGGGTTCAAGGTTGGGGGACTGTACTTGGGGTCAGGGGTCATGGTTGGGGGACTCTACATGGGGTCAGGGTTCGTGGTTCAGGGTTGGGGGACTGTCCTTGGGGTCAGGGGTCAGGGTTCAGTGTTGGGGGACTTGCTTGAGTTCAGTGTTCAGGGTTGGGGACTGTACTTGGGGTCAGGGTTCAGGGTTGGGGGACTTGCTTGGGGTCAGAGTTCAGGGGTCAGGGTTGGGGGACTGTACTTGGGGTCAGGGGTCAGGGTTCGGGGTTGGGGGACTGTACTTGGGGTCAGAGTTCAGGGTACAGGGTTGTGGGACTGTACTTGGGGTCAGGGTTCGTGGTTCAGGGTTGGGGGACTGTACTCGGGGTCAGGGTTCAGGGTTCAGGTGTGGGGCACTGTACTTGGGGTCAGGGGTCAGAGTTCAGGGTTGGGGGACTGTACTTGGGGACAGAGTTCAGGGTTGGGGGACTGTACTTGGGGTGAGAGTTCAGGGTGGGGGGACTGTACTTGGGGTCAGTGTTCAGGGTTGGGGGACTGTACTTGGGGCCAGGGGTCAGGGTTGGGGGAATGTACTTGGGGTCAGGGGTCAGGGTTCAGGTTTGGGGACAGTACTTGGGGTCAGGGTTCAGGGTTCAGGGTTGGGGACTGTACTTGGGGTCAGAGTTCAGGGATCAGGGTTGGGGGACTGTACTCGGGGTCAGGGGTCAGGGTTCAGGGTTGATGGACTGTACTTGGGGTCAGAGTTCAGGGTTCAGGTTTGGGGGACTGTACTTGGGGTCTGAATTCAGGGTTGGGGGACTGTACTTGGGGTCAGAGGTCAGGGTTCAGGGTTGGGGGACTGTACTTGGGGTCAGCGTTCATGGTTGGCGGACTGTTCTTGGGCGTCAGAGGTTCAGGGTTCAGGGTTGGGGGACTGTACTTGGGGTCAGTGTTCAGGGTTGGGGGACTGTTCTTGGGGGTCAGAGGTCAGGGTTCAGGGTTGGGGGACTGTACTTGGGGTCAGGGTTCAGACATCAGGGCTGG
Source organism: Carcharhinus amblyrhynchos (assembly GCF_965287045.1). NCBI lineage: Eukaryota > Metazoa > Chordata > Chondrichthyes > Carcharhiniformes > Carcharhinidae > Carcharhinus > Carcharhinus amblyrhynchos. Next base: position 71,148 of record NW_027649800.1, read on the forward strand.
GGGACCGTTCTCGGGGTCAGGGTTCAGGGTTCAGGTGTTGGGCACTGCACTTGCGGTCCGGGTTCAGGGTTGAGGGACTGTACTTGGGGTCAGGGTTCAGGGTTGGGGGACTGTACTTGTGGTCAGAGTTCTGGGTTCAGGTTTGGGGGACTGTACTTGGGGTCAGGGTTCAGGGTTGGGGGACTGTACTTGGGGTCAGGGGTCAGGGTTGGGGGACTGTACTTGGGGTCAGGGTTCAGGATTCAAAGTTGTGGGACTGTACTCGCGGTCAGAGTTCCGGGTTTAGGGTTGTGGGACTGTACTTGGGGTCAGGGGTCAGGGTTCGGGTTTGGGGGACTGTACTTGGGGTCAGAGGTCAGGGTTCAGGGTTGGGGGACTGTACTTGGGTTCAGGGTTTAGGGTTGAGGGAATGTAGTTGGGGTCAGGGTTCAGGGTTGGGGGACTTTACTCGGGGTCAGGGGTCAGGCTTCAGGATTGGGAGACTGTACTTGGGGTCAGGGTTCAGGGTTCAGGTTTGGGGGACTGTACTTGGGGTCAGGGGTCAGGGTTCAGGGTTGGGGGCCTGTCCTCGGGGTCAGGGTTCAGGGTCGGGGGACTGTAATTTGGGTCAGGGTTCAGGGTTCAGGGTTGGGGGACTGTACTTGGGGTCAGAGTTCAGAGTTCAGGGTTTGGGGACTGTACTTGGGGTCAGAGTTCAGGGTTGGGGGACTGTACTTGGGGTCAGAGGTCAGGGTTCAGGGTTGGGGGACTGTACTTGGGGTCAGAAGTCGGGTTTCAGGCTTGGGGGACTGTACGTGGGGTCAGAGTTCAGGGTTCAGGGTTGGGGGACTGTACTTGGGGTCAGTGTTCGGGATTCAGGGTTGGGGGACTGTACTTGGGGTCAGAGTTCAGGGTTGGGGGACTGTACTTGAGGTCAGAGTTCAGGGTTCAGGGTTCAGGAACTCTACTTGGGGTCAGAGTTCAGGGTTGGGGACTGTACTTGGGGTCAGGGGTCAGGGTTCAGGGTTGGGGTACTGTACTTGGGGGTCAGACATCAGGGTTGGGGACTGTACTTGGGGTCAGGGGTCAGTGTTCAGGGTTGGGGGACTGTACTAGGGGTCACAGTTCAGGGTTCAGGTTTGGGGGACTGTACATGGTGTCAGAGTTCAGGGTTCAGTGTTGGGGGACTCTACTTGGGGTGAGGGTTCGTGGTTCAGGTTTGGGGGACTGTACTTGGGGTCAGGGGTCAGGGTTCAGTGTTGGGGGACTGTGCTTGGGGTCAGAGTTCAGGGTTCAGGGTTGGGGACTGTACTTGGGGTCAGGGTTCAGGGTTGGGGGACTGTACTTGGGGTCAGAGTTCAGGGGTAATGGTTGGGGGACCGTACTTGGGGCCAGGGGTCAGGGTTCGGGGTTTGGGGACTGTACTTGGGGTTAGAGTTCAGGGTACAGGGTTGTGGGACTGTACTTGGGGTCAGGGTTCTTGGTTCAGGGTTGGGGGACTGTACTCGGGGTCAGGGTTCAGGGTTCAGGTGTGGGGCACTGTATTTGGGGTCAGGGGTCAGAGTTCAGGGTTGGGGGACTGTACTTGGGGTCAAAGTTCAGGGTTGGGGGACTGTACTTGGGGTGAGAGTTCAGGGTTGGGGGACTGTACTTGGGGTCAGGGGTCAGGGTTGGGGGAATGTACTTGGGGTCAGGGGTCAGGGTTCAGGGTTGGGGACAGCACTTGGGGTCAGGGTTCAGGGTTCAGGTTTGGGGAACTGTACTTGGGGTGAGAGTTCAGGGTTGGGGAACTGTACTTGGGGTCAGGGGTCAGGGTTGGGGGAATGTACTTGGGGTCAGGGGACAGGGTTCAGGGTTGGGGACTGTACTTGGGTTCAGAGTTCAGGGTTCAGGTTTGGGGGACTGTACTTGGGGTGAGAACCCTAACCCTAACGCTAACACTAACTATAAACCGAAACCTAACCCTAACCCTAACCCACACCGTAACCCTAACCCAGAACGTAACCCTAACACAGGCCGTAACCCTAACCCTAACACCAAACCCTAACCCTAATGCCAAACCCTAACCCTAACCCTATCCCTAACCAGAACCCAGACCATAACCATAACCCTAACACCAAACCCTAAAGCGTAACCCTAACCCAAACCCTTACCCTAACCAAAACGCTAACACTAATCATAACCCTAAACCTAACCTTAACCCAGACCGTAACGCGAACACCAAACCCTAACCCTAATGCCTAACCCTAATCCTAACCCGAGCTCTAACGCTAACACTAATCATAAACCTAACGCTAACCCGAACCCTAACCCAGACCATAAGCCTAACCCAAACACAAAACCCTAACTCGAATGCCAACCCTAACCCTCACGCCAACATTAACCATAAACCTAACCCTAACCCAAACACCAAACCCTAACCGTGAAGCCTAACCATAACCCGAAAGCTAACCCTCTCCCTAACACTAACAATAACCAGAAACCTAAACCTAACCTTAACCATAACACAGACCGTAACCCGAACCCGAGCACAAAACCCAAACCCTAATGCCTAACCCTAACCCAAACCCTAACCCTAACTCTAACTACAAACCTAAACCTAAACCTAACCCTAACCATAACCCAGACCATAACCCTAACACCAACCATAAATCTAACACTAACCCTCACACTAACCCTAACCATAACCCAGACCATAACCCTAACACCAACCATAAATCTAACACTAACCCTCACACTAACCCTAACCGTAACCCAGACCGTAACCCTAACACCAACCATAAATCTAACACTAACCCTCACACTAACACTAACCGTAACCCAGACCGTAACCCTAACACCAAACCCAAACCCTAATGCCGAACCCTAACCCAAACGCTAACCATAAACCGAAACCTAACCCTCACCCTAACCAGAACCCAGACCGTAGCCCTAACCCTAATGCCTAACCCTAACCCAAACCCTTACCCTAACACTAACGCGAAGACAACCAAAAACCTACACCTAACCCGAACCCAGACCGTAACCCTAACCCAAACACCAAACTGTAACCCTAATGCCAAGCCGAACCCTAACCCTAACGCTAACACTAACCATAAACCAAAACCTAACCCTAACATAGACCGTAACCCTAACCCTAACACCAAACTCTAACCTGAATGCCTCACCCTAACCCTAACCCTATCATTAACTCTAACCCCCAGCCCTAACCCCAACCATATCTCTAACACTAACCCTAATCCCAACAATAACCCTAACCCTAACCCTCACCCTAATGCGAAACCCTAACCCTATCATGAACCCTAAACTGAACTTCAACCCTAATACAAGACCCTAACACTAACTCTAACCCTAATCGCTAACCATAACAGTAAAACTAACCCTAACCCTCATCCGAATCCCTAACCCGAACCTTAACACCTAACGCTAACCCTAACCTCAACACTAGCTCCAACCCTCACACCGAACCTGAACCCTAACTCTAATCAGAACCTTAACCCTCACCATAATCTAAACACCTAACCCTAACAACTATCCCGAACACGAACCCTAGGCCTAACATTAACCCTGACAATAATCCAAATATCAAATCCTAAACCTAACCCTAACCCTAACTTTAATCCTAACCCTAAACCGAACCATAATCCAAACACCTAAACCCTAAACCTGACCCTAACACTAACCCTCACCTTAACTCTAATCCTAACCCGAACCCTAACATAACCCTAACTCTTAACCTAACCGTAACTGTAACACGATCCAAAAACTCTAAACTTAACCTTAATCTGAACCCTAACTCCAACCCTAACCCTAACCCATGCACTAGCCCTAACCCGAGCCCGAACACTAAATCTAATGCTAACCCGAGCCCTAAACCTAACCCTAACTCGAACCCTAATCTAAACCCTAACCCTAACTCGAACTCAAATGCTAATCCTAACACAAAGACTAACGCGAACCCGAACCCCAATCCAAACCCGAACACTAACTCTAATTGTAAACCTAACCCGAACTCTAACCATAACCTTACCCATAATTCTAACACTAAACCTAAACCAAAAGTTAACTCTAATGCTAACCCTAACCTAACCCTAACCCTATCCCGAACCCGAAACCTATCCCTATCGCTATCCTGAACCCGAATGCTAACTCTAACGCTAAACATAACCCTAACCTAATTCGAACCCTAACTGTAATCCTAACCCTAACCCTAACTCTAACCCTAAGCCTGTCCCTAAATCTAATCCTAACTCGCTCCCTAACCCTAACCCTAACCCTAACCCTAACCCTAACCCTAACCCTAACTCTAATCCTAACCCTAACCCTAACCCTAACTCTAACCCTAACCCTAAGCACTAACCATAAACCTAACCCTAACTCAAATGCTAACCCGAACCCTATCCCTAACCCGAACCCTATCCCTAACGCGAACCCTATCCCTATCCTTAAACCTAACGCTAAATCTAACAGTAGCCCTAAACCTAACCTAACTCTAACCCTAACTGTAATCCTAACCCTAACGCTACCTATCTCTAACACTAATCCTAATCCTATCCCGAACTCAAACCCTAATCCTAACTCGAACCCTAATCTAAACCCGAATCCAAACTCGAATCCAAACCCTAATCCTAACACTAAGACTAACCCTAACCCTAACTCTAATCCCATACCGAACTCTAACTCTAACGCTAATCCTCAACTTAACCTGAACTCTAGCCCTAACCCTGTCACTAACCCAAAACCTAACCCTATCCCGATCCCAAAACTTAACCCTATCCCTATCCCAAAACCTATCCCAAAACCTATGGCGAACCATAACGCTAACTCTAACGCAAAGCCTAACTCTAAAGTAACTCTAACCCAAAATGTAATCCTAACCCTAACCCTAACTCTAACCCTAACCCTATCCCAAACTCTAATCCTAATCTTATCCCTCACTGTAACCCTAACCCTAACCCTAACTCTAACCCTAATTCTAACCCGAACCCTAACAATAACCCGAGCCCTAAACCTAAGCCTAACTCTAACCCTAATCTAAAACCGAACCCAAACTACAACCCTCACCCTAATTCTAATCCTAACCCTAACCCTAAATCTAACGCTAACCCTAAACCTAACTTTTACCTGAACCGTATCCGTAACTCTAACCCTAACCCTAAACCTAACCCGAACTCTAATCTAAGCCAAACCTAACCCTAACTCTAACCCAAACCCAAGCCCTCACTCTAACCCGAACTCTAATCTTAACCCTAACCCGAAACATAACTCTAACCCTAACCCTGACCCGAACACTAACCCAACCCTAACGCTAACCCTAGCCCTAAACCTAACCCTAACTCTAACCCTAATCTAAACCCGAACCCAAACAGAACCCAAACCCTAATCCGAACACGAAGACGAAATCTAACCCCAACTCTAATGCTAACCCTAACCCGAACCCGTCACCCTAAACCAAACCATAATCCTAATGCTAACCCTAACCCTAACCCTGAATCTAACCATAACCCAAACGCTAACCCTAGCCCTAAACCTAACCCTAACTCTAACCCTAATCTAAACCATAACCCAAACTCGAACCCAAACCCAAATCCGAACATGAAGACCAACCCTAACCCTATCCATAACTCTAAACCTGACCCTAAACCTAACTCTAACTCTAATGCTAACACTAACCTAACCCTAAACCTTACCCTAACCCTGACCATAACCCTAACTCTAATCCTAACCCTAATGCTGACTCTAACCCTAACTCTAACCTTAACCTTAAACCTAACCCTAACCCTAAATCTAATGCTAAATCTAATGCTAAGCTTAACCCTAAGCTAACTGTAACCCTAACTCTAATCCTAACCCTAACGCTAACTCTAACCCGAACTCTAACCTTAACCCTAAACCTAACCTTAACCCTCAATCTAATGCTAAATCTAACGCTAACCCTACCCCTAACCTAACTGTAACCCTAACTGTAATCCTAACCCGTACCCTAACTCTAACCATAACATTAAATATAACCCTAAAACTAACCCGAAACCTAAACCTAATGCTAACTCTAACGCGAAGCCTAACCCTAACCTAACCCTAACCTAACTGTAATCCTAACCCGTACCCTAACTCTAACCTTAACCCTATCCTGAACTCTAATCCGAATCCTATCCCGAACCCAAACCCTAACCCTTGATCCTTACCCAAACCATAATCCTAATACTAACCCTAACTCTAACCCTAACCCTAACTCTAACCCTAACCCTAACTCTAACCCTAACCCTAACTCTAACCTGAACCCTAAAACTAACTCGAACCCTAACCCTAACTCTAACCCTAACCCTAACTCTAACCCTAACCCTAACTCTAACCCTAACCCTAACGCTAACCCAGCCCTAAACCGAACCCTAACTCCAACGTTAATCTAAACCCTAACCCAAACTCAAACCCAAAACCAAATCCTAAAGCGAAGACTAACCCTAACCCTAACTCTAATCCTGTACCTAACCCTAACTCTAACGCAAACCCTAAACCTAACCCTAACTCAAGCACTAACCGTAACTCTAACCCTAACCCTAAACCTAACCCTGACCCTAACTCGAACCCGAATCCTAAACCTAACTGTAACCTTAAGCCTAACTCTCGCCCGAACCCTAATGCTAACCCTAGCCCGAAACATAACCCTAACTCAAACCCTAATCTAAACCCTAAACAAAACTCGAACCCAAAACCGAACCCGATCACTAAGATTAACCCTCACCCTAAGTCTAATCCTAACCCTAACCCTAACTCTAACGCCAAACCTAAAACTAACCCTAACCCTAACCCTAACTCTAATGCTAACGCTATCCTAACCCGAACCATAACCCTATCCCTAACCCTTATCCTATCGCTATCCCGAACCCTAACCCTATTCCGAACACTAATGCTAACTCTAATGCTAATCCTAACCCTAACCTAACTCTAAACCTAACTGTAATCCTAACCCTAACGCTAACCCTAGCCCTAAACCTAATGTTCTTATGTTCTAACCCGAATATAAACCCTAACCCAAACTCAAACCCAAACCCTAAACCTAACACTAAGACTAACGCTAACACTAACTCTAATTCTAACCCTACACGTAACTCTAACCTGACCTCTAAGCCTAACCCTAACTCTAATGCTAACCCTGACCCTAATTCTAACCCAAACACCTAACCTTAAATCTAACCCCAACACGAACCCATACCCTAACTCTAATCTTAACCCAAAACATAACCCTAACCCTAACCCTAATGCACCAGCCCTAACCCCAGCCCTAACACTAAATCTAACGCTAACCTGAGCCCTGAACTTAACCCTCACTCTAACCTTAATCTAAACCCTAACCCGAACTCAAACCCAAACCCTAATCCTAACACTAAGACAAACCCAAAACCTAACACTAACCCTAACACTAACACTAACCCTAACCCTAACCCTAACCCAAACACTAACCCTAACCCTAACATTAACCCTAACACTAACGCTAACCCTAGCCCTAAACCGAATCCTAACTCTAACCCGAATCTAAACCATAACCCGAACTCGAACCCCAGCCCTAATCTGAACCCTAAGACTAACCCTAAACCTATCCGTAATTCTAAACCTAAACCTAACTCTAATGCTAACCCGAACACTCTCCTTATCCCGAACCCTAACCCTATCTTTAACCCGAACGCGAACTCGAATGCGAAACCTAACCCGAACCTAAATCTAACCCCAGCTGTAATCCTAACCCGAACCCTAACTCTAACCCAAAGACCATCCTAAACTCTAACCCTAACCCCATCCCTAACTCTAACCCTAACCCGAACCCGAACTCTAATCATAACCCTAACCCTAACCGTAACTCGAACCCGAACCCTAACCCTAATCCCAACCCGAACTCTAACGCTAACCCTAACCCTAACATTAACACTCACACTAACGCTAAGCCTAGCCCTAAACCGAATCCTAACTCTAACCCGAATCTAAACCATAACCCAAACTCGAACCCCAGCCCTAATCTGAACACTAAGTCTAACCCTAACCCTATCCGTAATTCTAAACCTAAACCTAACTCTAATGCTAACCCGAACAGTCTCCTTATCCCGAACCCTAACCCTATCTTTAACCCGAACGCGAACTCGAATGCGAAACCTAACCCGAACCTAAACCTAACCCTAACTGTAATCCTAACCCTAACCCTAACTCTAACCCAAAGACCATCCCAAACTCTAACCCGAACCCTATCCCTAACTCTAATCCGAACCCGAACCCGAACTCTAATCATAACCCTAACCCTAACCATAACTCGAACACGAACCCTAGCCCTAATCCCAACCCGAACTCTAATGCTAACCCTAACTAACCCTAACTCTAACTGTAACCCTAACCCTAAGCCTATCCCTAACCCTATCCCTATCCCGAAACCTAACCCGATGCCAAAATCGAATGCTAATTCAAACGTTAAGCCGAACCAAACTCTAACCCTAATTGTAATCCTAACACGAACTCTAACCCGAACCCTATCCATAATCTAATCCAAATCCTATCCCTAACTCGAACCATAACCCTAACTCTAACCCGAACTCGAACCCGAACCCTTACCCTAACGCTAACTCTAATCCTAACCCTAACCTGAACAAAATTCTAACCCTAACTCTAACCCGAACTCTAACCTTAACCCGAACCCAAACCCTAATCCTAATACAAACCCTAACCCAAACCCTAATCCGAATACAAACCCTAACCCGAAAAGTAACCCGAACCCGAAACCTAACTCTAACCCGAACCCTAAATCTAACCCTAACCCTAGCCCCAAACCTAACCTGAATCTACACCCTAACCCAAACTCAAACCCTAATCCTAACACTAAGGCAAACTCTAACCCTAATTCTAATCCTAACCCTAACCTTAAATCTAACCCTAACAGTAACACTAACCCTAACCCTACACCTAACCGTAACTCTAATGCGAACCCGAATCTAGCCCAAACCCTATCCATATCCCTAAACCTATCCCTAACCCTAAACGTAATCCTAACCCTAACCCTAAGCCTATCCCTAACTCTAATCCTAACTCTACCCCAAACTCTAATCCTAACCCCAACTCTAACCCGAAATCTAACCCCAACTCTAACCCAAACCCGAACCCTATCCCTAACCCTAACTCTAATCCTAACCCTCACTCGAATGCTAACCCTAACCTAACCCGAACCCTAACGCTAACCCGAACTCAAACCTAACTCTAACTGTAACTGTTATCCTAACCCTAACCGTATCCCTAACTCTAAACCTAAACCTATCCCGAACTCTAATCCTAACCGTAACCCTAACCCTAACCCAGACCCTAACCCTGACATCAAACCTTAACCCTAACCCTAACCCTATAATTAACTCGAACACCGAACCCTGACCCCAAACATATCCCTAACCCTAATCCCAACCATAACCCTAACCCTAAACCCAATCCTAATCCGAACCATAACCCTAACCTGAACCCAAACCCTAACGCTAAACCCAAACGCTATCATTAACCCTAAACCTGACCATAACCCTAATCCAAGCCCCTAACACTAATTCGAACCCGAATCGCTAACCATAACAGGAAAACTAATCCTAACCCTCACCCTAATCCCCAACCCTAACCCTAACACCAAAAGCTAACCCTAACACCTAACTCTAACCCGAACCCTAACTCTAACCCTAACACGAAACCCTCACCCTAATCCTAATCCTAATCCTAACCCTAACCATAATCCAAACACCTATCTCTAACACGAACACTAACACCTAATACTAACACGAAGACTAGCCGTAACCCTAATCATAATCAAAATACCTAATCCTAAACGTAACCCAAACCCAAACTCTAATCTTAACACGAACCCTAACCATAATCCAAACACGTAACCCTAAACCTAACCCTAACGCTAATCCTCACCCTATCTATAATCCTAACCCTAACCCTAACCATAATCCAAACACCTAACCCGAAACCTAACCCAATCCCTAAAACTAACCATAACTCTAACCTTAACCCTAATCCTGACCCTAATTCCAACCCTAACACCAACCCAAGCACTAGCCCCACCCGAGCCCTAACACTAAATCAAACACTAACTAGCCCTAAACCTAACCTGAACTCTAACCCTAATCTAAACCTGAACCCTAACTCGAACCCAAACCCGAATCCTAACACAAAGATGAACCCTAACCCTAACTCTAATCCTAACCCTAACCCTAACTCTAATCCTAACCCTAACCCTAACCCAACCCCTAACTCTAGCCCGAGCCCTAGACCTAACCCGAACTTGAATGCAAACCCTAATCTAACCCTAAGTCTAACCCTAACCCTATCACTAAACCGAACCCTGTCCCTATCCCCAACCCTATCCCTAACCCTAAGGCGAACTCTAACCCTAATCCTAACCTGACTCTAACCCAAACTGTAATCCTAACCCTAGCCCTAAATCTAATCCTAACCCTATCCCTAACCCTAATACTAACTCTCACGCTAACCCTAGTCCTAACCTAACTCTAACCCGAACTGTAATCCTAACCCTAAATCTAATCCTAACCCAATCCCTTACTCTAATCCAAACCCTAACCCTAACTCTGACCATAACTCTAACCCTAACCCAATCCCTATTCTGAACCTGAACTCAAACCCGAACCCTAACTCTTATCCTAAACCTAACCTAACCCTAACTCTAACCCTAACACGAACCTTAACCTATCCCTAACCCTAATCCTATCCCTATCCCAAGTCCGAACTGTATCCCTAACCCTAAAGCTAACTCTAAAGCTAACCCTAACTGTAATCTTTACCGTAACTCTAACCCTAACCCTATCCCTAAGTCTAATCCTAACCCTATCCCCAACTCTAATCCTAACCCTAACCCTAACTCGAATCCAAATACTAACCCTAACCTTAAGTCTAACTCTAAACTTAACCCTAACCCAAACCCGAAACATAATACTAACCCTAACACGAACCCTAATACGATCGAACCCAAAACCTAACCCGAACCCGAACACGAACCCGAACTCTAACCCTAACCCTAAACCTAACACTAACCCTAACCCTAGCCCTAAACCTAAAGACAGAGACAGACAGAGTAAGAGAGAGAGAGTCAGAGTGAGAGAGACACATAGAGAGAGACAGAGAGAGAGAGAGAGAGAGACAGAGGCGGTACAGGAGCTGAACTCAGGGTCAGGGCTCAGGGTTCAGGGTCTGTCCTCCAGGTCAGGGCTCAGGGTTCGGGAGCTGAACTCAGGGTCAGGGTCAGGGTTCAGGAGCTGAACATGGGGTCGGGTCAGGGCTCAGGGTTTAGGTTCTGTCCCTGGGGAAGGGCTCAGGGTTCAGGAGCTGAACTCGGGGTCAGATTTAAAACAGTGCCCTACACTAAACAGAGATTTTAAACTTTACCCTACACTAAACAGAGATTTTAAACAGTGCCCTACACTAAACGGAGATTTTAAACAGTGTCCTACACTAAACGGAGATTTTAAACAGTGCCCTACACTAAACAGAGATTTTAAACAGTGCCCTACACTAAACGGAGATTTTAAACAGTGCCCTACACTAAACAGAGATTTTAAACAGTACCCTACACTAAACAGAGATTGTAAACAGTGCCCTACACTAAACAGAGATTTTAAACAGTACCCTACACTAAACGGAGATTTTAAACAGTGCCCGACACTAAACAGAGATTTTAAACAGTACCCTACACTAAACGGAGATTTTAATCAGTGCCCTTATTAAACAGAGATTTTAAACAGTACCCTACACTAAACAGAGATTTTAAACAGTACCGTACACTAAACGGAGATTTTAAACAGTGCCCTTACTAAACAGAGATTTTAAACAGTGCCCTACACTAAACAGAGATTTTAAACAGTACCCTACACTAAACAGAGATTTTAAACAGTACCCTACACTAAACGGAGATTTTAAACAGTGCCCTTACTAAACAGAGATTTTAAACAGTGCCCTACACTAAACAGAGATTTTAAACAGTACCCTACACTAAACAGAGATTTTAAACAGTGCCCTACACTAAACAGAGATTTTAAACAGTACCCTACACTAAACAGAGATTTTAAACAGTGCCCTTACTAAACAGAGATTTTAAACAGTGCCCTACACTAAACAGAGATTTTAAACAGTGCCCTACACTAAACAGAGATTTTAAACAGTACCCTACACTAAACAGAGATTTTAAACAGTGCCCTACACTAAACAGAGATTTTAAACAGTGCCTTTACTAAACAGAGATTTTAAACAGTGCCCTACACTAAACAGAGATTTTAAACAATGCCCTACACTAAACGGAGATTTTAAACAGTGCCCTACACTAAACAGAGATTTTAAACAGTACCCTACACTAAACAGAGATTTTAAACAGTGCCCTACACTAAACAGAGATTTTAAACAGTACCCTACACTAAACAGAGATTTTAAACAGTATCCTACACTAAACAGAGATTTTAAACAGTACCCTACACTAAACAGAGATTTTAAACAGTATCCTACACTAAACAGAGATTTTAAACAGTGCCCGACACTAAACAGAGATTTTAAACAGTGCCCTACACTAACCAGAGATTTTAAACAGTACCCTACACTAAACAGAGATTTTAAACAGTGCCCTACACTAACCAGAGATTTTAAACAGTGCCCTACACTAAACAGAGATTTTAAACAGTACCCTACACTAAACAGAGATTTTAAACAGTGCCCTACACTAAACAGAGATTTTAAACAGTACCCTACACTAAACAGAGATTTTAAACAGTACCCTACACTAAACAGAGATTTTAAACAGTACACTAAAAGGCAATTTAGCATGGCCAATCCTCCTCTTGTAAATAGTCTGGGACAGTAAGGGACAATTTAGCATGGCCAATCTACCTAATCTACACATCTTGGGATACTAAGGGGCCACTTAGCATGGCCATCCACGTATCCTACACATCCTTGTACACCCATGGGAAATTTATCATGGCTAATCCACCGCTCGTACACATCTTGGGACACTGAGGGGAATTTAGCCTGGCCAATCCACCTAATCTACAATAGTCTTCAGCCAGAGTGCTGAGCCGATGACCCTCCTGGCCTCCTCCAGTGGGCCCCAGCAACCCAGATATCAGTCCTCAGCCACTTTGATTCACTCCATGTCATCCCAAGAAATGGCAGGAACAACAGCAAGATGGACTATTCTTTCAATGGGAAAAAATCCCAGCTGTGCAGAGGGATCTGGGCGTCCTTGTGCAGGAATCTCAAGGAGTTGGTTTGCAGCAGGGGATGAAGAAGGAAACTGGAATTTTGTCCTTCGTTGCTGGAGGGATGGAGTTTAAAAGCAGCGAGGTTATGTATAAGGTACTGGGGAGGTCACATCTGGAGTTACTGTGGACAGTTTTGGTCTCCTGACTTGAGAAAAGGATATCCTGGGGGTGCAGAGGAGACTCACTGGGTCTCCCCAAACTGACAGAATTGTTCAAACAAGAGTTGGCCGTGACACAGATAACAGCCAAAGAGGTAAGAAATACTGGTGTAAAACAGGGACTGGGACAGGCCTCAGATGAGGAACGACAGAATTGGAGAAGATAGGGGGTGCTGGGGGTGCTGGGGGTGGGGGTAAAAAGAGACAAGACAGCGTTCGGGGAAGGAAAGGAAAAATAATAGCTCCAGAGGCAACACAACAGACCTTATTCCAGATGGAGTGGGCCACACTGCAGAGGACACATTTGGTCAGTTTCAGGGAGAATTGTTGGTGGTGGAAGAGATGATGGAGACAGGGTTGGAGACTGTACTTGGGGTCAGGGTTCGGGGTTCAGTGATCGGGGACTGGACTTGGGGTCAGAGTTTGGGGTTCAGAGTTGGGGGACTGTACTTGGGGTCAGGGTTCAGGGTTCAGGGTTGGGGGTGTTACTTGGGGGCAGGGGTCAGGGTTCAGGGTTGGGGGACTGTACTTGGGGTCAGGGGACAGGGTTCAGGGTTGGGGGACTGTACTTGGGGTCAGGGTTCTGGGTTGGGGGACTGTACTTGGGGTCAGAGTTCAGGGTTCAGGATTCGAGAACTGTACTTGAGGTCAGGGTTCGGGGTTCAGTGTTCGGGGACTGTACTTGGGGTCAGGGTTCAGGGTTCAGTGTTGGGGGACTGACCATCTATGCTCACACCTGACCATCTATACTCACACCTGACAATCTAAACACACACCTGAACATCTATACTCACCCCTGACCATCTATATTCACCCCTGACCATCTATATTCACACCTGACCATCTATACTCACATCTGACCATCTATATTGACACCTGACCATCTATATTCACACCTGACCATCTATACACACACCTGACCATCTATACTCACACCTGACCATCTATATTCACACCTGACCATCGATATTCACACCTGACCATCTATAGTCACACCTGACCATCTATATTCACACCTGACCATCTATACTCACACCTCACCATCTATAATCACACCTGACCATCTATACTCACACCTGACCATCTATATTCACACCTGAACATCTATATTCTCACCTGACCATCTATATTCACACCTGAACATCTATATTCACACCTGACCATCTATACTCTCACCTGACCATCTATATTCATACCTGACCATCTATACTCACCCCAAACCATCTATACTCACACCTGACCATCTATACTGACACCTGATCATCTATATACATACGTGACCATCTACATTCACACCTGACCATCTATACTCACCCTTGACCATCTATAATCACATCTGACCATCTATAATCATACCTGACAATCTATACTCACCCCTGACCATCTATATTCACACCTGACCATCTATATTCACACCTGACCATCTGTATTCACACCTGACCATCTATACTCACACCTGACCATCAATATTCACACCTGACCATCTAGATTCACACCTGACCATCTATATTCACACCTGACCATCTATCTTCACACCTGACCATCGATATTCACCCCTGACCATCTATAATCACACCTGATCATCGATATCACACTTGACCATCTACGTTCATACCTGACCATCTATACTCGCCCCTGACCATCTATACTCACACCTGATCATCTATATTCACACGTGACCATCTACATTCACACCAGACCATCTATACTCACCCCTGACCATCTATACTCGCACCTGAACATCTATACTCACACCTGATCATCTATATTCACACATGACCATCTACATTCACACCTGACCATCTATACTCACCCCTGACCATCTATAATCACACCTGAACATCTATAATCATACCTGACCATCTATACTCACACCTGACCATCTATACTCACATCTAACCATCTATATTAACACCTGACCATCTATACTCAAACCTGACCATCTATTGTCACACCTGAACATCTGTATTCACACCTGACCATCTATTCTCAGACCTGAACATATGTATTCATACCTGACCATCTGTCTTCACACCTGACAATGTATATTCACACCTGACCATCTGTATTCACACCTGACCATCTATATTCACACCTGACCATCTACTCACACCTGACCATCTATATTCACACCTGACCATCTATATTCACACCTGAACATCTATACTCACACCTGAGAATCTATATTCACACCTGACCATCTGTATCCACACCTGACCATCTATACTCACACCTGACCATCTATATTCACACATGACCATCTATACTCACATCTGACCGTCTATATTCACACCTGACCATCTATATTCACACCTGACCATCTATATTCACACCTGACCAGCTATATTCACACCTGACCATCTATACTCACACTTGACCATCTGTATTCACACCTGACCATCTATACTCACACCTGACCATCTATATTCACACTTGACCATCTATATTCACACCTGGCCATCTATACTCACACCTGACCATCTATATTCACACCTGGTCATCTATACTCACACCTGACCATCTATACTCACACCTGACCATCTATATTCACACCTGACCATCTATACTCACACCTGGCAATCTATACTCACACCTGACCATCTATACTCACAGCTGACCATCTATATTCACACCTGAACATCTATATTCTCTCCTGACCATCTATATTCACACCTGAACATCTATATTCACACCTGACCATCTATACTCTCACCTGATCATCGATATTCACACGTGACCATCTATATTCACACCTGACCATCTATACACACCCCTGACCATCTATATTCACACCTGACCATCTGTATTCACACCTGACCATCTATACTCACACCTGACCATCAATATTCTCACCTGACCATCTATATTCACACCTGACCATCTATACTCACACCGGACCATCTATACTCACACCTGACCAACTATACTCACACCTGATCATCTATACTCACACCTGACCATCTATACTCACACCCGACCATCTATACTCACACATGACCATCTATATTCACACCTGACCATCTATACTCACACCTGACCATCTATACTCACACCTGACCATTTAAACACATACCTGACCGTCTATACGCACACCTGACCATCCATATTCACACCTGACCGTCTATACTCACACCTGACCATCTATATTCACACCTGACCATCTATATTCACACCTGACCCTCTATATTCACACCTGACCATCTATACTCACACCGGACCATCTATATTCACACCTGACCCTCTATATTCACACCTGACCATCTATATTCACACCTGACCATCTATATTCACACCTGACCCTCTATATTCACACCTGACCATCTATACTCACACCGGACCATCTATACTCACACCTGACCAACTATACTCACACCTGATCATCTATACTCACACCTGACCATCTATACTCACACCTGACCATCCATATTCACACCTGACCATCTATACTCACACATGACCATCTATATTCACACCTGACCATCTATACTCACACCTGACCATCTATACTCACACCTGACCATCTATATTCACACCTGACCATCTATACTCACACCTGACCATCTATACTCACACCTGACCATCTATATTCACACCTGATCATCTATATTCACACGTGACGATCTATATTCACACCTGACCATCTATACCGTCCCCCAACCCTGAACCCTGACCTCTGACCCCCAAGAACAGTCCCCCGACCCTGAACGCTGACTCCAAGTACAGTCCCCCAACACTGAACCTTGACCTCTGACCCCCAAGAAGAGTCCACCAACCCTGAACGCTGACCCCAAGTCCAGTCCCCCAACCCTGATCCCTGACCCCAAGTACAGTCCCTCAACACTGAACAATGACCCCTGACCTCAAGTTGTGCCGAACACCTGAACCCTGAACCCTGACCCCGAGTACAGTCCCCCAGCCCTGAAGCCTGAAACTGACCCCAAGTACAGTCCCCCAACCCTGAACCCTGACCTCTGACCCCCAAGAACAGTCCCCCGACCCTGAACGCTGACTCCAAGTACAGTCCCCCAACACTGAACCTTGACCTCCGACCCCCAAGAAGAGTCCGCCAACCCTGAACGCTGACCCCAAGTACAGTCCCCCAACCCTGAACCCTGACCTCTCACCCCAAGTACAGTCCCCCAACTCTGAACTCAGACCCCAAGTACAGTCCCCCAAACCTGAACCCTGAACTCTGACCCCAAGTACAGTCCCTCAACCCTGAACCCTGACCCCTGACCCCGAGTACAGTCCCCCAACCCTGAACCCTGAACCCTGACCCCAAGTACAGTCCCAAACCCTGAACCCTGTCCCCTGACCCCAAGTGCATTCCCCCAACCCTTAACACTGACCCCAAGTACAGTCCCCCAACCCTGAACCCTGAACTCTGACCCCTAGTACACTCCCCCAACCCTGAACCCTGAACCCTGACACCAAGTACAGCCCCCAACCCTGAACCCTGACGCCTGACCCCAAGTACATTCCCCCAACACTGACCCCTGACCCCAAGTACAGTCCCCCAACCCTGGACCCTGACCCCAAGTACAGTCCCCCCACCCTGAACTCTCACCCCAAGTACAGTCCCCCAACCCTGAACCCTGACACCAAGTACAGTCACCCAACCCTGAACTCTGATCCCAAGTACAGTCCCCCAACCCTGAACCCTGACCCCTGACCCCAACTGCAGTCCCCCAACCCTGAACCCCGAACCCTGAGCCAAGTACAGTCCCCCAACCCTGAATCCTGAACTCTGACCGCAAGTACAGTCACCCAATCCTGAACCCTGACACCTGACCCCAAGTACAGTCCCACAACCATGAACCCTGAACTCAGACCCCAAGTACAGTCCCCCAACCCTGAACCCTGACCCAAAGTACAGTCCCCCAACACTGAACACTGACCCCAAGTACAGTCCCCCAACCCTGAACCCCGAACCCTGACCTCAAGTACAGTCCCCCAACCCTGAACCCTGACCCCAAATACAGTCGCCCAACCCTGAACTCTGACCCCAAGAATTGTCCCCCAACCCTGAACCCTGAACTCTGACCCCAAGTACAGTCCCCCAACCATGAACCCCGAGCCCTGACCCCAAGTACAGTCCCCTAACCCTGAACCCTGAACCCTGACCCCAAGTACAGTCCCCCATCCCTGAACCCTGAACCCTGACTCCAAGTACAGTCCCCCAACCCTGAACCCCGAAACCCGACCCCAAGTACAGCCCTCCAACTCTGAACCCTGACCCCTGACCCCAAGTACAGTCCCCCAACACTGAACGCCGATCCCTGACCCCAAGTACAGTCCGCCAACCCTGAACCCTGATCCCAAGTACAGTCCCCCAACCCTGAACCCTGACACCAAGTACAGTCCCCCAACCCTGAACCCCGAACGCTGATCCCAAGTACAGTCCCCCAACCCTGAACCCTGACCCCTGACCCCAAGTAAAATCCCCCAACCCTGAACCCCGAACCCTGGCCCTAAGTACAGTCCCCCAACCCTGAATCCTGAACTCTGACCCCAAGTACAGTCACCCAATCCTGAACCCTGACCCCTGACCCCAAGTACAGTCCCCCAACCCTGAACTCTGAGCCCAAGTACAGACACCCAACCCTGATCCCTGACCCCAAGTACAGCCCCCCAACCCTGAACCATGACCCCTGACCCCAAGTACAGTCCCCAACCCTGAACCCCAAACCCTGACCCCAAGTACAGTTCCCCAACACTGAACCCTGAACTCTGACCCCAAGTACAGTCCCCCAACCCTGAACCCTGACCCCGAGTACAGTCCCCCAACCCTGAACCCTGACCCCGATACAGTCCCCCAACCCTGAACCCTGACACCAAGTACAGTACCCCAACCCTGAACCCTGACCCCTGACCCCAAGTACAGTCCCCCAATCCTGAACTCTGACCCCAAGTACAGTCCCCCATTCCTGAACCCTGACCCCTGACCGCAAGTACAGTCCCCGAACCCTGAACCCTGACCCCTGACCCCAAGTACAGTCCGCCAACCCTGAACCCCGAACCCTGACCCCAAGTACAGTCCCCCAACCCTGAACCCTGAACCCTCACCCCATGTACAGTCCTCCAACCCTGAACCCTGACCCCAAGTACAGTCCCCCAACCCTGAACCCTGAACTCTGACCCCAAGTACAGTCCTCCAACCCTGAACACTGACCCCAAGCACAGTCCCCCAACCCTGAACCCTGACCCCTCACCCCAAGTACAGTCCCACAAACATGAACCCTGAACTCTGACCCCAAGTACAGTCCCCCAACCCTGAACCCTGACCCCATGTACAGTCCCCCAACCCTGAACCCTGAACTCCGACCCCAAGTACAGTCCCCCACCCCGGAACCCTGACCCCTGACCCCAAGTACAGTCCCCCAACCCTGAACCCCGAACCCTGACTCCAAGTACAGTCGCCCAACCCTGAACTCTGACCCCAAGTACAGTCCCCCAACCCTGAACCCTGAACTCTGACCCCAAGTACAGTCCCCCAACCCTGAACCCTGCCCCCTGACCCCAAGTACTGTCCCCCAACACTGAACCCTGAAGCCTGACCCCAAGTACAGTCCCCCAACCCTGAACCCCGAGCCCTGACCTCAAGTTCAGTCCCCCAACCCTGAACCCCGAACCCTGACCCCAAGTACAGTCCCCCAACCCTGAACCCTGACCCCTGACCCCAAGTACAGTCCCCCAACCCTGAACCCTGAACCCTGACCCCAAGTACAGTCCCCCAACCGTGAACCCTGACCCCAAGTACAGTCCCCTAACCCTGAACCCTGAACTCTGACCCCAAGTACAGTCCCCCAACCCTGAACCCCGAACCCTGACCCCAAGTACAGTCCCCCAACCCTGAACCCTGATCCCAAGTACAGTCCCCTAACCCTGAACCCTGACCCCAAGTACAGTCCCCCAACCCTGAACCCTGACCCCAAGTACAGTCCCCCAACCCTGAACCCTGACCCCAAGTACAGTCCCCCAACCCTGAACCCTGACCCCAAGTACAGTCCCCCAACCCTGAACCCTGACCCCGAGTATAGGCCTCAAACGTTGAACCTGACCCAAGGAGAGGCAATGAACCCTGACCCTGAGGGAGGCCCTGAACGCTGAACTTCAGGGCAGGCCATGAACCCAGACTCTGTAAACAGGGCTTGACTCTGACCCCCAGGACTGAACCCGAACCCTGACCCTGAGAACAGGCTCCGCACCCTATCCCCGAGGACACGTCCCGAACCCTGACCCTGAACCTTGACCTGAGGACAGGCCCTGAACCCTGAGCCCCAGATACAGAAAGACAGAAACTCAGAGACACCGAGTGTCAGAGACACAGGGAGACAGAGTCACAGAGACACAGGCAGTCAGAGACAGAGGGACTCACAGACACAGAGACACAGAGATTCGGAGACTCAGACCCAGAGAGACTCAGGGACGCAGAGAGTCAGGGAAAAAGAGACAGAGAGACACAGAGATTCAAAGACACTGAGAGACAGAAACTCCGATACACAGAGACACAGACTGTCACCGATTCAGAGACTCAGAGACACGGAGACACCCTGACACAGACTCTGAGACTCAGAGACTCTGACGCTCAGGCACTCAGAGACACAGAGGAACCGAGACTGAGAGACACATTGACTCAGTGACATAGAGAATCAGAAACTCAGTGAAACAGAGACACAGAGACAGAGAGATTCAGAGCCACAGAGACTCTGGGACTCAGGGACTCAGAGACACAGAGATACAGGGACACAGAGACACAGAGACTCAGAGACTCTGGGACACAGAGACACAGAGATACAGGGACTCAGAGACACAGAGGTACAGGGACACAGAGACACAGAGACTCAGAGTCTAAGAGACTCAGAGACACACACACATGGAGACAGAGAGACAGAGACACTCAGAGACAAAAATCCTCAGAGATACAGAGACTGAGAGACAAAGAGAATCAGAGACATCAAGATAGAGAGTCACAGAGCTAACAGTCACCCTAACCCTAACCTGAACGCTAAGCCTAACACTAACCTTAATGCCTAAACTCAACCCGAACCAGAACCCAGAACGTAACCCTAATGCCGAACCATAATCCTAACTCTAACCCTAACAATAACACTAACTATAAACATAAACCAAACCCTAATCTAACCATAAGCATAACCCAGACTGTAACCCGAACACCCAACCCTCACCGTAATGCCTAACCCAAACCCTAACGCTAACACTAACTATAAACCGAAACCTAACCCTAACCCTAACCCACACCGTAACCCTAACCCAGAACGTAACCCTAACACAGGCCGTAACCCTAACCCTAACACCAAACCCTAACCCTAATGCCAAACCCTAACCCTAACCCTATCCCTAACCAGAACCCAGACCATAACCATAACCCTAACACCAAACCCTAAAGCGTAACCCTAACCCAAACCCTTACCCTAACCAAAACGCTAACACTAATCATAACCCTAAACCTAACCTTAACCCAGACCGTAACGCGAACACCAAACCCTAACCCTAATGCCTAACCCTAATCCTAACCCGTGCTCTAACGCTAACACTAATCATAAACCTAACGCTAACCCGAACCCTAACCCAGACCATAAGCCTAACCCAAACACAAAACCCTAACTCGAATGCCAACCCTAACCCTCACGCCAACATTAACCATAAACCTAACCCTAACCCAAACACCAAACCCTAACCGTGAAGCCTAACCATAACTCGAAAGCTAACCCTCTCCCTAACACTAACAATAACCAGAAACCTAAACCTAACCTTAACCATAACACAGACCGTAACCCGAACCCGAGCACAAAACCCAAACCCTAATGCCTAACCCTAACCCAAACCCTAACCCTAACTCTAACTACAAACCTAAACCTAAACCTAACCCTAACCATAACCCAGACCATAACCCTAACACCAACCATAAATCTAACACTAACCCTCACACTAACCCTAACCATAACCCAGACCATAACCCTAACACCAACCATAAATCTAACACTAACCCTCACACTAACACTAACCGTAACCCAGACCGTAACCCTAACACCAAACCCAAACCCTAATGCCGAACCCTAACCCTAACGCTAACCATAAACCGAAACCTAACCCTCACCCTAACCAGAACCCAGACCGTAACCCTAACCCTAATGCCTAACCCTAACCCAAACCCTTACCCTAACACTAACGCGAAGACAACCAAAAACCTACACCTAACCTGAACCCAGACCGTAACCCTAACCCAAACACCAAACCCGAACACCAAACTGTAACCCTAATGCCAAGCCGAACCCTAACCCTAACGCTAACACTAACCATAAACCAAAACCTAACCCTTACATAGACCGTAACCCTAACCCTAACACCAAACTCTAACCTGAATGCCTCACCCTAACCCTAACCCTATCAATAACTCTAACCCCCAGCCCTAACCCCAACCATATCTCTAACACTAACCCTAATCCCAACAATAACCCTAACCCTAACCCTCACCCTAATGCGAAACCCTAACCCTATCATGAACCCTAAACTGAACTTCAACCCTAATACAAGACCCTAACACTAACTCTAACCCTAATCGCTAACCATAACAGTAAAACTAACCCTAACCCTCATCCGAATCCCTAACCCGAACCTTAACACCTAACGCTAACCCTAACCTCAACACTAGCTCCAACCCTCACACCGAACCTGAACCCTAACTCTAATCCGAACCTTAACCCTCACCATAATCTAAACACCTAACCCTAACAACCATCCCGAACACGAACCCTAGGCCTAACATTAACCCTGACAATAATCCAAATATCAAATCCTAAACCTAACCCTAACCCTAACTTTAATCCTAACCCTAAACCGAACCATAATCCAAACACCTAAACCCTAAACCTGACCCTAACACTAACCCTCACCTTAACTCTAATCCTAACCCGAACCCTAACATAACCCTAACTCTTAACCTAACCGTAACTGTAACACGATCCAAAAACTCTAAACTTAACCTTAATCTGAACCCTAACTCCAACCCTAACCCTAACCCATGCACTAGCCCTAACCTGAGCCCGAACACTAAATCTAATGCTAACCCGAGCCCTAAACCTAACCCTAACTCGAACCCTAATCTAAACCCTAACCCTAACTCGAACTCAAATGCTAATCCTAACACAAAGACTAACGCGAACCCGAACCCCAATCCAAACCCGAACACTAACTCTAATTGTAAACCTAACCCGAACTCTAACCATAACCTTACCCATAATTCTAACACTAAACCTAAACCAAAAGTTAACTCTAATGCTAACCCTAACCTAACCCTAACCCTATCCCGAACCCGAAACCTATCCCTATCGCTATCCTGAACCCGAATGCTAACTCTAACGCTAAACATAACCCTAACCTAATTCGAACCCTAACTGTAATCCTAACCCTAACCCTAACTCTAACCCTAAGCCTGTCCCTAAATCTAATCCTAACTCGCTCCCTAACCCTAACCCTAAGTCTAACCCTAACCCTAACCCTAACTCTAATCCTAACCCTAACCCTAACCCTAACTCTAACCCTAACCCTAAGCACTAACCATAAACCTAACCCTAACTCAAATGCTAACCCGAACCCTATCCCTAACCCGAACCCTATCCCTAACGCGAACCCTATCCCTATCCTTAAACCTAACGCTAAATCTAACAGTAGCCCTAAACCTAACCTAACTCTAACCCTAACTGTAATCCTAACCCTAACGCTACCTATCTCTAACACTAATCCTAATCCTATCCCGAACTCAAACCCTAATCCTAACTCGAACCCTAATCTAAACCCGAATCCAAACTCGAATCCAAACCCTAATCCTAACACTAAGACTAACCCTAACCCTAACTCTAATCCCATACCGAACTCTAACTCTAACGCTAATCCTCAGCTTAACCTGAACTCTAGCCCTAACCCTGTCACTAACCCAAAACCTAACCCTATCCCGATCCCAAAACCTATCCCAAAACCTATGGCGAACCATAACGCTAACTCTAACGCAAAGCCTAACTCTAAAGTAACTCTAACCCAAAATGTAATCCTAACCCTAACCCTAACTCTAACCCTAACCCTATCCCAAACTCTAATCCTAATCTTATCCCTCACTGTAACCCTAACCCTAACCCTAACCCTAACCCTAATTCTAACCCGAACCCTAACAATAACCCGAGCCCTAAACCTAAGCCTAACTCTAACGCTAATCTAAAACCGAACCCAAACTACAACCCTCACCCTAATTCTAATCCTAACCCTAACCCTAAATCTAACGCTAACCCTAAACCTAACTTTAACCTGAACCGTATCCGTAACTCTAACCCTAACCCTAAAAAAACCCGAACTCTAATGCAAAGCCAAACCTAACCCTAACTCTAACCCAAACCCAAGCCCTCACTCTAACCCGAACTCTAATCTTAACCCTAACCCGAAACATAACTCTAACCCTAACCCTGACCCGAACACTAACCCAACCCTAACGCTAACCCTAGCCCTAAACCTAACCCTAACTCTAACCCTAATCTAAACCCGAACCCAAACAGAACCCAAACCCTAATCCGAACACGAAGACGAAATCTAACCCCAACTCTAATGCTAACCCTAACCCGAACCCGTCACCCTAAACCAAACCATAATCCTAATGCTAACCCTAACCCTAACCCTGAATCTAACCATAACCCAAACGCTAACCCTAGCCCTAAACCTAACCCTAACTCTAACCCTAATCTAAACCATAACCCAAACTCGAACCCAAACCCAAATCCGAACATGAAGACCAACCCTAACCCTATCCATAACTCTAAACCTGACCCTAAACCTAACTCTAACTCTAATGCTAACACTAACCTAACCCTAAACCTTACCCTAACCCTGACCATAACCCTAACTCTAATCCTAACCCTAATGCTGACTCTAACCCTAACTCTAACCTTAACCTTAAACCTAACCCTAACCCTAAATCTAATGCTAAATCTAATGCTAAGCTTAACCCTAAGCTAACTGTAACCCTAACTCTAATCCTAACCCTAACGCTAACTCTAACCCGAACTCTAACCTTAACCCTAAACCTAACCTTAACCCTCAATCTAATGCTAAATCTAACGCTAACCCTACCCCTAACCTAACTGTAACCCTAACTGTAATCCTAACCCGTACCCTAACTCTAACCATAACATTAAATATAACCCTAAAACTAACCCGAAACCTAAACCTAATGCTAACTCTAACGCGAAGCCTAACCCTAACCTAACCCTAACCTAACTGTAATCCTAACCCTCACCCTAACTCTAACCTTAACCCTATCCCGAACTCTAATCCGAATCCTATCCCGAACCCAAACCCTAACCCTTGATCCTTACCCAAACCATAATCCTAATACTAACCCTAACTCTAACCCTAACCCTAACTCTAACCTGAACCCTAAAACTAACTCGAACCCTAACCCTAACTCTAACCCTAACCCTAACTCTAACCCTAACCCTAACTCTAACCCTAACCCTAACTCTAACCCTAACCCTAACGCTAACCCAGCCCTAAACCGAACCCTAACTCCAACGTTAATCTAAACCCTAACCCAAACTCAAACCCAAAACCAAATCCTAAAGCGAAGACTAACCCTAACCCTAACTCTAATCCTGTACCTAACCCTAACTCTAACGCAAACCCTAAACCTAACCCGAACTCAAGCACTAACCGTAACTCTAACCCTAACCCTAACCCTAACCCTCACCCTAACTCGAACCCGAATCCTAAACCTAACTGTAACCTTAAGCCTAACTCTCGCCCGAACCCTAATGCTAACCCTAGCCCGAAACATAACCCTAACTCAAACCCTAATCTAAACCCTAAACAAAACTCGAACCCAAAACCTAACCCGATCACTAAGATTAACCCTCACCCTAAGTCTAATCCTAACCCTAACCCTAACTCTAACGCCAACCCTAAAACTAACCCTAACCCTAACCCTAACTCTAATGCTAACGCTATCCTAACCCGAACCATAACCCTATCCCTAACCCTTATCCTATCGCTATCCCGAACCCTAACCCTATTCCGAACACTAATGCTAACTCTAACGCTAATCCTAACCCTAACCTAACTCTAAACCTAACTGTAATCCTAACCCTAACGCTAACCCTAGCCCTAAACCTAATGTTCTTATGTTCTAACCCGAATATAAACCCTAACCCAAACTCAAACCCAAACCCTAAACCTAACACTAAGACTAACGCTAACACTAACTCTAATTCTAACCCTACACGTAACTCTAACCTGACCTCTAAGCCTAACCCTAACTCTAATGCTAACCCTGACCCTAATTCTAACCCAAACACCTAACCTTAAATCTAACCCCAACACGAACCCATACCCTAACTCTAATCTTAACCCAAAACATAACCCTAACCCTAACCCTAATGCACCAGCCCTAACCCCAGCCCTAACACTAAATCTAACGCTAACCTGAGCCCTGAACTTAACCCTCACTCTAACCTTAATCTAAACCCTAACCCGAACTCAAACCCAAACCCTAATCCTAACACTAAGACAAACCCAAAGCCTAACACTAACCCTAACACTAACACTAACCCTAACCCTAACCCTAACCCAAACACTAACCCTAACCCTAACATTAACCCTAACACTAACGCTAACCCTAGCCCTAAACCGAATCCTAACTCTAACCCGAATCTAAAACATAACCCAAACTCGAATCCCAGCCCTAATCTGAACACTAAGACTAACCCTAAACCTATCCGTAATTCTAAACCTAAACCTAACTCTAATGCTAACCCGAACACTCTCCTTATCCCGAACCCTAACCCTATCTTTAACCCGAACGCGAACTCGAATGCGAAACCTAACCCGAACCTAAATCTAACCCTAGCTGTAATCCTAACCCGAACCCTAACTCTAACCCAAAGACCATCCTAAACTCTAACCCTAACCCCATCCCTAACTCTAACCCTAACCCGAACCCGAACTCTAATCATAACCCTAACCCTAACCGTAACTCGAACCCGAACCCTAACCCTAATCCCAACCCGAACTCTAACGCTAACCCTAACCCTAACATTAAGCCTCACACTAACGCTAAGCCTAGCCCTAAACCGAATCCTAACTCTGACCCGAATCTAAACCATAACCCAAACTCGAACCCCAGCCCTAATCTGAACACTAAGTCTAACCCTAACCCTATCCGTAATTCTAAACCTAAACCTAACTCTAATGCTAACCCGAACAGTCTCCTTATCCCGAACCCTAACCCTATCTTTAACCCGAACGCGAACTCGAATGCGAAACCTAACCCGAACCTAAACCTAACCCTAACTGTAATCCTAACCCTAACCCTAACTCTAACCCAAAGACCATCCCAAACTCTAACCCTAACCCTATCCCTAACTCTAATCCGAACCCGAACCCGAACTCTAATCATAACCCTAACCCTAACCATAACTCGAACCCGAACCCTAGCCCTAATCCCAACCCGAACTCTAATGCTAACCCTAACTAACCCTAACTCTAACTGTAACCCTAACCCTAAGCCTATCCCTAACCC
Source organism: Carcharhinus amblyrhynchos (assembly GCF_965287045.1). NCBI lineage: Eukaryota > Metazoa > Chordata > Chondrichthyes > Carcharhiniformes > Carcharhinidae > Carcharhinus > Carcharhinus amblyrhynchos. The sequence goes on from NW_027649800.1 coordinate 99,146, forward strand.
TATCCCTATCCCGAAACCTAACCCGATGCCAAAATCGAATGCTAATTCAAACGTTAAGCCGAACCAAACTCTAACCCTAATTGTAATCCTAACACGAACTCTAACCCGAACCCTATCCATAATCTAATCCAAATCCTATCCCTAACTCGAACCATAACCCTAACTCTAACCCGAACTCGAACCCGAACCCTTACCCTAACGCTAACTCTAATCCTAACCCTAACCTGAACAAAATTCTAACCCTAACTCTAACCCGAACTCTAACCTTAACCCGAACCCAAACCCTAATCCTAATACAAACCCTAATCCGAATACAAACCCTAACCCGAAAAGTAACCCGAACCCGAAACCTAACTCTAACCCGAACCCTAAATCTAACCCTAACCCTAGCCCCAAACCTAACCTGAATCTACACCCTAACCCAAACTCAAACCCTAATCCTAACACTAAGGCAAACTCTAACCCTAATTCTAATCCTAACCCTAACCTTAAATCTAACCCTAACAGTAACACTAACCCTAACCCTACACCTAACCGTAACTCTAATGCGAACCCGAATCTAGCCCTAACCCTATCCGTATCCCTAAACCTATCCCTAACCCTAAACGTAATCCTAACCCTAACCCTAAGCCTATCCCTAACTCTAATCCTAACTCTACCCCAAACTCTAATCCTAACCCCAACTCTAACCCGAAATCTAACCCCAACTCTAACCCAAACCCGAACCCTATCCCTAACCCTAACTCTAATCCTAACCCTCACTCGAATGCTAACCCTAACCTAACCCGAACCCTAACGCTAACCCGAACTCAAACCTAACTCTAACTGTAACTGTTATCCTAACCCTAACCGTATCCCTAACTCTAAACCTAAACCTATCCCGAACTCTAATCCTAACCGTAACCCTAACCCTAACCCAGACCCTAACCCTGACATCAAACCTTAACCCTAACCCTAACCCTATAATTAACTCGAACACCGAACCCTGACCCCAAACATATCCCTAACCCTAATCCCAACCATAACCCTAACCCTAAACCCAATCCTAATCCGAACCATAACCCTAACCTGAACCCAAACCCTAACGCTAAACCCAAACGCTATCATTAACCCTAAACCTGACCATAACCCTAATCCAAGCCCCTAACACTAATTCGAACCCGAATCGCTAACCATAACAGGAAAACTAATCCTAACCCTACCCTAATCCCCAACCCTAACCCTAACACCAAAAGCTAACCCTAACACCTAACTCTAACCCGAACCCTAACTCTAACCCTAACACGAAACCCTCACCCTAATCCTAATCCTAATCCTAACCCTAACCATAATCCAAACACCTATCTCTAACACGAACACTAACACCTAATACTAACACGAAGACTAGCCGTAACCCTAATCATAATCAAAATACCTAATCCTAAACGTAACCCAAACCCAAACTCTAATCTGAACACGAACCCTAACCATAATCCAAACACGTAACCCTAAACCTAACCCTAACGCTAATCCTCACCCTATCTATAATCCTAACCCTAACCCTAACCATAATCCAAACACCTAACCCGAAACCTAACCCAATCCCTAAAACTAACCATAACTCTAACCTTAACCCTAATCCTGACCCTAATTCCAACCCTAACACCAACCCAAGCACTAGCCCCACCCGAGCCCTAACACTAAATCAAACACTAACTAGCCCTAAACCTAACCTGAACTCTAACCCTAATCTAAACCTGAACCCTAACTCGAACCCAAACCCGAATCCTAACACAAAGATGAACCCTAACCCTAACTCTAATCCTAACCCTAACCCTAACTCTAATCCTAACCCTAACCCTAACCCAACCCCTAACTCTAGCCCGAGCCCTAGACCTAACCCGAACTTGAATGCAAACCCTAATCTAACCCTAAGTCTAACCCTAACCCTATCCCTAAACCGAACCCTGTCCCTATCCCCAACCCTATCCCTAACCCTAAGGCGAACTCTAACCCTAATCCTAACCTGACTCTAACCCAAACTGTAATCCTAACCCTAGCCCTAAATCTAATCCTAACCCTATCCCTAACCCTAATACTAACTCTCACGCTAACCCTAGTCCTAACCTAACTCTAACCCGAACTGTAATCCTAACCCTAAATCTAATCCTAACCCAATCCCTTACTCTAATCCAAACCCTAACCCTAACTCTGACCATAACTCTAACCCTAACCCAATCCCTATTCTGAACCTGAACTCAAACCCGAACCCTAACTCTTATCCTAAACCTAACCTAACCCTAACTCTAACCCTAACACGAACCTTAACCTATCCCTAACCCTAATCCTATCCCTATCCCAAGTCCGAACTGTATCCCTAACCCTAAAGCTAACTCTAAAGCTAACCCTAACTGTAATCTTTACCGTAACTCTAACCCTAACCCTATCCCTAAGTCTAATCCTAACCCTATCCCCAACTCTAATCCTAACCCTAACCCTAACTCGAATCCAAATACTAACCCTAACCTTAAGTCTAATTCTAACCCTAACCCTAACCCCAACCCTAACTCTAAACTTAACCCTAACCCAAACCCGAAACATAATACTAACCCTAACACGAACCCTAATACGATCGAACCCAAAACCTAACCCGAACCCGAACACGAACCCGAACTCTAACCCTAACCCTAAACCTAACACTAACCCTAACCCTAGCCCTAAACCTAAAGACAGAGACAGACAGAGTAAGAGAGAGAGAGTCAGAGTGAGAGAGACACATAGAGAGAGACAGAGAGAGAGAGAGAGAGAGACAGAGGCGGTACAGGAGTAAGAGAGAGAGAGTCAGAGTGAGAGAGACACATAGAGAGAGACAGAGAGAGAGAGAGAGAGAGACAGAGGCGGTACAGGAGCTGAACTCAGGGTCAGGGCTCAGGGTTCAGGGTCTGTCCTCCAGGTCAGGGCTCAGGGTTCGGGAGCTGAACTCAGGGTCAGGGTCAGGGTTCAGGAGCTGAACATGGGGTCGGGTCAGGGCTCAGGGTTTAGGTTCTGTCCCTGGGGAAGGGCTCAGGGTTCAGGAGCTGAACTCGGGGTCAGATTTAAAACAGTGCCCTACACTAAACAGAGATTTTAAACAGTACCCTACACTAAACAGAGATTTTAAACAGTGCCCTACACTAAACGGAGATTTTAAACAGTGTCCTACACTAAACGGAGATTTTAAACAGTGCCCTACACTAAACAGAGATTTTAAACAGTGCCCTACACTAAACGGAGATTTTAAACAGTGCCCTTACTAAACAGAGATTTTAAACAGTGCCCTACACTAAACGGAGATTTTAAACAGTGCCCTACACTAAACAGAGATTTTAAACAGTGCCCCACACTAAACAGAGATTGTAAACAGTGCCCTACACTAAACAGAGATTTTAAACAGTACCCTACACTAAACAGAGATTTTAAACAGTGCCCGACACTAAACAGAGATTTTAAACAGTATCCTACACTAAACAGAGATTTTAAACAGTACCCTACACTAAACGGAGATTTTAAACAGTGCCCGACACTAAACAGAGATTTTAAACAGTATCCTACACTAAACAGAGATTTTAAACAGTACCCTACACTAAACAGAGATTTTAAACAGTATCCTACACTAAACAGAGATTTTAAACAGTACCCTACACTAAACAGAGATTTTAAACAGTACCCTGCACTAAACAGAGATTTTAAACAGTGCCCTTACTAAACAGAGATTTTAAACAGTGCCCTACACTAAACAGAGATTTTAAACAGTACCCTACACTAAACGGAGATTTTAAACAGTGCCCTTACTAAACAGAGATTTTAAACAGTGCCCTACACTAAACGGAGATTTTAAACAGTGCCCTACACTAAACAGAGATTTTAAAAAGTGCCCTACACTAAACGGAGATTTTAAACAGTGCCCTACACTAAACAGAGATTTTAAACAGTGCCCTACACTAAACAGAGATTTTAAACAGTGCCCTTACTAAACAGAGATTTTAAACAGTGCCCTACACTAAACAGAGATTTTAAACAATGCCCTACACTAAACGGAGATTTTAAACAGTGCCCTACACTAAACAGAGATTTTAAACAGTACCCTACACTAAACAGAGATTTTAAACAGTGCCCTACACTAAACAGAGATTTTAAACAGTACCATACACTAAACAGAGATTTTAAACAGTATCCTACACTAAACAGAGATTTTAAACAGTACCCTACACTGAACAGAGATTTTAAACAGTATCCTACACTAAACAGAGATTTTAAACAGTGCCCTACACTAAACAGAGATTTTAAACAGTGTCCTACACTATACGGAGATTTTAAACAGTGCCCTCCACTAAACAGAGATTTTAAACAGTGCCCGACACTAAACAGAGATTTTAAACAGTGCCCTACACTAAACGGAGATTTTAAACAGTACCCTACACTAAACAGAGATTTTAAACAGTGCCCTACACTAACCAGAGATTTTAAACAGTGCCCTACACTAAACAGAGATTTTAAACAGTACCCTACACTAAACAGAGATTTTAAACAGTGCCCTACACTAAACAGAGATTTTAAACAGTACCCTACACTAAACAGAGATTTTAAACAGTACCCTACACTAAACAGAGATTTTAAACAGTACACTAAAAGGCAATTTAGCATGGCCAATCCTCCTCTTGTAAATAGTCTGGGACAGTAAGGGACAATTTAGCATGGCCAATCTACCTAATCTACACATCTTGGGATACTAAGGGGCCACTTAGCATAGAACATAGAACATAGAACATAGAACATTACAGCGCAGAACAGGCCCTTCGGCCCACGAAGTTGCGCCGACCAGTTACAAAAACAATGACCCACTAGCCTATACCAATCCCTTTTCGTCCATAAACCTATCCAGAGATCTCTTAAACGCCCCCAAACTAGACGCATCTACAACTGCAGCAGGCAGGGCATTCCAATCCCTCACCACCCGCTGGGTAAAGAACCTACCCCTGACATCCGTCCTGTAGCTACCCCCCCTTAATTTAAAGTCATGCCCCCTCGTGCTAGCTTTCTCCATCCGAGGAAAAAGGCTATCACTATCCACCCTATCTAAACCCCTAATCATCTTATATGTTTCAATAAGATCCCCATGGCCATCCCCATGGCCATCCACGTATCCTACACATCCTTGTACACCCATGGGAAATTTATCATGGCTAATCCACCGCTCGTACACATCTTGGGACACTGAGGGGAATTTAGCCTGGCCAATCCACCTAATCTACAATAGTCTTCAGCCAGAGTGCTGAGCCAATGACCCTCCTGGCCTCCTCCAGTGGGCCCCACCAACCCAGATATCAGTCCTCAGCCACTTTGATTCACTCCATGTCATCCCAAGAAATGGCAGGAACAACAGCAAGATGGACTATTCTTTCAATGGGAAAAAATCCCAGCTGTGCAGAGGGATCTGGGCGTCCTTGTGCAGGAATCTCAAGGAGTTGGTTTGCAGCAGGGGATGAAGAAGGAAACTGGAATTTTGTCCTTCGTTGCTGGAGGGATGGAGTTTAAAAGCAGCGAGTTACTGTGGACAGTTTTGGTCTCCTGACTTGAGAAAAGGATATCCTGGGGGTGCAGAGGAGACTCACTGGGTCTCCCCAAACTGACAGAATTGTTCAAACAAGAGTTGGCCGTGACACAGATAACAGCCAAAGAGGTAAGAAATATTGGTGTAAAACAGGGACTGGGACAGGCCTCAGATGAGGAACGACAGAATTGGAGAAGATAGGGGGTGCTGGGGGTGCTGGGGGTGGGGGTAAAAAGAGACAAGACAGCGTTCGGGGAAGGAAAGGAAAAATAATAGCTCCAGAGGCAACACAACAGACCTTATTCCAGATGGAGTGGGCCACACTGCAGAGGACACATTTGGTCAGTTTCAGGGAGAATTGTTGGTGGTGGAAGAGATGATGGAGACAGGGTTGGAGACTGTACTTGGGGTCAGGGTTCGGGGTTCAGTGATCGGGGACTGGACTTGGGGTCAGGGTTTGGGGTTCAGAGTTGGGGGACTGTACTTGGGGTCAGGGTTCAGGGTTCAGGGTTGGGGGCCGTTACTTGGGGTCAGGGGTCAGGGTTCAGGGTTGGGGGACTGTACTTGGGGTCAGGGGACAGGGTTCAGGGTTGGGGGACTGTATTTGGGGTCAGGGTTCTGGGTTGGGGGACTGTACTTGGGGTCAGAGTTCAGGGTTCAGGATTCGGGGACTGTACTTGAGGTCAGGGTTCGGGGTTCAGTGTTGGGGGACTGTACTTGGGGTCAGGGTTCAGGGTTCAGTGTTGGGGGACTGACCATCTATGCTCACACCTGACCATCTATACTCACACCTGACAATCTAAACACACACCTGAACATCTATACTCACCCCTGACCATCTATATTCACCCCTGACCATCTATATTCACACCTGACCATCTATACTCACATCTGACCATCTATATTGACACCTGACCATCTATATTCACACCTGCCCATCTATACACACACCTGACCATCTATACTCACACCTGACCATCTATATTCACACCTGACCATCGATATTCACACCTGACCATCTATACTCACACCTGAGCATCTATATTAACACCTGGCCCTCTATACTCATCCCTGACCATCTATATTCACACCTGACCCTCTATAGTCACACCTGACCATCTATATTCACACCTGACCATCGATATTCACACCTGACCATCTAGGTTCACCCCTGATCATCTATATTCACACCTGACCATCTATACTCACACCTGACAATCTATATTCACAACTGACCATCTATGCTCACTCCTGACCATCTATATTCACACCTGACCATCTATCCTCACATCTGACCATCTATATTCACACCTGACCATCTATATTCACACCTGACCATCTATACACACACCTGACCATCTATACTCACACCTGACCATCTATATTCACACCGGACCATCTATATTCACCCGAGATCATCTATATTCACACCTGACCATCGATATTCACACCTGACCATCTATAGTCACACCTGACCATCTATATTCACACCTGACCATCTATATTCACACCTCACCATCTATAATCACAGCTGACCATCTATACTCACACCTGACCATCTATATTCACACCTGAACATCTATATTCTCACCTGACCATCTATATTCACACCTGAACATCTATATTCACACCTGACCATCTATACTCTCACCTGACCATCTATATTCATACCTGACCATCTATACTCACCCCTGACCATCTATACTCACACCTGACCATCTATACTGACAACTGATCATCTATACTCACACGTGACCATCTACATTCACACCTGACCATCTATACACACCCCTGACCATCTATATTCACACCTGACCATCTATAATCATACCGGACAATCTATGCTCACCCCTGACAATCTATGTTCACACCCGACCATCTATATTCACACCTGACCATCTGTATTCACACCTGACCATCTATACTCACACCTGACTATCAATATTCACACCTGACCATCTACATTCACACCTGACCATCTATAATCACACCGGACCATCTATACTCACACCTGACCATCTATATTCACACCTGACCATCTATACTCACACCTGACCATCTATATTCACACCTGACCATCTATATTCAGCCCTCACCAACTATCTTCACCCTGACCATTTATACTCAGCTCTGACCATCTATATTCACACCTGAACATTTATACTCACACCTGACCATCAATATTCACACCTGACAAATCTATATTCACACCTGGCCTTCTATACTCACACCTGACCATCTATACTCACACCTGACCATCTATATTCACACCTGACCATCTATACTCACACCTGACCATCTATATTTACACCTGACCATCTATATTCACCCCAGACCATCTATATTCACACCTGACCATCTATATTCACACCTGACCATCTATATTCACACCTGACCATCTATACACACACCTGACCATCTACACTCACACCTGACCATCTAGATTCACACCTGACCATCTATATTCACACCTGACCATCTATAATCACACCTGACCATCTATAGAACATAGAACATAGAACACTACAGCACAAACAGGCCCTTCGGCCCACAAGTTGCGCCGATCACATCATCACCTACCAACCTACAGACCTATCTATAACCCTCAATCTCATGAAACCCCATATACTCTTCCAGAAGTCTTTTAAAAGACCCCAGCGAGTTCCCCTCCACCACCACAGACGGCAGCCGATTCCATTCACTCACCACCCTCTGAGTGAAAAACTTACCCCTAACATCACTTCTGAACCTCCCTCCCCGCACCTTAAATCTGTGCCCTCTCGTAGCGACCATTTCAAACCGGGGAAATAGCCTCTGAGAGTCCACCCTATCTATTCCTCTCAACATTTTGTAAACTTCTATCAGGTCGCCTCTCAACCTTCGTCTCTCCAGGGAAAAGAGTCCCAGCTCCCTCAACTGAGTATCTATATTCACACCTGAACATCTACCTTCATACCTGACCATCTATACTCACACCTGACCGTCTATACTCACACCTGACCGTCTATATTCACACCTTACCATTGATATTCACACCTGACCATCTATATTGACACCTGACCATCTATAATCACACCTGACCGTATATACTCAGACATGACCATCTATATTCACACCTGACCATCTGTATTCACACCTGACCATCTATTCTCACACCTGAACATATGTATACACACCTGACCATCTATTCTCACACCTGAACATCTGTATTCACACCTGACCATCTATTCTCACACCTGAACATATGTATACACACCTGACCATCTATTCTCACACCTGAACATCTATACACACACCTGACCATCCATATTCACACGTGACCATCTATACTCACACGTGACCATGTATATTCACCCCTGACCATCTATACTCACACCTGACCATCTATATTCACACCTGACCATCGATATACACACCTGACCATCTATACTCACACCTGACCATCTATATTCACACATGACCATCTATACTCACAACTGACCATCTGTTTCCACACCTGACAATCTAACTCACACCTGACCATCTATATTCACACCTGACCATCTATACTCACACCTGACAATCTATACTCACACCTGACCATCTATACACACACCTGACCATCTATACTCACACCTGACCATCTATATTCACACCTGACCATCTATACTCACACCTGACCATCTATATTCACACCTGACCATCTATATTCACACCTGACCATCTATACTCACACCTGAACATCTATACTCACACCTGACCATCCATACTCACACCTGACCATCTATATTCACACCTAACCATCTATATTCACACCTGACCATCTATACTCACACCTGAGCATCTATATTAACACCTGGCCCTCTATATTCACACCTGACCATCTAAATTCACACCTGACCCTCTATAGTCACACCTGACCATCTACATTCACACCTGACCATCTATATTCACCCCTGACCATCTATATTCACACCTGACCATCTATATTCACACCTGACCATTTATACACACACCTGACCATCTATACTCACACCTGACCATTAATATTCACACCTGACCATCTATATTCACCCCTGATCATCTATATTCACACCTGACCTTCGATATTCACACCTGACAATCTATATTCACACCTGACCATCTATACTCACACCTGACCATCTATATTCATGCCTGACCATTTATATTCACACCTGAACATCTATATTCACACCTGACCATCTATACTCTCACCTGACCATCTATACTCACACCTGACCATCTATACTCACACCTGACCATTAATATTCACACCTGACCATCTATATTCACCCCTGATCATCTATATTCACACCTGACCTTCGATATTCACACCTGACAATCTATATTCACACCTGACCATCTATACTCACACCTGACCATCTATAATCACACCTGACCATCTATACTCACACCTGACCATCTATATTCATGCCTGACCATTTATATTCACACCTGAACATCTATATTCACACCTGACCATCTATACTCTCACCTGACCATCTATACTCACACCTGACCATCTATACTCACACCTGATCATCTATATTCACACGTGACCATCTACATTCACACCTGACCATCTATACTCACCCCTGACCATCTATATTCACAGCTGACCATCTATAATCATACCTGACAATCTATACTCACCCCTGACCATCTATATTCACACCTGACCATCAAGATTCACACCTGACCATCTATACTCACAGCTGACCATCTATGTTCACACCTGACCATCTATATTCACACCTGACCATCTGTACTCACCCCTGACCATCTATATTCACACCTGACCATCTATATTCACCCCTGATCATCTATATTCACACCTGACCATCGATATTCCCACCTGATCATCTATATTCACACCTGACCATCTATACTCACACCTGACAATCTATATTCACAACTGACCATCTATGCTCACACCTGACCATCTATATTCACACCTGACCATCTATACTCACACCTGACAATCTATATTCACAACTGACCATCTATGCTCACACCTGACCATCTATATTCACACCTGACCATCTGTACTCACCCCTGACCATCTATATTCACACCTGACCATCTATATTCACCCCTGATCATCTATATTCACACCTGACCATCGATATTCCCACCTGATCATCTATATTCACACCTGACCATCTATACTCACACCTGACAATCTATATTCACAACTGACCATCTATGCTCACACCTGACCATCTATATTCACACCTGACCATCTATACTCACACCTGACAATCTATATTCACAACTGACCATCTATGCTCACACCTGACCATCTATATTCACACCTGACCATCTATATTCACCCCTGATCATCTATCTTCACACCTTACCATCTATACTCACGCCTGACCATCTATATTAACACCCGGCCCTCTATACTCACTCCTGACCATCTATATTCACACCTGACCATCTATACTCACATCTGACTATCTATATTCACACCTGACCATCTATATTCACAACTGACCATCTATATTCACACCTGACCATCTATACACACACCTGACCATCTATACTCACACCTGACCATCTATAATCACACCTGACCGTCTATACTCACACCTGACCATCTATATTCACTCCTGAACATCTATATTCTCACCTGACCATCTATATTCACACCTGAACATCTATATTCACACCTGACCATCTATACTCTCACCTGACCATCTATATTCATACCTGACCATCTATACTCACCCCTGAACATCTATACTCACACCTGACCATCTATACTGACACCTGATCATCTATATTCACACGTGACCATCTACATTCACACCTGACCATCTATACTCACCCCTGACCATCTATATTCACACCTGACCATCTATATTCACCCCTGATCATCTATGTTCACACCTGACCTTCGATATTCACACCTGACAATCTATATTCACACCTGACCATCTATACTCACACCTGACCATCTATAATCACACCTGACCATCTATACTCACACCTGACCATCTATATTCATGCCTGACCATTTATATTCACACCTGAACATCTATATTCACACCTGACCGTCTATACTCACACCTGACCGTCTATATTGACACCTGACCATCTATAATCACACCTGACCGTATGTACTCAGACATGACCATCTATACTCACACCTGACCATCTATATTCACACCTGACCATCGATATTCACACCTGACCATCTATATTCACACCTGACCATCTATACTCACACCTGAACATCTATACTCACAACTGACCATCTATATTCACACCTGACCATCTATAATCACACCTGACCATCTATATTCACACCTGACCATCTATATTCACACCTGAACATCTATATTCTCACCTGACCATCTATATTCACACCTGAACATCTATATTCACACCTGACCATCTATACTCTCACCTGACCATCTATACTCACACCTGACCATCTATACTCACACCTGATCATCTATATTCACACGTGACCATCTACATTCACACCTGACCATCTATACTCACCCCTGACCATCTATATTCACAGCTGACCATCTATAATCATACCTGACAATCTATACTCACCCCTGACCATCTATATTCACACCTGACCATCAAGATTCACACCTGACCATCTATACTCACAACTGACCATCTATGTTCACACCTGACCATCTATATTCACACCTGACCATCTGTACTCACCCCTGACCATCTATATTCACACCTGACCATCTATATTCACCCCTGATCATCTATATTCACACCTGACCATCGATATTCCCACCTGATCATCTATATTCACACCTGACCATCTATACTCACACCTGACAATCTATATTCACAACTGACCATCTATGCTCACACCTGACCATCTATATTCACACCTGACCATCTATACTCACACCTGACAATCTATATTCACAACTGACCATCTATGCTCACACCTGACCATCTATATTCACACCTGACCATCTGTACTCACCCCTGACCATCTATATTCACACCTGACCATCTATATTCACCCCTGATCATCTATATTCACACCTGACCATCGATATTCCCACCTGATCATCTATATTCACACCTGACCATCTATACTCACACCTGACAATCTATATTCACAACTGACCATCTATGCTCACACCTGACCATCTATATTCACACCTGACCATCTATACTCACACCTGACAATCTATATTCACAACTGACCATCTATGCTCACACCTGACCATCTATATTCACACCTGACCATCTATATTCACCCCTGATCATCTATCTTCACACCTTACCATCTATACTCACGCCTGACCATCTATATTAACACCCGGCCCTCTATACTCACTCCTGACCATCTATATTCACACCTGACCATCTATACTCACATCTGACTATCTATATTCACACCTGACCATCTATATTCACAACTGACCATCTATATTCACACCTGACCATCTATACACACACCTGACCATCTATACTCACACCTGACCATCTATAATCACACCTGACCGTCTATACTCACACCTGACCATCTATATTCACTCCTGAACATCTATATTCTCACCTGACCATCTATATTCACACCTGAACATCTATATTCACACCTGACCATCTATACTCTCACCTGACCATCTATATTCATACCTGACCATCTATACTCACCCCTGAACATCTATACTCACACCTGACCATCTATACTGACACCTGATCATCTATATTCACACGTGACCATCTACATTCACACCTGACCATCTATACTCACCCCTGACCATCTATATTCACACCTGACCATCTATATTCACCCCTGATCATCTATGTTCACACCTGACCTTCGATATTCACACCTGACAATCTATATTCACACCTGACCATCTATACTCACACCTGACCATCTATAATCACACCTGACCATCTATACTCACACCTGACCATCTATATTCATGCCTGACCATTTATATTCACACCTGAACATCTATATTCACACCTGACCGTCTATACTCACACCTGACCGTCTATATTCACACCTTACCATTGATATTCACACCTGACCATCTATATTGACACCTGACCATCTATAATCACACCTGACCGTATGTACTCAGACATGACCATCTATACTCACACCTGACCATCTATATTCACACCTGACCATCGATATTCACGCCTGACCATCTATATTCACACCTGACCATCTATACTCACACCTGAACATCTATACTCACAACTGACCATCTATATTCACACCTGACCATCTATAATCACACCTGACCATCTATATTCACACCTGACCATCTGTATTCACACCTGACCATCTATTCTCACACCTGAACATATGTATACACACCTGACCATCTATTCTCACACCTGAACATCTGTATTCACACCTGACCATCTGTCTTCACACCTGACCATCTATATTCACACCTGACCATCTACTCACACCTGACCATCTATATTTACACCTGACCATCTATATTCACACCTGAGCATCTATACTCACACCTGACCATCTATATTCACACCTGACCATCTATATTCACACCTGGCCATCTACACTCACACCTGACCATCCATACTCACACCTGACCATCTATACACACACCTGACCATCCATATTCACACGTGACCATCTATACTCACACGTGACCATGTATATTCACCCCTGACCATCTATACTCACACCTGACCATCTATATTCACACCTGACCATCGATATACACACCTGACCATCTATACTCACACCTGACCATCTATATTCACACATGACCATCTATACTCACAACTGACCATCTGTTTCCACACCTGACAATCTAACTCACACCTGACCATCTATATTCACACCTGACCATCTATACTCACACCTGACCATCTATACTCACACCTGACCATCTATACACACACCTGACCATCTATACTCACACCTGACCATCTATATTCACACCTGACCATCTATACTCACACCTGACCATCTATATTCACACCTGACCATCTATATTCACACCTGACCATCTATACTCACACCTGAACATCTATACTCACACCTGACCATCTATACTCACACCTGACCATCTATATTCACACCTGACCATCTATACTCACACCTGAGCATCTATATTAACACCTGGCCCTCTATATTCACACCTGACCCTCTATAGTCACACCTGACCATCTACATTCACACCTGACCATCTATATTCACCCCTGACCATCTATATTCACACCTGACCATCTATATTCACACCTGACCATTTATACACACACCTGACCATCTATACTCACACCTGACCATTAATATTCACACCTGACCATCTATATTCACCCCTGATCATCTATATTCACACCTGACCTTCGATATTCACACCTGACAATCTATATTCACACCTGACCATCTATACTCACACCTGACCATCTATAATCACACCTGACCATCTATACTCACACCTGACCATCTATATTCATGCCTGACCATTTATATTCACACCTGAACATCTATATTCACACCTGACCATCTATACTCTCACCTGACCATCTATACTCACACCTGACCATCTATACTCACACCTGATCATCTATATTCACACGTGACCATCTACATTCACACCTGACCATCTATACTCACCCCTGACCATCTATATTCACAGCTGACCATCTATAATCATACCTGACAATCTATACTCACCCCTGACCATCTATATTCACACCTGACCATCAAGATTCACACCTGACCATCTATACTCACAACTGACCATCTATGTTCACACCTGACCATCTATATTCACACCTGACCATCTGTACTCACCCCTGACCATCTATATTCACACCTGACCATCTATATTCACCCCTGATCATCTATATTCACACCTGACCATCGATATTCCCACCTGATCATCTATATTCACACCTGACCATCTATACTCACACCTGACAATCTATATTCACAACTGACCATCTATGCTCACACCTGACCATCTATATTCATGCCTGACCATTTATATTCACACCTGAACATCTATATTCACACCTGACCGTCTATACTCACACCTGACCGTCTATATTGACACCTGACCATCTATAATCACACCTGACCGTATGTACTCAGACATGACCATCTATACTCACACCTGACCATCTATACTCACACCTGACCATCTATATTAACACCTGACCATCTATATTCACACCTGACCATCTGTATTCACACCTGACCATCTGTTCTCACACCTGAACATCTGTATTCACACCTGACCATCTATTCTCAGACCTGAACATCTGTATTCACACCTGACCATCTGTCTTCACACCTGACAATGTATATTCACACCTGACCATCTATACTCACCCCTGAACATCTATACTCACACCTGACCATCTATACTGACACCTGATCATCTATATTCACACGTGACCATCTACATTCACACCTGACCATCTATACTCACCCCTGACCATCTATTTTCACACCTGACCATCTATATTCACCCCTGATCATCTATGTTCACACCTGACCTTCGATATTCACACCTGACAATCTATATTCACACCTGACCATCTATACTCACACCTGACCATCTATAATCACACCTGACCATCTATACTCACACCTGACCATCTATATTCATGCCTGACCATTTATATTCACACCTGAACATCTATATTCACACCTGACCGTCTATACTCACACCTGACCGTCTATATTGACACCTGACCATCTATAATCACACCTGACCGTATGTACTCAGACATGACCATCTATACTCACACCTGACCATCTATATTCACACCTGACCATCGATATTCACACCTGACCATCTATATTCACACCTGACCATCTATACTCACACCTGAACATCTATACTCACAACTGACCATCTATATTCACACCTGACCATCTATAATCACACCTGACCATCTATATTCACACCTGACCATCTATATTCACACCTGAACATCTATATTCTCACCTGACCATCTATATTCACACCTGAACATCTATATTCACACCTGACCATCTATACTCTCACCTGACCATCTATACTCACACCTGACCATCTATACTCACACCTGATCATCTATATTCACACGTGACCATCTACATTCACACCTGACCATCTATACTCACCCCTGACCATCTATATTCACAGCTGACCATCTATAATCATACCTGACAATCTATACTCACCCCTGACCATCTATATTCACACCTGACCATCAAGATTCACACCTGACCATCTATACTCACAACTGACCATCTATGTTCACACCTGACCATCTATATTCACACCTGACCATCTGTACTCACCCCTGACCATCTATATTCACACCTGACCATCTATATTCACCCCTGATCATCTATATTCACACCTGACCATCGATATTCCCACCTGATCATCTATATTCACACCTGACCATCTATACTCACACCTGACAATCTATATTCACAACTGACCATCTATGCTCACACCTGACCATCTATATTCACACCTGACCATCTATACTCACACCTGACAATCTATATTCACAACTGACCATCTATGCTCACACCTGACCATCTATATTCACACCTGACCATCTGTACTCACCCCTGACCATCTATATTCACACCTGACCATCTAT
Organism: Carcharhinus amblyrhynchos; assembly: GCF_965287045.1. Classification (NCBI taxonomy): domain Eukaryota; kingdom Metazoa; phylum Chordata; class Chondrichthyes; order Carcharhiniformes; family Carcharhinidae; genus Carcharhinus; species Carcharhinus amblyrhynchos. Next base: position 116,319 of record NW_027649800.1, read on the forward strand.
ATTCACCCCTGATCATCTATATTCACACCTGACCATCGATATTCCCACCTGATCATCTATATTCACACCTGACCATCTATACTCACACCTGACAATCTATATTCACAACTGACCATCTATGCTCACACCTGACCATCTATATTCACACCTGACCATCTATACTCACACCTGACAATCTATATTCACAACTGACCATCTATGCTCACACCTGACCATCTATATTCACACCTGACCATCTATATTCACCCCTGATCATCTATCTTCACACCTTACCATCTATACTCACTCCTGACCATCTATATTCACACCTGACCATCTATACTCACATCTGACTATCTATATTCACACCTGACCATCTATATTCACAACTGACCATCTATATTCACACCTGACCATCTATACACACACCTGACCATCTATACTCACACCTGACCATCTATAATCACACCTGACCGTCTATACTCACACCTGACCATCTATATTCACACCTGAACATCTATATTCTCACCTGACCATCTATATTCACACCTGAACATCTATATTCACACCTGACCATCTATACTCTCACCTGACCATCTATATTCATGCCTGACCATCTATACTCACCCCTGAACATCTATACTCACACCTGACCATCTATACTGACACCTGATCATCTATATTCACACGTGACCATCTACATTCACACCTGACCATCTATACTCACCCCTGACCATCTATATTCACACCTGACCATCTATATTCACCCCTGATCATCTATATTCACACCTGACCTTGGGTTATTGTTAGGGTTCGGGTTAGAATTAGGGTTAGAGTTAGGGTTAGGGTTAGGGTTACAGTGAGGGATAAGATTAGGATTAGAGTTTGGGATAGGGTTAGGGTTAGAGTTAGGGTTAGGGTTAGGATTACATTTTGGGTTAGAGTTACTTTAGAGTTAGGCTTTGCGTTAGAGTTAGCGTTATGGTTCGCCATAGGTTTTGGGATAGGTTTTGGGATAGGGATAGGGTTAAGTTTTGGGATCGGGATAGGGTTAGGTTTTGGGTTAGTGACAGGGTTAGGGCTAGAGTTCAGGTTAAGTTGAGGATTAGCGTTAGAGTTAGAGTTCGGTATGGGATTAGAGTTAGGGTTAGGGTTAGTCTTAGTGTTAGGATTAGGGTTTGGATTCGAGTTTGGATTCGGGTTTAGATTAGGGTTCGAGTTAGGATTAGGGTTTGAGTTCGGGATAGGATTAGGATTAGTGTTAGAGATAGGTAGCGTTAGGGTTAGGATTACAGTTAGGGTTAGAGTTAGGTTAGGTTTAGGGCTACTGTTAGATTTAGCGTTAGGTTTAAGGATAGGGATAGGGTTCGCGTTAGGGATAGGGTTCGGGTTAGGGATAGGGTTCGGGTTAGCATTTGAGTTAGGGTTAGGTTTATGGTTAGTGCTTAGGGTTAGGGTTAGAGTTAGGGTTAGGGTTAGGGTTAGGATTAGAGTTAGGGTTAGGGTTAGGGTTAGGGTTAGGGTTAGGGTTAGGGTTAGGGAGCGAGTTAGGATTAGATTTAGGGACAGGCTTAGGGTTAGAGTTAGGGTTAGGGTTAGGATTACAGTTAGGGTTCGAATTAGGTTAGGGTTATGTTTAGCGTTAGAGTTAGCATTCGGGTTCAGGATAGCGATAGGGATAGGTTTCGGGTTCGGGATAGGGTTAGGGTTAGGTTAGGGTTAGCATTAGAGTTAACTTTTGGTTTAGGTTTAGTGTTAGAATTATGGGTAAGGTTATGGTTAGAGTTCGGGTTAGGTTTACAATTAGAGTTAGTGTTCGGGTTTGGATTGGGGTTCGGGTTCGCGTTAGTCTTTGTGTTAGGATTAGCATTTGAGTTCGAGTTAGGGTTAGGGTTTAGATTAGGGTTCGAGTTAGGGTTAGGTTTAGGGCTCGGGTTAGCATTAGATTTAGTGTTCGGGCTCGGGTTAGGGCTAGTGCATGGGTTAGGGTTAGGGTTGGAGTTAGGGTTCAGATTAAGGTTAAGTTTAGAGTTTTTGGATCGTGTTACAGTTACGGTTAGGTTAAGAGTTAGGGTTATGTTAGGGTTCGGGTTAGGATTAGAGTTAAGGTGAGGGTTAGTGTTAGGGTCAGGTTTAGGGTTTAGGTGTTTGGATTATGGTTCGGTTTAGGGTTAGGATTAAAGTTAGGGTTAGGGTTAGGTTTAGGATTTGATATTTGGATTATTGTCAGGGTTAATGTTAGGGCTAGGGTTCGTGTTCGGGATGGTTGTTAGGGTTAGGTGTTTAGATTATGGTGAGGGTTAAGGTTCGGATTAGAGTTAGGGTTCAGGTTCGGTGTGAGGGTTGGAGCTAGTGTTGAGGTTAGGGTTAGCGTTAGGTGTTAAGGTTCGGGTTAGGGATTCGGATGAGGGTTAGGGTTAGTTTTACTGTTATGGTTAGCGATTAGGGTTAGAGTTAGTGTTAGGGTCTTGTATTAGGGTTGAAGTTCAGTTTAGGGTTCATGATAGGGTTAGGGTTTCGCATTAGGGTGAGGGTTAGGGTTAGGGTTATTGTTGGGATTAGGGTTAGTGTTAGAGATATGGTTGGGGTTAGGGCTGGGGGTTAGAGTTAATGATAGGGTTAGGGTTAGGATGAGGCATTCAGGTTAGAGTTTGGTGTTAGGGTTAGGGTTACGGTCTATGTTAGGGTTAGGTTTTGGTTTATGGTTAGTGTTAGCGTTAGGGTTAGGGTTCGGCTTGGCATTAGGGTTACAGTTTGGTGTTTGGGTTAGGGTTACGGTCTGGGTTCGGGTTAGGTGTAGGTTTTTGGTTGTCTTCGCGTTAGTGTTAGGGTAAGGGTTTGGGTTAGGGTTAGGCATTAGGGTTAGGGCTACGGTCTGGGTTCTGGTTAGGGTGAGGGTTAGGTTTCGGTTTATGGTTAGCGTTTGGGTTAGGGTTCGGCATTAGGGTTTGGGTTTGGTGTTAGGGTTACGGTCTGGGTTACGGTTAGTGTTAGTGTGAGGGTTAGTGTTAGATTTATGGTTGGTGTTAGGGTTACGGTCTGGGTTACGGTTAGGGTTAGTGTGAGGGTTAGTGTTAGATTTATGGTTGGTGTTAGGGTTATGGTCTGGGTTATGGTTAGGGTTAGTGTGAGGGTTAGTGTTAGATTTATGGTTGGTGTTAGGGTTATGGTCTGGGTTATGGTTAGGGTTAGGTTTAGGTTTAGGTTTGTAGTTAGAGTTAGGGTTAGGGTTTGGGTTAGGGTTAGGCATTAGGGTTTGGGTTTTGTGCTCGGGTTCGGGTTACGGTCTGTGTTATGGTTAAGGTTAGGTTTAGGTTTCTGGTTATTGTTAGTGTTAGGGAGAGGGTTAGCTTTCGGGTTATGGTTAGGCTTCACGGTTAGGGTTTGGTGTTTGGGTTAGGGTTAGGTTTATGGTTAATGTTGGCGTGAGGGTTAGGGTTGGCATTCGAGTTAGGGTTTTGTGTTTGGGTTAGGCTTATGGTCTGGGTTAGGGTTCGGGTTAGCGTTAGGTTTATGATTAGTGTTAGCGTTAGAGCTCGAGTTAGGATTAGGGTTAGGCATTAGGGTTAGGGTTTGGTGTTCGCGTTACGGTCTGGGTTAAGGTTAGGTTTAGGGTTATGATTAGTGTTAGCGTTTTGGTTAGGGTAAGGGTTTGGGTTAGGGTTACGCTTTAGGGTTTGGTGTTAGGGTTATGGTTATGGTCTGGGTTCTGGTTAGGGATAGGGTTAGGGTTAGGGTTTGGCATTAGGGTTAGGGTTTGGTGTTAGGGTTAGGGTTACGGCCTGTGTTAGGGTTACGTTCTGGGTTAGGGTTACGGTGTGGGTTAGGGTTAGGGTTAGGTTTCGGTTTATAGTTAGTGTTAGCGTTAGGGTTAGGGTTCTCACCCCAAGTACAGTCCCCCAAACCTGAACCCTGAACTCTGAACCCAAGTACAGTCCCCAACCCTGAACCCTGTCCCCTGACCCCAAGTACATTCCCCCAACCCTGACCCCTGACCCCAAGTACAGTTCCCCAACCCTGAACTCTCACCCCAAGTACAGTCCCCCAAACCTGAACCCTGAACCCTGACCCCAAGTGCTGTCCCCAACCCTGAACCCTGACCCCTGACCCCAAGTACATTCCCCCAACCCTGACCCCTGACCCCAAGTACAGTCCCCCAACCCTGAACTCTCACCCCAAGTACAGTCCCCCAACCCTGAACTTTGACCCCAAGTACAGTCCCCCAACCCTGAACTCTGACCCCTGACCCCAAATACAGTGCCCCACACCTGAACCCTGAACCCTGACCCCGAGTACAGTCCCCCAACCCTGAACCAAGAACCCTGACCCCAAGTACAGTCCCACAACCCTGTACCCTGAACTCTGACCCCAAGTACAGTCCCCAAACCCCGAACCCTGACCCCTGGCCCCAAGTACGGTCCCCCAACCATTACCCCTGAACTCTGACCCCAAGTACAGTCCCCCAACCCTGAACCCTGACCCCAAGTACAGTCCCCAACCCTGAACCCTGAACTCTGACCCCAAGCACAGTCCCCCAACACTGAACCCTGACCCCTGACCCCAAGTACAGTCCCCCAACCCTGAACCACGAACCCTCACCCCAAGTAGAGTCCCCCAACACTGAACCCTGAACTCTGACACCATGTACAGTCCCCCAAACCTGAACCCTGAACTGTGACCCCTAGTACAGTCCCCCAACCCTGAACACTGACCCCTGACCCCAAGTACAGTCCCCAACCCTGATGTCTGACCCCCAAGTACAGTACCCCAACCCTGAACCCTGACCCCTGACCCCAAGTACAGTCCCCAACCCTGAACTCTGACCCCAAGTAGAGTTCCTGAACCCTGAACCCTGAACTCTGACCTCAAGTACAGTCCCCCAACCCTGAACTCTGACCCCAAGTACAGTCCCCCAACCCTGAATCCCGAACACTGACCCCAAGTACCGTCCCCCAACCCTGAACCCTGAACTCTGACCCCACGTACAGTCCCCCAAGCCTGAAACCCGACTTCTGACCCCAAGTACAGTCCCCCAACCCTGAACCCTGACCTCTGACCCCAAGTACAGTCCCCCAACCCTGAACTCTGACCCCAAGTACAGTCCCCAAACCCTGAACTCTGAACTCTGACCCCAAGTACAGTCCCCCAACCCTGAACCCTGAACCCTGGCCCCAATTACAGTCCCCCGACCCTGAACCCTGACCCCGAGGACAGGCCCCCAACCCTGAACCCTGACCCCTGACCCCAAGTACAGTCCCCCAAACCTGAACCCTGAACCCTGACCCCAAGTACAGTCTCCCAATCCTGAAGCCTGACCCCTGACCCCGAGTAAAGTCCCCCAACCCTGAACCCTGACCCCAACTACATTCCCTCAACCCTGAACCCTGACCCCAAGTACAGTCCCCCAACCCTGAACCCTGAACACTGTCCCCAAGTACAGTCCCCCAAACCTAAACCCTGAACCCAAGTACAGTCCCCCAACCCTGAACCCTGACCTCTGACCCCAAGTACAGTCCCCCAAACCCGAACCCTGACCCCTGACCCCAAGTACAGTCCCACAACCCTAAACCCGGAACTCTGACCGCGAGTACAGTCCCACAACTTTGAATCCTGAACCCTGACCCCAAGTACAGTCCCCCAACCCTGACCCCTGACCCCAAGTACAGTCCCCCAACCCTGAACCCTGACCCCAAGTACAGTCCCCCAAACCTGAACCCAGAACTCTGACCACAAGTACAGTCCCCCAACCCTGAACCCTGACCCCAAGTACAGTCCCTCAACCCTGAACCCGGACCGCAAGTGCAGTGCCCAACACCTGAACCCTGAACCCTGACCCCGAGAACGGTCCCCCAGCCCTGATGTCTGAACCCTGACCCCAAGTACAGTCCCCCAACCCTGAACCCTGACCTCTGACCCCCAAGAACAGTCCCCCAACCCTGAACACTGACCCCAAGTACAGTCCCCCAACCCTGAACCCTGAACCTCTGACGCCCAAGAACAGTCCGCCAACCATGAACGCTGACCCCAAGTACAGTCCCCCAACCCTGAACCCTGACCTCTGACCCCAAGTACAGTCCCCCAACCCTGAATTCAGACCCCAAGTACAGTCCCCCAAACCTGAACCCTGAACTCTGACCCCAAGTACAGTCCATCAACCCTGAACCCTGACCCCTGACCCCGAGTACAGTCCCCCAACCCTGATCCCTGAACTCTGACCCCAAGTACAGTCCCCAACCCTGAACCCTGAACCCTGACCCCAAGTACTGTCCCCAAACCTGAACCCTGACCCCTGACCCCAAGTACATTCCCCCAACCCTGACCCCTGGCCCCAAGTACAGTCCCCCAACCCTGAACACTGACCCCAAGTACAGTCCCCCCACCCTGAACTCTCACCCCAAGTACAGTCCCCCAACCCTGAACTCTGTCCCCAAGTACAGTCCCCCAACCCTGAACTCTGACCCCTGACCCCAAGTACAGTGCCCCACACCTGAACCCTGAACCCTGACCCCGAGTACAGTCCCCCAACCCTGAACCACGAACCCTGACCCCAAGTACAGTCCCACAACCCTGTACCCTGAACTCTGACCCCAAGTACAGTCCCCCAACCCCGAACCCTGACCCCTGACCCTAAGTACAGTCCCCCAACCCTGACCCCTGAACTCTGACCCCAAGCAAGTCCCCCAACCCTGAACCCTGACCCCAAGTACAGTCCCCAACCCTGAACCCTGAACTCTGACCCCAAGCAAGTCCCCCAACACTGAACCCTGACCCCTGACCCCAAGGACAGTCCCCCAACCCTGAACCACGAACCCTGACCCCATGTAGAGTCCCCCAACCATGATCCCTGACCCCAAGTACAGTCCCCCAACCTTGAACCCTGACCCCTGACCCCAAGTACAGTCCCCCAACCCTGAACCCTGAACTCTGACCCCAAGTACAGTCCCCCAACCCTGAACCCTGACCCCTGACCCCAAGTACAGTCCCACAACCCTGAACCCTGAACTCTGACCCCGAGTACAGTCCCCCAAACCTGAACTCTGACCCCGAGTACAGTCCCCCAAACCTGAACCATGACCCCAAGTACAGTCCCCCAACCCTGAACCCTGAACTCTGACCCCAAGTACAGTCCCCCAACCCTGAACCCTGACCCCTGACCCCAAGTACAGTCCCACAACCCTGAACCCTGAACTCTGACCCCGAGTACAGTCCCTCAACCCTGAAACCTGACCCCAAGTACAGTCCCCCAACCCTGAACTCTGACGCCAAGTACAGTCCCCCAACCCTGAACCCTGAACTCTGACCCCAATGAAGTCCCCCAACCCTGAACCCTGACCCCTGGCCACAAGTACAGTCCCCCAACCCTGACCACTGAACTCTGACCCCGAGTACATTCCCCCAACCCTGACCCCTGACCCCAAGTACAGTCCCCCAACCCTGAACCCTGACCCCAAGTACAGTCCCCCCACCCTGAACTCTGACCCCAAGTACAGTCCCCCAACACTGAACTCTGACCCCAAGTACAGTCCCCCAACACTGAACCCTGACCCCTGACCCCAAGTACAGTCCCCCAACCCTGAAACCTTACCCCAAGTACTGTCCCCGAACCCTGAACCCTGACCCCAAGTACAGTCCCCCAACCCTGAATTCGGAAATCTGAACCCAAGTACAGTCCCCAACCCTGAACCCTGAACTCTGACCCCGAGTACAGTCCCCTAACCCTGAACCCTGACCCCAAGTACAGTCCCCCAACCCTGAACACTGAACTCTGACCACAAGAGCAGTCCCCCAACACTGAACCCTGACCCCTGACCCCAATTACAGTCCCCCAACCCTGAACCACGAACCCTGACCCCAAGTAGAGTCCCCCAGCCCTGAACCCTGACCCCAAGTCCAGTCCACAAACCCTGAACCCTGACCCCAAGTACAGTCCCCCAACCCTGAACCATGAACTCTGACCCCAAGTACCATCCCCAACCCTGAAAACTGACCCCTGACCCCAAGTACAGTCCCCCAACCTTGAACCCTGACCCCAAGTACAGTCCCCCAACCCTGAACCCTGACCTCTGAACCCAAGTACAGTCCCCCAACCCTGAACCCTGACCCCAAGTACAGTCCCCCAAACCTGAACCCTGAACTCTGACCCCAAGTACAGTCCCCCAAGCCCGAACCCTGACCCCTGACCACAAGTACAGTCCCTCAACCCTGAACCCTGACCCCAAGTACAGTTCCCCAACCCTGAATCCTGAACTCTGACCCCAGGTACAGTCCCCCAACACTGAACCCTGACCACAAGTACAGTTTCCCAACCTTGAACCCTGAACCCTGACCCTAAGTGCAGTCCCCCAACTCTGAACCCTGAACTCTGACCCCGAGTACAGTCCCCCAAGCCTGAACTCTGACCCCAAGTGCAGCCCTCCAACCCTGAATCCCGAACTCTGAACCCAAGTACAGTCCCCCAACCCTGAACCCTGAACTCTGACCCCGGGTACAGTCCCCCAACCCTGAACCCTGACCCCAAGTACAGTCCCCCAACCTTGAACCCTGATCCCTGACTCCAATTACAGTCCCCCAACCCTGAACGCTGAACTCTGACCCCGAGTACAGTCCCCCAACCCTGAACCCAAGTACAGTCCCCCAACCCTGAACCCTGAACCCAAGTACAGTCCCCAAACCCTGAAGCCTGAACTCTGACCCCAACTACAGTCCCCCAACCCTTAACCCCGAACCCTGACCCCAAGTACGGTAATCCAACCCTGAACCCTGAACTTTGACCCCAAATACAGTCCCCCAAACCTGAACCCTGAACCCTGACCCAAAGTACAATCCCCCAACCCTGAACCCTGACCTCTGACCCCAAGTTCAGTCCCCCAAACCTGAACCCTGAACCCAAGAACAGTGCCCCACACCTGAACCCTGAACCCTGACCCCAAGTACAGTCTCCCAACCCTGAACCCTGACCTCTGACCCCAAGTTCAGTCCCCCAAACCTGAACCCTGACCCCAAGTACAGTCCCCCAACACTGAACCCTGAACCCTGACCCCAATTACAGTCCCCAACCCAGAACCCTGACCCCTGACCCCAAGTGCATTCCCCCAACCCTGACCCCTGACCCCAAGTACAGTACCCCAACATTGAACAATGACCCCAAGTACAGTCCCCCAACACTGAAATCTGACCCCAAGTACAGTACCCCAACACTGAACCACGAACCCTGACCCCAGGTACATTCCCCCAACCCTGAACCCTGAACTCTGACCCCAAGTACAGTCCCCAACCCCGAACCCTGACCCCTGACCCCAAGTACAGTCCCCCAACCCTGACCCCTGAACTCTGACCCCAAGTACAGTCCCCAAACCCTGAACTCTGAACTCTGACCCCAAGTACAGTCCCCCAACCCTGAACCCTGACCCCAATTACAGTCCCCCGAACCTGAACCCTGACCCCGAGGACAGGCCCCCAACCCTGAACCCTGACCCCTGACCCCAAGTACAGTCCCCCAAACCTGAACCCTGAACCCTGACCCCAAGTACAGTCTCCCAATCCGGAAGCCTGACCCCTGACCCCGAGTAAAGTCCCCCAACCCTGAACCCTGACCCCAACTACATTCCCTCAACCCTGAACCCTGACCCCAAGTACAGTCCCCCAACCCTGAACCCTGAACACTGTCCCCAAGTACAGTCCCCCATACCTAAACCCTGAACCCAAGTACAGTCCCCCAACCCTGAACCCTGACCTCTGACCCCAAGTACAGTCCCCCAAACCCGAACCCTGACCCCTGACCCCAAGTACAGTCCCACAACCCTAAACCCGGAACTCTGACCGCGAGTACAGTCCCACAACTTTGAATCCTGAACCCTGACCCCAAGTACAGTCCCCCAACCCTGACCCCTGACCCCAAGTACAGTCCCCCAACCCTGAACCCTGACCCCAAGTACAGTCCCCCAAACCTGAACCCAGAACTCTGACCACAAGTACAGTCCCCCAACCCTGAACCCTGACCCCAAGTACAGTCCCTCAACCCTGAACCCGGACCGCAAGTGCAGTGCCCAACACCTGAACCCTGAACCCTGACCCCGAGTACGGTCCCCCAGCCCTGATGTCTGAACCCTGACCCCAAGTACAGTCCCCCAACCCTGAACCCTGACCTCTGACCCCCAAGAACAGTCCCCCAACCCTGAACACTGACCCCAAGTACAGTCCCCCAACCCTGAACCCTGAACCTCTGACGCCCAAGAACAGTCCGCCAACCATGAACGCTGACCCCAAGTACAGTCCCCCAACCCTGAACCCTGACCTCTGACCCCAAGTACAGTCCCCCAACCCTGAATTCAGACCCCAAGTACAGTCCCCCAAACCTGAACCCTGAACTCTGACCCCAAGTACAGTCCATCAACCCTGAACCCTGACCCCTGACCCCGAGTACAGTCCCCCAACCCTGATCCCTGAACTCTGACCCCAAGTACAGTCCCCAACCCTGAACCCTGAACCCTGACCCCAAGTACTGTCCCCAAACCTGAACCCTGACCCCTGACCCCAAGTACATTCCCCCAACCCTGACCCCTGGCCCCAAGTACAGTCCCCCAACCCTGAACACTGACCCCAAGTACAGTCCCCCCACCCTGAACTCTCACCCCAAGTACAGTCCCCCAACCCTGAACTCTGTCCCCAAGTACAGTCCCCCAACCCTGAACTCTGACCCCTGACCCCAAGTACAGTGCCCCACACCTGAACCCTGAACCCTGACCCCGAGTACAGTCCCCCAACCCTGAACCACGAACCCTGACCCCAAGTACAGTCCCACAACCCTGTACCCTGAACTCTGACCCCAAGTACAGTCCCCCAACCCCGAACCCTGACCCCTGACCCCAAGTACAGTCCCCCAACCCTGACCCCTGAACTCTGACCCCAAGCAAGTCCCCCAACCCTGAACCCTGACCCCAAGTACAGTCCCCAACCCTGAACCCTGAACTCTGACCCCAAGCAAGTCCCCCAACACTGAACCCTGACCCCTGACCCCAAGGACAGTCCCCCAACCCTGAACCACGAACCCTGACCCCATGTAGAGTCCCCCAACCCTGATCCCTGACCCCAAGTACAGTCCCCCAACCTTGAACCCTGACCCCTGACCCCAAGTACAGTCCCCCAACCCTGAACCCTGAACTCTGACCCCAAGTACAGTCCCCCAACCCTGAACCCTGACCCCTGACCCCAAGTACAGTCCCACAACCCTGAACCCTGAACTCTGACCCCGAGTACAGTCGCCCAAACCTGAACTCTGACCCCGAGTACAGTCCCCCAAACCTGAACCATGACCCCAAGTACAGTCCCCCAACCCTGAACCCTGACCCCTGACCCCAAGTACAGTCCCACAACCCTGAACCCTGAACTCTGACCCCGAGTACAGTCCCTCAACCCTGAAACCTGACCCCAAGTACAGTCCCCCAACCCTGAACTCTGACGCCAAGTACAGTCCCCCAACCCTGAACCCTGAACTCTGACCCCAATGAAGTCCCCCAACCCTGAACCCTGACCCCTGGCCACAAGTACAGTCCCCCAACCCTGACCACTGAACTCTGACCCCGAGTACATTCCCCCAACCCTGACCCCTGACCCCAAGTACAGTCCCCCCACCCTGAACTCTGACCCCAAGTACAGTCCCCCAACACTGAACTCTGACCCCAAGTACAGTCCCCCAACACTGAACCCTGACCCCTGACCCCAAGTACAGTCCCCCAACCCTGAACCACGAACCCTCACCCCAAGCAGAGTCCCCCAACCCTGAACCCTTACCCCAAGTACTGTCCCCGAACCCTGAACCCTGACCCCAAGTACAGTCCCCCAACCCTGAATTCGGAAATCTGAACCCAAGTACAGTCCCCCAACCCTGAACCCTGACCCCAAGTACAGTCCCCCAACCCTGAACACTGAACTCTGACCACAAGAGCAGTCCCCCAACACTGAACCCTGACCCCTGACCCCAATTACAGTCCCCCAACCCTGAACCACGAACCCTGACCCCAAGTAGAGTCCCCCAGCCCTGAACCCTGACCCCAAGTCCAGTCCACAAACCCTGAACCCTGACCCCAAGTACAGTCCCCCAACCCTGAACCATGAACTCTGACCCCAAGTACCATCCCCAACCCTGAAAACTGACCCCTGACCCCAAGTACAGTCCCCCAACCTTGAACCCTGACCCCAAGTACAGTCCCCCAACCCTGAACCCTGACCTCTGAACCCAAGTACAGTCCCCCAACCCTGAACTCTGACCCCAAGTACAGTCCCCCAAACCTGAACCCTGAACTCTGACCCCAAGTACAGTCCCCCAAGCCCGAACCCTGACCCCTGACCACAAGTACAGTCCCTCAACCCTGAACCCTGACCCCAAGTACAGTTCCCCAACCCTGAATCCTGAACTCTGACCCCAGGTACAGTCCCCCAACACTGAACCCTGACCACAAGTACAGTTTCCCAACCTTGAACCCTGAACCCTGACCCTAAGTGCAGTCCCCCAACTCTGAACCCTGAACTCTGACCCCGAGTACAGTCCCCCAAGCCTGAACTCTGACCCCAAGTGCAGCCCTCCAACCCTGAATCCCGAACTCTGAACCCAAGTACAGTCCCCCAACCCTGAACCCTGAACTCTGACCCCGGGTACAGTCCCCCAACCCTGAACCCTGACCCCAAGTACAGTCCCCCAACCTTGAACCCTGATCCCTGACTCCAATTACAGTCCCCCAACCCTGAACGCTGAACTCTGACCCCGAGTACAGTCCCCCAACCCTGAACCCAAGTACAGTCCCCCAACCCTGAACCCTGAACCCAAGTACAGTCCCCAAACCCTGAAGCCTGAACTCTGACCCCAACTACAGTCCCCCAACCCTTAACCCCGAACCCTGACCCCAAGTACGGTAATCCAACCCTGAACCCTGAACTTTGACCCCAAATACAGTCCCCCAAACCTGAACCCTGAACCCTGACCCAAAGTACAATCCCCCAACCCTGAACCCTGAACCCAAGAACAGTGCCCCACACCTGAACCCTGAACCCTGACCCCAAGTACAGTCTCCCAACCCTGAACCCTGACCTCTGACCCCAAGTTCAGTCCCCCAAACCTGAACCCTGACCCCAAGTACAGTCCCCCAACCCTGAACCCTGAACCCTGACCCCAATTACAGTCCCCAACCCAGAACCCTGACCCCTGACCCCAAGTACATTCCCCCAACCCTGACCCCTGACCCCAAGTACAGTACCCCAACATTGAACAATGACCCCAAGTACAGTCCCCCAACACTGAACCCTGAACTCTGACCCCAAGTACAGTCCCCAACCCCGAACCCTGACCCCTGACCCCAAGTACAGTCCCCCAACCCTGACCCCTGAACTCTGACCCCGAGTACAGTCCCCCAACCCTGATCCCTGACCCCAAGTACAGTCCCCCAATCGTGAACCCGGAACTCTGACCCCAAGTACAGTCCCCCAACACTGAACCCTGACCCCTGACCCCAAGTACAGTCACCCAACCCTGAACCACGAACCCTGACCCCAAGTAGAGTCCCCCAACCCTGAACCCTGACCCCAAGTACAGAACCCCAACCCTGAACCCTGAGCTCTGACCCCGAGTACCGACCCCCAGCCCTAAACCCTGAACTCTGACTCCAAGTACAGTCCCCCAACCCTGAATCCCGAACCCTGAACCCAAGGACAGTCCCCCAACCCTGAATCCTGAACTCTGACCCCAAGTACAGTCCCCCAAGCCTGAAACCTGACTTCTGACCCCAAGTACATTCCCCCAACCCTGAACCCTGACCTCTGACCCCTAGTACAGTCCCCCAACCGTGAACTCTGACCCCAAGAACAGTCCCCCAACCCTGAACCCTGAACTCTGACCCCAAGTACAGTCCCCCAACCCTGAACCCTGAACCCGGACCCCAAGTACAGTCCCCCGACCCTGAACCCTGACCCCAAGTACAGGCCCCCAACCCTGAACCCTGAACCTTGACCCCAAGTACAGTCCCCCAACCCTGAAGCCTGAGCTCTGACCCCGAGTACCGACCCCCAGACCTGAACCCTGAACTCTGACTCCAAGTACAGTCCCCCAACCCTGAATCCCGAACCCTGAACCCAAGGACAGTCCCCCAACCCTGAATCCTGAACTCTGACCCCAAGTACAGTCCCCCAAGCCTGAAACCTGACTTCTGACCCCAAGTACAGTCCCCCAACCCTGAACCCTGACCTCTGACCCCTAGTACAGTCCCCCAACCCTGAACTCTGACCCCAAGAACAGTTCCCCAACCCTGAACCCTGAACTCTGACCACAAGTACAGTCCCCCAACCCTGAACCCTGAACCCTGACCCCAAGTACAGTCCCCCGACCCTGAACCCTGACCCCGAGTACAGGCCCCCAACCCTGAACCCTGAACTCTGAACTCTGACCCCAAGTACAGTCCCTCAATCCTGAACCCTGACCCCTGACCCCAAGTACAGTCCCCCAACCCTGAACCCCGAACCCTGACCCTAAGTACAGTCTCCCAATCATGAACCCTGACCCCTGACCCCAAGTACAGTCACCCAACCCAAAACCCTGACCCCAAGTACATTCCCCCAACCCTGAACCCTTACTCCTGACCCCAAGTACAGTCCCCCCATCCTGAACTCTGACCCCAAGTACAGTGCCGCAACCCTGAACTCAGACCCCAAGTACAGTCCCCCAAACCTGAACCCCGAACCCTGACCCCGAGTACAGACCCCCAACCCTGGACCCTGACCCCAAGTACAGTCCCCCAACCCTGAACCCGGATCTCTGACCCCAAGTACAGTCCCCCAACACTGAAACCTGACCCCTGACCCCAAGTACAGACCCCCAACCCTGAACCACGAACCCTGACCCCAAGTAGAGTCCCCCAACCCTGAACCCTGACCCCAAGCACAGTCCACAAACCCTGAACGCTGTCCCCAAGTACAGTCCACCAACCCTGAACTCTGAACTCTGACCCCAAGTACCGTCCCCCACCCTGAAAACAGACCCCTGACCCCGAGTACAGTCCCCCAACCTTGAACCCTGACCCCAAGTACAGTCCCCCAACCCTAAACCTTGACCTCTGACCCCAAGTACAGTCCCCCAACCCTGAACTCTGTCCCCAGTACAGTTCCCCAACCCTGAACCCTGACCCCAAGTACAGTCTCCCAACCCTGAACCCTGAACCCTGACCCCAAGTACAGTCGCCCGAATCTGAATCCTGAACCCTGACCCCGATTATAGTCCCCCAACCCTGAACCCTGTACTCTGACCCCAAGTACAGTCCCCCAACCCTTACCCCTGACCCCAAGTACAGCCCCCCAACCATGAACCCTGACCCCAAGTACAGTCCCCCAACCCAGAACTCTGACCCCAAGTACAGTCGCTCAACCCTGAACCTTGACACCTGACCCCAAGTACAGTGCCCCACACCTGAACCCTGAACCCTGACCCCGAGTACAGTCCCCCAACCCTGAACACGAACCCACACCCCAAGTACAGTCCCCCAACCCTGAACACTGAACTCTGACCCCAGGTACAGTCCCCCAACCCCG
Organism: Carcharhinus amblyrhynchos; assembly: GCF_965287045.1. NCBI lineage: Eukaryota > Metazoa > Chordata > Chondrichthyes > Carcharhiniformes > Carcharhinidae > Carcharhinus > Carcharhinus amblyrhynchos. The sequence goes on from NW_027649800.1 coordinate 131,868, forward strand.
AACACTGACCCCAGATCCCAAGTACAGTCCCCCAACCCTGACCCCTGAACTCTGACCCAAAGTACAGTCGCCCAACCCTGAACCCTGACACCAAGTACAGTCCCCCAACCCTGAACCCTGAACTCTGACCCCAAGTACAGTCCCCCAACACTGAACCCTGACCCTTGACCCCAAGTACAGTCCCAGAACCCTGAACCCTGACACCAAGTACAGTCCCCCAACCTTGCACCCTGAACCCTGGCCCCAAGTACAGTCCCCCAACCCTGAACCCTGACCTCTTACCCCAAGTACAGTCCCCGAACCATGAACTCTGAACTCTGACCCAAAGTACAGTCCCCCAACCCTGAACCCTGAACTCTGACCCCAAGTACAGTCCCCCAAGCCTGAAACCTGACTTCTGACCCCAAGAACTGTCCCCAACCCTGAACCCTGACCCCAAGTACAGTCCCCCAACCCTGAACCCTGAACTCTGACCCCAAGTACAGTCCCCCAACTCTGAACCCTGACCCCTGACCCCAAGTACAGTACCCCAACCCTCAGCCACGAACCCTGACCCCAAGTAGAGTCCCCCAAACTTGAACACTGACCCCAAGTACAGTCCCCGAACCTTGAACCCTGACACCAAGTACAGTCCCCCAACCCTGAACCATGAAATCTGACCCCGAGTACAGATCCCCAGCCCTGAACTCTGACCCCAAGTACAGTCCCCCAACACTGAACCCTGAACTCTGACCCCAAGTACAGTCCCCCAAGCCTCAAACCTGATTTCTGACCTCAAGTACAGTCCCCCAACCCTGAACCCTGAACTCTGACCCCAAGTACAGTCCCCCAAGCCTGAAACCTGATTTCTGACCCCAAGTACAGTCCGCCAACCCTGAACCCTGACCCCTGGCCCCAAGTACAGTCCCCCAACCCGGAACCCTGAACTCTGACCCCGAGTACAGTCCCCCAACCCTGAACCCTGACCCCAAGTACAGTCCCTCAACCCTGAACCCTGACCCCAAGTACATTCCCCAACCCTGAACCCTGACCCCTGACCCCAAGTACAGTCCCCAAAACCAAAACCACGAACCCTGACCCCAAGTAGAGTCCCCCAACCCTGAACCCTGACCCCAAGTACAGTCCACAAACCCTAAACCCTGACACCAAGTAAAGTCCCCCAACCTTGAACCCTGACCCCAAGTACAGTCCCCCAACCCTGAACTTGGGGTCAGAGTTCAGGGTTGGGGGACTGTACTTGGGGTCAGAGTTCAGGGTGGGGGGACTGTACTTGGGGTCAGGGTTCAGGGTTGGGGGACTGTACTTGGGGTCAGGGGTCAGGGTTGGGGGAATGTACTCGGGGTCAGAGTTCAGTGGTCAGGGTTGGGGGACTGTACTTGTGGCCAGGGGTCAGGGTTCAGGGTTGGGGGGCTTCATTGGGGTCAGTGTTCAGGGTTCAGGGTTGGGGGACTGTACTTGGCGTCAGAGTTCAGGGTTCAGGGTTGGGGGACTGTACTTGGGGTCAGGTTTCAGGGTTGAGGGACTGTACTTGGGGTCATGGTTCAGGTTTGGGGGACTGTACTCGGGGTCAGAGTTCAGGGTTCAGGGTTGTGGGACTGTACTTGGGGTCAGGGGTCAGGGTTCAGGGTTGGGGGACTGTACTTGGGGTCAGAGTTCAGGGTTCAGGGTTGGGGGACTGTACTTGGCGTCAGGGGTCAGGGTTCAGGGTTGTGGGACTGTACTTGGGGTCAGGGTTCAGGGTTGGGGGACTGTACTTGGGGTCAGGGGTCAGGGTTGGGGGAATGTACTTGGGGTCAGGGGTCAGGGTTCAAGGTTGGGGGACTGTACTTGGGGTCAGGGATCAGGGTTGGGGGACTCTACATGGGGTCAGGGTTCGTGGTTCAGGGTTGGGGGACTGTCCTTGGGGTCAGGGGTCAGGGTTCAGTGTTGGGGGACTTGCTTGGGGTCAGAGTTCAGGGTTCAGGGTTGGGGACTGTACTTGGGGTCAGGGTTCAGGGTTGGGGGACTGTACTTGGGGTCAGAGTTCAGGGGTCAGGGTTGGGGGACTGTACTTGGGGTCAGGGTTCAGGGTTCGGGGTTGGGGGACTGTACTTGGGGTCAGAGTTCAGGGTACAGGGTTGGGGGACTGTACTTGGGGTCAGGGTTCGTGGTTCAGGGTTGGGGGACTGTACTCGGGGTCAGGGGTCAGGGTTTAGGGTTGGGGGACTGTGCTTGGGGTCAGCGTTCAGGGTTGGGGGACTGTTCTTGGGGGTCAGAGGTCAGGGTTCAGGGTTGGGGGACTGTACTTGGTGTCAGCGTTCAGGGTTGTTGGACTGTTCTTGGGGGTCAGAAGTCAGGGTTCAGGGTTGGGGGCCTGTACTTGGGGCCAGGGTTCAGGCTTCAGGGTTGGGGGGCTGTACTCGGGGTCAGGGTTCAGGGTTCAGGTGTTCGGCACTGCTCTTGGGGTCAGGGGTCATTGTTGAGGGTTGAGGGACTGTACTTGGGGTCAGGGTTCAGGGTTGTGGGACTGTACTTGGGGTCAGAGTTCAGGGTTCAGGTTTGGGGGACTGTACTCGGGGTCAGGGTTCAGGGTTCAGGTTTGGGGGACTGTACTTGGGGTCTGAGTTCAGGGTTGCGGCACTGTACTTGGGGTCAGAGTTCAGGATGGGGGGACTGTACTTGGGGTCAGGAGTAAGGGTTCAGGGTTGGGGGAATGTACTTGGGGTCAGGGTTCAGGGTTAGGTGACTGTACTTGGGGTCAGGGGTCAGGGTTCAGGATTGGGAGACTGTACTTGGGGTCAGGGTTCGGGGTTCAGGGTTGGGGGACTGTACTTGGGGTCAGGGGTCAGGGTTCAGGATTGAGGGACTGTACTTGGGGTCAGAGTTCAGGGTTCAGGGTTGGGGGCCTGTACTCGGGGTCAGGGTTCAGGGTCAGGGGACTGTACTTGGGGTGAGGGTTCAGGGTTCAGGGATGGGGGACTGTAGTGTGGTCAGAGTTCAGGGTTCAGATTTGGGGGACTGTTCTTGGGGTCAGAGTTCACGGTTGGGGGACTGTACTAGGGGTCAGAGGTCAGGGTTCAGGGTTGGGGGACTGTACTTGGGGTCAGAAGTCACGTTTCAGGCTTGGGGGACTGTACTTGGGGTCAGAGTTCAGGATTCAGGGTTGGGGGACTGTCCTTGGGTTCAGGGTTTGGGATTCAGGGTTGGGGGACTGTACTTGGAGTCAGAGTTCAGGGTTCAGGTCTGGGGGTCGGTACTCGGGGTCAGAGCTCAGGCTTCAGGGTTGGGGGTCTGTACTTGGGGTCAAGGTTCAGGGTTCAGGGTTGGGGGCCTGTACTCGGGGTCAGGGTTCAGGGTCGGGGGACTGTACTTGGGGTCCGGGTTCAGGGTTCAGGGTTGGGGGACTGTACTTGGGGTCAGAGTTCAGGGTTCAGAGTTGGGGGACTGTTCTTGGGGTCAGAGTTCACGGTTGGGGGACTGTACTAGGGGTCAGAGGTCAGGGTTCAGGGTTGGGGGAATGTACTTGGGGTCAGAAGTCAGGTTTCATGCTTGGGGGACTGTACTTGGGGTCAGAGTTCAGGATTCAGGGTTGGTGGACTGTCCTTGGGTTCAGGGTTTGGGATTCAGGGTTGGGGGACTGTACTTGGAGTCAGAGTTCAGGCTTCAGGGCTGGGGGTTGGTACTCGGGGTCAGAGCTCAGGGTTCAGTGTTGGGGTACTGTACTTGGGGTCAGGGTTCAGTGTTGGGGGACTGTACTTGGGGTCAGAGTTCCGGGTTCACGATTGGGGGACTGTACTTGGGGTCAGGGATCAGGGTTGGGGGACTGTACTCGGGGTCAGAGTTCAGGGGTCAGGGTTGGGGGACTGTACTTGGGGTCAGGGGTCAGGGTTCGGGGTTGGGGACTGTACTTGGGGTCAGAGTTCAGGGTTCAGGGTTGGGGGAATGTACTTGGGGTCAGGGTTCGTGGTTCAGTGTTGGGGTACTGTACTTGGGGTCAGAGTTCAGTGTTGGGGGAGTGTACTTGGGGTCATTGTTCAGGGTTGGGGGACTGTACTTGGGGTCAGGGGTCAGCGTTGGGGGAATGTACTTGGGGTCAGGGGTCAGGGTTCTGGGTTGGGGACTGGAATTGGGGTCAGGGTTCAGGGTTCAGGGATGGGGGACTGTACTTGGGGTCAGGGTTCAGGTTTGGGGGACTGAACTTGTGGTAAGAGGTCAGGGTTCAGGGCTGGGAGACTGTACTTGGGGCCAGGGTTCAGGGTTCAGGTGTGGGGTACTGTTCTTGGGTTCAGGGTTCAGGGTTGGGGGATTGTACTTTGGGTCAGGGTTCAGGGTTCAGGTTTGGGGGACTGTATTTGGGGTCAAAGTTCAGGGTTCAGGGTTGTATTACCGTACTTGGGGTCAGGGTTCAGGGTTAAGGGTTGGGGGACTGTAGTTGGGGTCAGAGTTCAGGGTTCAGGGTTTGGGGACTGTACTTGGGTTCAGGGTTCAGGGTTGGGGGACTGTACTTGGGTTCAGGGTTGGGGGACTGTACTCGGGGTCAGAGTTCAGGGTTCAGGGTTGGGGGACTGTAATTGGAGTCAGGGATCAGGGTTCAAGGTTGGGGGACTGTACTTGGGGTCAGGGTTCAGGGTTGGGGGACTGTACCCGGGGTCAGAGTTCAGGGTTCAGGGTTGGGGGACTGTACTTGGGTTCAGAGTTCGGGATTCAGGGTTGGAGGACTGCACATGGGGTCAGAGTTCAGGCTTGGGGGACTGTACTCGGGGTCAGAGTTCAGGGTTCAGGGTTGGGGGACTGCACTTAGGGTCAGGGTTCAGGGTTCAAGGTGGGAAACTGTACTTGTGGTCAGGGTTCAGTGTTGGGGGACTGTACCTGGGGTCAGAGTTAAGGATTCAGGGTTGGGGAACTGTAATTGGGGTCAGGGTTCAGGGTTGAGGGACTGTACTTGTGGTCAGGGGTCAGGGTTCGGGCTTGGGGGACTGTACTTGGGGTCAGAGTTCAGGGTTCAGGTTTGGGGGACTGTACTTGGGGTCAGAGTTCAGGGTTTGTGGACTGGACTTGGGGTCAGGGTTCAAGGTTGGGGGACTGTACTTGGGGTCAGGGGTCAGTTTTCAGGGTTAGGGATGGTACTTGGGGTCAGAGTTCAGGGTTCAGGGTTGGGGGACTGTACTTGGGGTCAGGGTTCAGGGTTTGTGGACTGGACTTGGGGTCAGGGTTCAGGGTTGGGGGACTCTACTTGGGGTCAGGGTTCGTGGTTCAGGGTTGGGGGACTGTAATTGGGGTCAGGGGTCAGTGTTCAGTGTTGGGGGACTGCTCTTGTGGTCAGAGTTCAGTGTTCAGGGTTGGGGGACTGTACTTGGGGTCAGGGTTCAGGGTTCAGGGTTGGGGGACTGTACTTGGGGTCAGGGTTCAGGGTTCAGGGTTGGGGGACTGTACTTGGGTTCAGATTTCTGAATTCAGGGTTGGGGGACTGTACTTGGGGTCAGGGTTCAGGCTTGGGGATCTGTACTCGCGGTCAGAGTTCAGGTTGCAAGGTTGGGGGACTGTACTTGGTGTCAGGGTTTAGGGTTCGGGGACATTACTTGGGGTCAGGGTTCAGGGTTGGGGGACTGTACTTGGGGTCAGAGTTCAGGGTTGGGGGACTGTACTTGGGGTCAGAGTTCAGGGTGGGGGGACTGTACTTGGGGTAAGGGTTCAGGGTTGGGGGACTGTACTTGGGGTCAGCGGTCAGGGTTGGGGGAATGTACTTGGGGTCAGGGGTCAGGATTCAGGGTTAGGGAGTGTACTTGGGGTCTGGGTTCAGGGTTCAGTGTTGGGGGACTGTACTTGGGGTCAGAGTTCAGAGTTCAGGGTTGGGGGACTGTTCATGGGGTCAGAGTTCAGGGTTTCGGAACTGTACTTGGGGTCAGAGGTCAGGGTTCAGGGTTGGGGGACTGTACTTGGGGTCAGAGGTCAGAGTTCAGGGTTGGGGGACTGTACTTGGGGTCAGGGTTCAAGGTTGGGGGACTGTACTTGGGGTCAGGGTTCAGGGTTGGGGGACTCTACTTGGGGTCAGGGGACTCTACTTGGGGTCAGGGTTCGTGGTTCAGGGTTGGGGGAATGTACTTGGGGTCAGGGGTCAGGGTTCTGGGTTGGGGACTGTAATTGGGGTCAGGGTTCAGGGTTCAGGGTTGGGGGACTGTACTTAGAACATAGAACATAGAACATAGAACATAGAACATTACAGCGCAGAACAGGCCCTTCGGCCCACGATGTTGCGCCGACCAGTTACAAAAACAATGACCCACTAGCCTATACCAATCCCTTTTCGTCCATAAACCTATCCAGAGATCTCTTAAACGCCCCCAAACTAGACGCATTTACAACTGCAGCCGGCAGGGCATTCCAATCCTTCACCACCCGCTGGGTAAAGAACCTACCCCTGACATCCGTCCTGTAGCTACCCCCCCTTAATTTAATGCCATGCCCCCTCGTGCTAGCTTTCTCCATCCGAGGAAAAAGGCTATCACTATCCACCCTATCTAAACCTCTAATCATCTTATATGTTTCAATAAGATCCCCTCTTAGCCGCCTTCTTTCCAACGAAAACAACCCTAAATCCCTCAGTCTCTCCTCATAGGACCTCCCCACCATACCAGGCACCATCCTAGTAAACCTCCTCTGCACCCTCTCCAACGCCTCCACATCCTTCTTGTAATGCGGGGACCAGAACTGCACACAGTACTCCAAGTGTGGCCGCACTAGAGTAGTGTACAGTTGCAACATTACACTGCGACTCCTAAATTCAATCCCCCTACCAATAAACGCCAAGACACCGTACGCCTTCTTAACAACCTTATCTACTTGATTCCCAACTTTCAGGGATCTATGTACACACACACCTAGATCCCTCTGTTCATCCACACTATTCAAAGTCCTCCCGTTAGCCCTATACTCGACACATCTGTTGCTCCTACCAAAGTGAATTACCTCACACTTCTCCGCATTAAATTCCATCCGCCACCTCTCGGCCCAGCTCTGCAACCTATCTAAGTCTCCCTGCAGACTATGACACCCTTCCTCACAATCTACCACACCTCCAATTTAATCCACCCAACTATACCCTCATCCAGATCATTAATAAAAATTACAAACAACAGTGGCCCCAAAACAGATCCCTGAGGCACACCACTCGTAACTGTACTCCATGATGAATATTTACCATCCACTTGTACCATGTACTTGGGGTCAGGGTTCAGGTTTGGGGGACTGAACGTGGGGTCAGAGGTCAGGGTTCAGGGTTGGGAGACTGTACTTGGGGTCAGGGTTCAGGGTTCAGGTGTGGGGCACTGTTCTTGGGTTCAGGGTTCAGTGTTGGGGGACTGAACATGGGATCAGGGTTCAGGGTTGGGGGATTGTACTTTGGGTCAGGGTTCAGGGTTCAGGTTTGGGGGACTGTATTTGGGTTCAAAGTTCAGGGTTCAGGGTTGGATTACAGTACTTGGGGTCAGGGTTCGGGGTTAAGGGTTGGGGGGCTGTAGTTGGGGTCAGAGTTCAGGGTTCAGGGTTTGGGGACTGTACTTGGGTTCAGGGTTCAGGGTTGGGGGACTGTACTTGGGTTCAGGGTTGGGGGACTGTACTCGGGATCAGAGTTCAGGGTTCAGGGTTGGGGGACTGTAATTGGAGTCAGGGATCAGGGTTCAAGGTTGGGGGACTGTACTTGGGGTCAGGGTTCAGGGTTGGGGGACTGTACCCGGGGTCAGAGTTCAGGGTTCAGGGTTGGGGACTGTACTTGGGGTCAGAGTTCAGGGTTCAGGGTTGGGGGACTGTACTTGGGTTCAGAGTTCGGGATTCAGGGTTGGAGGACTGCACTTGGGGTCAGGGTTCAGGGTTCAAGGTTGGGAAACTGTACTTGTGGTCAGGGTTCAGTGTTGGGGGACTGTACCTGGGGTCAGAGTTCAGGATTCAAGGATGGGGAACTGTACTTGGGGTCAGGGTTCAGGGTTGAGGGACTTTACTTGTGGTCAGGGGTCAGGGTTCGGGCTTGGGGGACTGTACTTGGGGTCAGAGTTCAGGTTTGGGGGACTGTACTTGGGTTCAGAGGTCAGGGTTCAGGGTTGGGGGACTGTACTTGGGGTCAGGGTTCAAGGTTGGGGGACTGTACTTGGGGTCAGGGGTCAGTTTTCAGGGTTGGGGATGGTACTTGGGGTCAGAGTTCAGGGTTCAGGGTTGGGGGACTGTACTTGGGGTCAGGGTTCAGGGTTTGTGGACTGGACTTGGGGTCAGGGTTCAGGGTTGGGGGACTCTACTTGGGGTCAGGGTTCGTGGTTCAGGGTTGGGGGACTGTAATTGGGGTCAGGGGTCAGGGTTCAGTATTGGGGGACTGCTCTTGTGGTCAGAGTTCAGTGTTCAGGGTTGGGGGACTGTACTTGGGGTCAGGGTTCAGGGTTGGGCGACTGTACTCGGGGTCAGAGTTCTGGGTTCAGGGTTGGGGGACTGTACTTGGGGTCAGATGTCAGGTTTCAGGGTTGGGGGACTGTACTTGGGGTCAGAGTTCAGGGTTCAGGGTTGGGGGACTGTACTTGGGTTCAGATTTCCGAATTCAGGGTTGGGGGACTGTACTTGGGGTCAGGGTTCAGGCTTGGGGATCTGTACTCACGGTCAGAGTTCAGGTTGCAAGGTTGGGGGACTGTACTTGGTGTCAGGGTTCAGGGTTCAGGTTTGGGGGACTGTACTTGGGGTCAGGGTTCAGGGTTGGGGGACTCTACTTGGGGTGAGGGTTCGTGGTTCAGGGTTGGGGAACTGTACTTGGGGTCAGGGGTCAGGGTTCAGTGTTGGGGGACTGTAATTGGGGTCAGAGTTCAGGGTTGGGGGACTGTACTTGGGGTCAGAGTTCAGGGTGGGGGGACTGTACTTGGGGTCAGGGTTCAGGGTTGGGGGACTGTACTTGGGGTCAGGGGTCAGGGTTGGGGGAATGTACTTGGGGTCAGGGGTCAGGATTCAGGGTTAGGGAGTGTACTTGGAGTCGGCCACACTGCAGAGGACACATTTGGTCAGTTTCAGGGAGAATTGTTGGTGGTGGAAGAGATGATGGAGACAGGGTTGGAGGCTGTACTTGGGGTCAGGGTTCGGGGTTCAGTGATCGGGGACTGGACTTGGGGTCAGGGTTTGGGGTTCAGAGTTGGGGGACTGTACTTGGGGTCAGGGTTCAGGGTTCAGGGTTGGGGGTGTTACTTGGGGTCAGGGGTCAGGGTTCAGGGTTGGGGGACTGTACTTGGGGTCAGGGGACAGGGTTCAGGGTTGGGGGACTGTACTTGGGGTCAGGGTTCTGGGTTGGGGGACTGTACTTGGGGTCAGAGTTCAGGGTTCAGGATTCGAGGACTGTACTTGAGGTCAGGGTTCGGGGTTCAGTGTTGGGGGACTGTACTTGGGGTCAGGGTTCAGGGTTCAGTGTTGGGGGACTGACCATCTATGCTCACACCTGACCATCTATACTCACACCTGACAATCTAAACACACACCTGAACATCTATACTCACCCCTGACCATTTATATTCACCCCTGACCATCTATATTCACACCTGACCATCTATACTCACATCTGACCATCTATATTGACACCTGACCATCTATATTCACACCTGACCATCTATACACACACCTGACCATCTATACTCACACCTGACCATCTATATTCACACCTGACCATCGATATTCACACCTGACCATCTATAGTCACACCTGACCATCTATATTCACACCTGACCATCTATACTCACACCTCACCATCTATAATCACACCTGACCATCTATACTCACACCTGGCCATCTATATTCACACCTGAACATCTATATTCTCACCTGACCATCTATATTCACACCTGAACATCTATATTCACACCTGACCATCTATACTCTCACCTGACCATCTATATTCATACCTGACCATCTATACTCACCCCAAACCATCTATACTCACACCTGACCATCTATTCTGACACCTGATCATCTATATACATACGTGACCATCTACATTCACACCTGACCATCTATACTCACCCTTGACCATCTATAATCACATCTGACCATCTATAATCATACCTGACAATCTATACTCACCCCTGACCATCTATATTCACACCTGACCATCTATACACACACCTGACCATCTATACTCACACCTGACCATCTATATTCACACCTGACCATCTATATTCACCCGTGATCATCTATATTCACACCTGACCATCGATATTCACACCTGACCATCTATAGTCACACCTGACCATCTATATTCACACCTGACCATCTATACTCACACCTCACCATCTATAATCACACCTGACCATCTATACTCACAGCTGACCATCTATATTCACACCTGAACATCTATATTCTCTCCTGACCATCTATATTCACACCTGAACATCTATATTCACACCTGACCATCTATACTCTCACCTGATCATCGATATTCACACGTGACCATCTATATTCACACCTGACCATCTATACACACCCCTGACCATCTATATTCACACCTGACCATCTGTATTCACACCTGACCATCTATACTCACACCTGACCATCAATATTCTCACCTGACCATCTATATTCACACCTGACCATCTATACTCACACCGGACCATCTATACTCACACCTGACCAACTATACTCACACCTGATCATCTATACTCACACCTGACCATCTATACTCACACCCGACCATCTATACTCACACATGACCATCTATATTCACACCTGACCATCTATACTCACACCTGACCATCTATATTCACACCTGACCATCTATATTCACACCTGACCCTCTATATTCACACCTGACCATCTATACTCACACCGGACCATCTATATTCACACCTGACCCTCTATATTCACACCTGACCATCTATATTCACACCTGACCATCTATATTCACACCTGACCCTCTATATTCACACCTGACCATCTATACTCACACCGGACCATCTATACTCACACCTGACCAACTATACTCACACCTGATCATCTATACTCACACCTGACCATCTATACTCACACCCGACCATCTATACTCACACATGACCATCTATATTCACACCTGACCATCTATACTCACACCTGACCATCTATACTCACACCTGACCATCCATATTCACACCTGACCATCTATACTCACACATGACCATCTATATTCACACCTGACCATCTATACTCACACCTGACCATCTATACTCACACCTGACCATCCATATTCACACCTGACCGTCTATACTCACACCTGACCATCTATACTCACACCTGACAATCTATATTCACAACTGACCATCTATGCTCACACCTGACCATCTATGCTCACACCTGACCATCTATACTCACACCTGACCATCTATATTCACACCTGATCATCTATATTCACACGTGACAATCTATATTCACACCTGACCATCTATACCGTCCCCCAACCCTGAACCCTGACCTCTGACCCCCAAGAACAGTCCCCCGACCCTGAACGCTGACTCCAAGTACAGTCCCCCAACACTGAACCTTGACCTCTGACCCCCAAGAAAAGTCCACCAACCCTGAACGCTGACCCCAAGTCCAGTCCCCCAACCCTGATCCCTGACCCCAAGTACAGTCCCTCAACACTGAACAATGACCCCTGACCCCAAGTTGTGCCGAACACCTGAACCCTGAACCCTGACCCCGAGTACAGTCCCCCAGCCCTGAAGCCTGAAACTGACCCCAAGTACAGTCCCCCAACCCTGAACCCTGACCTCTGACCCCCAAGAACAGTCCCCCGACCCTGAACGCTGACTCCAAGTACAGTCCCCCAACACTGAACCTTGACCTCCGACCCCCAAGAAGAGTCCGCCAACCCTGAACGCTGACCCCAAGTACAGTCCCCCAACCCTGAACCCTGACCTCTCACCCCAAGTACAGTCCCCCAACTCTGAACTCAGACCCCAAGTACAGTCCCCCAAACCTGAACCCTGAACTCTGACCCCAAGTACAGTCCCTCAACCCTGAACCCTGACCCCTGACCCCGAGTACAGTCCCCCAACCCTGAACCCTGAACCCTGACCCCAAGTACAGTCCCCAACCCTGAACCCTGTCCCCTGACCCCAAGTGCATTCCCCCAACCCTTAACACTGACCCCAAGTACAGTCCCCCAACCCTGAACCCTGAACTCTGACCCCTAGTACACTCCCCCAACCCTGAACCCTGAACCCTGACACCAAGTACAGCCCCCAACCCTGAACCCTGACGCCTGACCCCAAGTACATTCCCCCAACACTGACCCCTGACCCCAAGTACAGTCCCCCAACCCTGGACCCTGACCCCAAGTACAGTCGCCCCACCCTGAACTCTCACCCCAAGTACAGTCCCCCAACCCTGAACCCTGACACCAAGTACAGTCACCCAACCCTGAACTCTGATCCCAAGTACAGTCCCCCAACCCTGAACCCTGACCCCTGACCCCAACTGCAGTCCCCCAACCCTGAACCCCGAACCCTGAGCCAAGTACAGTCCCCCAACCCTGAATCCTGAACTCTGACCGCAAGTACAGTCACCCAATCCTGAACCCTGACACCTGACCCCAAGTACAGTCCCACAACCATGAACCCTGAACTCAGACCCCAAGTACAGTCCCCCAACCCTGAACCCTGACCCAAAGTACAGTCCCCCAACACTGAACACTGACCCCAAGTACAGTCCCCCAACCCTGAACCCCGAACCCTGACCTCAAGTACAGTCCCCCAACCCTGAACCCTGACCCCAAATACAGTCGCCCAACCCTGAACTCTGACCCCAAGAATTGTGCCCCAACCCTGAACCCTGAACTCTGACCCCAAGTACAGTCCCCCAACCATGAACCCCGAGCCCTGACCCCAAGTACAGTCCCCTAACCCTGAACCCTGAACCCTGACCCCAAGTACAGTCCCCCATCCCTGAACCCTGAACCCTGACTCCAAGTACAGTCCCCCAACCCTGAATCCTGGCCCCTGACCCCAAGTACAGTCCCCCAACCCTGAACCCCAAAACCCGACCCCAAGTACAGCCCTCCAACTCTGAACCCTGACCCCTGACCCCAAGTACAGTCCCCCAACACTGAACGCCGATCCCTGACCCCAAGTACAGTCCGCCAACCCTGAACCCTGATCCCAAGTACAGTCCCCCAACCCTGAACCCTGACACCAAGTACAGTCCCCCAACCCTGAACCCCGAACGCTGATCCCAAGTACAGTCCCCCAACCCTGAACCCTGACCCCTGACCCCAAGTAAAATCCCCCAACCCTGAACCCCGAACCCTGGCCCTAAGTACAGTCCCCCAACCCTGAATCCTGAACTCTGACCCCAAGTACAGTCACCCAATCCTGAACCCTGACCCCTGACCCCAAGTACAGTCCCCCAACCCTGAACTCTGAGCCCAAGTACAGACACCCAACCCTGATCCCTGACCCCAAGTACAGCCCCCCAACCCTGAACCCTGACCCCTGACCCCAAGTACAGTCCCCAACCCTGAACCCCAAACCCTGACCCCAAGTACAGTTCCCCAACACTGAACCCTGAACTCTGACCCCAAGTACAGTCCCCCAACCCTGAACCCTGACCCCGAGTACAGTCCCCCAACCCTGAACCCTGACCCCGATACAGTCCCCCAACCCTGAACCCTGACACCAAGTACAGTACCCCAACCCTGAACCCTGACCCCTGACCCCAAGTACAGTCCCCCAATCCTGAACTCTGACCCCAAGTACAGTCCCCCATTCCTGAACCCTGACCCCTGACCGCAAGTACAGTCCCCGAACCCTGAACCCTGACCCCTGACCCCAAGTACAGTCCGCCAACCCTGAACCCCGAACCCTGACCCCAAGTACAGTCCCCCAACCCTGAACCCTGAACCCTCACCCCATGTACAGTCCTCCAACCCTGAACCCTGACCCCAAGTACAGTCCCCCAACCCTGAACCCTGAACTCTGACCCCAAGTACAGTCCTCCAATCCTGAACACTGACCCCAAGCACAGTCCCCCAACCCTGAACCCTGACCCCTCACCCCAAGTTCAGTCCCACAAACATGAACCCTGAACTCTGACCCCAAGTACAGTCCCCCAACCCTGAACCCTGACCCCATGTACAGTCCCCCAACCCTGAACCCTGAACTCCGACCCCAAGTACAGTCCCCCACCCCGGAACCCTGACCCCTGACCCCAAGTACAGTCCCCAACCCTGAACCCCGAACCCCGACTCCAAGTACAGTCGCCCAACCCTGAACTCTGACCCCAAGTACAGTCCCCCAACCCTGAACCCTGAACTCTGACCCCAAGTACAGTCCCCCAACCCTGAACTCTGCCCCCTGACCCCAAGTACTGTCCCCCAACACTGAACCCTGAAGCCTGACCCCAAGTACAGTCCCCCAACCCTGAACCCCGAGCCCTGACCTCAAGTTCAGTCCCCCAACCCTGAACCCCGAACCCTGACCCCAAGTACGGTCCCCTAACCCTGAACCCTGACCCCTGACCCCAAGTGCAGTCCCCCAATCCTGAACCCTGAACACTGACCCCAAGTACAGTCCCCCAACCCTGAACCCTGACCCCAAGTACAGTCCCCCAACCGTGAACCCTGACCCCAAGTACAGTCCCCTAACCCTGAACCCTGAACTCTGACCCCAAGTACAGTCCCCCAACCCTGAACCCCGAACCCTGACCCCAAGTACAGTCCCCCAACCCTGAACCCTGATCCCAAGTACAGTCCCCTAACCCTGAACCCTGACCCCAAGTACAGTCCCCCAACCCTGAACCCTGACCCCAAGTACAGTCCCCCAACCCTGAACCCTGACCCCAAGTACAGTCCCCCAACCCTGAACCCTGACCCCAAGTACAGTCCCCCAACCCTGAACCCTGACCCCGAGTATAGGCCTCAAACGTTGAACCTGACCCAAGGAGAGGCAATGAACCCTGACCCTGAGGGAGGCCCTGAACGCTGAACTTTAGTGCAGGCCATGAACCCAGACTCTGTAAACAGGGCTTGACTCTGACCCCCAGGACTGAACCCGAACCCTGACCCTGAGAACAGGCTCCGCACCCTATCCCCGAGGACACGTCCCGAACCCTGACCCTGAACCTTGACCTGAGGACAGGCCCTGAACCCTGAGCCCCAGATACAGAAAGACAGAAACTCAGAGACACCGAGTGTCAGAGACACAGGGAGACAGAGTCACAGAGACACAGGCAGTCAGAGACAGAGGGACGCACAGACACAGAGACACAGAGATTCAGAGACTCAGACCCAGAGAGACTCAGGGACGCAGAGAGTCAGGGAAAAAGAGACAGAGAGACACAGAGATTCAAAGACACTGAGAGACAGAAACTCCGATACACAGAGACACAGACTGTCACCGATTCAGAGACTCAGAGACACGGAGACACCCTGACACAGACTCTGAGACTCAGAGACTCTGACGCTCAGGCACTCAGAGACACAGAGGAACCGAGACTGAGAGACACATTGACTCAGTGACATAGAGAATCAGAAACTCAGTGAAACAGAGACACAGAGACAGAGAGATTCAGAGCCACAGAGACTCTGGGACTCAGGGACTCAGAGACACAGAGATACAGGGACACAGAGACACAGAGACTCAGAGACTCTGGGACACAGAGACACAGAGATACAGGGACTCAGAGACACAGAGGTACAGGGACACAGAGACACAGAGACTCAGAGTCTAAGAGACTCAGAGACACACACACATGGAGACAGAGAGACAGAGACACTCAGAGACAAAAATCCTCAGAGATACAGAGACTGAGAGACAAAGAGAATCAGAGACATCAAGATAGAGAGTCACAGAGCTAACAGTCACCCTAACCCTAACCTGAACGCTAAGCCTAACACTAACCTTAATGCCTAAACTCAACCCGAACCAGAACCCAGAACGTAACCCTAATGCCGAACCATAATCCTAACTCTAACCCTAACAATAACACTAACTATAAACATAAACCAAACCCTAATCTAACCATAAGCATAACCCAGACTGTAACCCGAACACCCAACCCTCACCGTAATGCCTAACCCAAACCCTAACGCTAACACTAACTATAAACCGAAACCTAACCCTAACCCACACCGTAACCCTAACCCAGAACGTAACCCTAACACAGGCCGTAACCCTAACCCTAACACCAAACCCTAACCCTAATGCCAAACCCTAACCCTAACCCTATCCCTAACCAGAACCCAGACCATAACCATAACCCTAACACCAAACCCTAAAGCGTAACCCTAACCCAAACCCTTACCCTAACCAAAACGCTAACACTAATCATAACCCTAAACCTAACCTTAACCCAGACCGTAACGCGAACACCAAACCCTAACCCTAATGCCTAACCCTAATCCTAACCCGAGCTCTAACGCTAACACTAATCATAAACCTAACGCTAACCCGAACCCTAACCCAGACCATAAGCCTAACCCAAACACAAAACCCTAACTCGAATGCCAACCCTAACCCTCACGCCAACATTAACCATAAACCTAACCCTAACCCAAACACCAAACCCTAACCGTGAAGCCTAACCATAACTCGAAAGCTAACCCTCTCCCTAACACTAACAATAACCAGAAACCTAAACCTAACCTTAACCATAACACAGACCGTAACCCGAACCCGAGCACAAAACCCAAACCCTAATGCCTAACCCTAACCCAAACCCTAACCCTAACTCTAACTACAAACCTAAACCTAAACCTAACCCTAACCATAACCCAGACCATAACCCTAACACCAACCATAAATCTAACACTAACCCTCACACTAACCCTAACCATAACCCAGACCATAACCCTAACACCAACCATAAATCTAACACTAACCCTCACACTAACACTAACCGTAACCCAGACCGTAACCCTAACACCAAACCCAAACCCTAATGCCGAACCCTAACCCTAACGCTAACCATAAACCGAAACCTAACCCTCACCCTAACCAGAACCCAGACCGTAACCCTAACCCTAATGCCTAACCCTAACCCAAACCCTTACCCTAACACTAACGCGAAGACAACCAAAAACCTACACCTAACCTGAACCCAGACCGTAACCCTAACCCAAACACCAAACCCGAACACCAAACTGTAACCCTAATGCCAAGCCGAACCCTAACCCTAACGCTAACACTAACCATAAACCAAAACCTAACCCTAACATAGACCGTAACCCTAACCCTAACACCAAACTCTAACCTGAATGCCTCACCCTAACCCTAACCCTATCAATAACTCTAACCCCCAGCCCTAACCCCAACCATATCTCGAACACTAACCCTAATCCCAACAATAACCCGAACCCTAACCCTATCATTAACTCTAACCCCCAGCCCTAACCCCAACCATATCTCTAACACTAACCCTAATCCCAACAATAACCCTAACCCTAACCCTCACCCTAATGCGAAACCCTAACTCTATCATGAACCCTAAACTGAACTTCAACCCTAATACAAGACCCTAACACTAACTCTAACCCTAATCGCTAACCATAACAGTAAAACTAACCCTAACCCTCATCCGAATCCCTAACCCGAACCTTAACACCTAACGCTAACCCTAACCTCAACACTAGCTCCAACCCTCACACCGAACCTGAACCCTAACTCTAATCCGAACCTTAACCCTCACCATAATCTAAACACCTAACCCTAACAACCATCCCGAACACGAACCCTAGGCCTAACATTAACCCTGACAATAATCCAAATATCAAATCCTAAACCTAACCCTAACCCTAACTTTAATCCTAACCCTAAACCGAACCATAATCCAAACACCTAAACCCTAAACCTGACCCTAACACTAACCCTCACCTTAACTCTAATCCTAACCCGAACCCTAACATAACCCTAACTCTTAACCTAACCGTAACTGTAACACGATCCAAAAACTCTAAACTTAACCTTAATCTGAACCCTAACTCCAACCCTAACCCTAACCCATGCACTAGCCCTAACCTGAGCCCGAACACTAAATCTAATGCTAACCCGAGCCCTAAACCTAACCCTAACTCGAACCCTAATCTAAACCCTAACCCTAACTCGAACTCAAATGCTAATCCTAACACAAAGACTAACGCGAACCCGAACCCCAATCCAAACCCGAACACTAACTCTAATTGTAAACCTAACCCGAACTCTAACCATAACCTTACCCATAATTCTAACACTAAACCTAAACCAAAAGTTAACTCTAATGCTAACCCTAACCTAACCCTAACCCTATCCCGAACCCGAAACCTATCCCTATCGCTATCCTGAACCCGAATGCTAACTCTAACGCTAAACATAACCCTAACCTAATTCGAACCCTAACTGTAATCCTAACCCTAACCCTAACTCTAACCCTAAGCCTGTCCCTAAATCTAATCCTAACTCGCTCCCTAACCCTAACCCTAACCCTAACCCTAACCCTAACCCTAACTCTAATCCTAACCCTAACCCTAACCCTAACTCTAACCCTAACCCTAAGCACTAACCATAAACCTAACCCTAACTCAAATGCTAACCCGAACCCTATCCCTAACCCGAACCCTATCCCTAACGCGAACCCTATCCCTATCCTTAAACCTAACGCTAAATCTAACAGTAGCCCTAAACCTAACCTAACTCTAACCCTAACTGTAATCCTAACCCTAACGCTACCTATCTCTAACACTAATCCTAATCCTATCCCGAACTCAAACCCTAATCCTAACTCGAACCCTAATCTAAACCCGAATCCAAACTCGAATCCAAACCCTAATCCTAACACTAAGACTAACCCTAACCCTAACGCTAATCCCATACCGAACTCTAACTCTAACGCTAATCCTCAGCTTAACCTGAACTCTAGCCCTAACCCTGTCACTAACCCAAAACCTAACCCTATCCCGATCCCAAAACCTATCCCAAAACCTATGGCGAACCATAACGCTAACTCTAACGCAAAGCCTAACTCTAAAGTAACTCTAACCCAAAATGTAATCCTAACCCTAACCCTAACTCTAACCCTAACCCTATCCCAAACTCTAATCCTAATCTTATCCCTCACTGTAACCCTAACCCTAACCCTAACCCTAACCCTAATTCTAACCCGAACCCTAACAATAACCCGAGCCCTAAACCTAAGCCTAACTCTAACGCTAATCTAAAACCGAACCCAAACTACAACCCTCACCCTAATTCT
Source organism: Carcharhinus amblyrhynchos (assembly GCF_965287045.1). Taxonomy (NCBI): domain Eukaryota; kingdom Metazoa; phylum Chordata; class Chondrichthyes; order Carcharhiniformes; family Carcharhinidae; genus Carcharhinus; species Carcharhinus amblyrhynchos. The sequence goes on from NW_027649800.1 coordinate 151,053, forward strand.
AATCCTAACCCTAACCCTAAATCTAACGCTAACCCTAAACCTAACTTTAACCTGAACCGTATCCGTAACTCTAACCCTAACCCTAAAAAAACCCGAACTCTAATGCAAAGCCAAACCTAACCCTAACTCTAACCCAAACCCAAGCCCTCACTCTAACCCGAACTCTAATCTTAACCCTAACCCGAAACATAACTCTAACCCTAACCCTGACCCGAACACTAACCCAACCCTAACGCTAACCCTAGCCCTAAACCTAACCCTAACTCTAACCCTAATCTAAACCCGAACCCAAACAGAACCCAAACCCTAATCCGAACACGAAGACGAAATCTAACCCCAACTCTAATGCTAACCCTAACCCGAACCCGTCACCCTAAACCAAACCATAATCCTAATGCTAACCCTAACCCTAACCCTGAATCTAACCATAACCCAAACGCTAACCCTAGCCCTAAACCTAACCCTAACTCTAACCCTAATCTAAACCATAACCCAAACTCGAACCCAAACCCAAATCCGAACATGAAGACCAACCCTAACCCTATCCATAACTCTAAACCTGACCCTAAACCTAACTCTAACTCTAATGCTAACACTAACCTAACCCTAAACCTTACCCTAACCCTGACCATAACCCTAACTCTAATCCTAACCCTAATGCTGACTCTAACCCTAACTCTAACCTTAACCTTAAACCTAACCCTAACCCTAAATCTAATGCTAAATCTAATGCTAAGCTTAACCCTAAGCTAACTGTAACCCTAACTCTAATCCTAACCCTAACGCTAACTCTAACCCGAACTCTAACCTTAACCCTAAACCTAACCTTAACCCTCAATCTAATGCTAAATCTAACGCTAACCCTACCCCTAACCTAACTGTAACCCTAACTGTAATCCTAACCCGTACCCTAACTCTAACCATAACATTAAATATAACCCTAAAACTAACCCGAAACCTAAACCTAATGCTAACTCTAACGCGAAGCCTAACCCTAACCTAACCCTAACCTAACTGTAATCCTAACCATCACCCTAACTCTAACCTTAACCCTATCCCGAACTCTAATCCGAATCCTATCCCGAACCCAAACCCTAACCCTTGATCCTTACCCAAACCATAATCCTAATACTAACCCTAACTCTAACCCTAACCCTAACTCTAACCTGAACCCTAAAACTAACTCGAACCCTAACCCTAACTCTAACCCTAACCCTAACTCTAACCCTAACCCTAACTCTAACCCTAACCCTAACTCTAACCCTAACCCTAACGCTAACCCAGCCCTAAACCGAACCCTAACTCCAACGTTAATCTAAACCCTAACCCAAACTCAAACCCAAAACCAAATCCTAAAGCGAAGACTAACCCTAACCCTAACTCTAATCCTGTACCTAACCCTAACTCTAACGCAAACCCTAAACCTAACCCTAACTCAAGCACTAACCGTAACTCTAACCCTAACCCTAAACCTAACCCTCACCCTAACTCGAACCCGAATCCTAAACCTAACTGTAACCTTAAGCCTAACTCTCGCCCGAACCCTAATGCTAACCCTAGCCCGAAACATAACCCTAACTCAAACCCTAATCTAAACCCTAAACAAAACTCGAACCCAAAACCTAACCCGATCACTAAGATTAACCCTCACCCTAAGTCTAATCCTAACCCTAACCCTAACTCTAACGCTAACCCTAAAACTAACCCTAACCCTAACTCTAATGCTAACGCTATCCTAACCCGAACCATAACCCTATCCCTAACCCTTATCCTATCGCTATCCCGAACCCTAACCCTATTCCGAACACTAATGCTAACTCTAACGCTAATCCTAACCCTAACCTAACTCTAAACCTAACTGTAATCCTAACCCTAACGCTAACCCTAGCCCTAAACCTAATGTTCTTATGTTCTAACCCGAATATAAACCCTAACCCAAACTCAAACCCAAACCCTAAACCTAACACTAAGACTAACGCTAACACTAACTCTAATTCTAACCCTACACGTAACTCTAACCTGACCTCTAAGCCTAACCCTAACTCTAATGCTAACCCTGACCCTAATTCTAACCCAAACACCTAACCTTAAATCTAACCCCAACACGAACCCATACCCTAACTCTAATCTTAACCCAAAACATAACCCTAACCCTAACCCTAATGCACCAGCCCTAACCCCAGCCCTAACACTAAATCTAACGCTAACCTGAGCCCTGAACTTAACCCTCACTCTAACCTTAATCTAAACCCTAACCCGAACTCAAACCCAAACCCTAATCCTAACACTAAGACAAACCCAAAGCCTAACACTAACCCTAACACTAACACTAACCCTAACCCTAACCCTAACCCAAACACTAACCCTAACCCTAACATTAACCCTAACACTAACGCTAACCCTAGCCCTAAACCGAATCCTAACTCTAACCCGAATCTAAACCATAACCCAAACTCGAATCCCAGCCCTAATCTGAACACTAAGACTAACCCTAAACCTATCCGTAATTCTAAACCTAAACCTAACTCTAATGCTAACCCGAACACTCTCCTTATCCCGAACCCTAACCCTATCTTTAACCCGAACGCGAACTCGAATGCGAAACCTAACCCGAACCTAAATCTAACCCCAGCTGTAATCCTAACCCGAACCCTAACTCTAACCCAAAGACCATCCTAAACTCTAACCCTAACCCCATCCCTAACTCTAACCCTAACCCGAACCCGAACTCTAATCATAACCCTAACCCTAACCGTAACTCGAACCCGAACCCTAACCCTAATCCCAACCCGAACTCTAACGCTAACCCTAACCCTAACATTAACACTCACACTAACGCTAAGCCTAGCCCTAAACCGAATCCTAACTCTAACCCGAATCTAAACCATAACCCAAACTCGAACCCCAGCCCTAATCTGAACACTAAGTCTAACCCTAACCCTATCCGTAATTCTAAACCTAAACCTAACTCTAATGCTAACCCGAACAGTCTCCTTATCCCGAACCCTAACCCTATCTTTAACCCGAACGCGAACTCGAATGCGAAACCTAACCCGAACCTAAACCTAACCCTAACTGTAATCCTAACCCTAACCCTAACTCTAACCCAAAGACCATCCCAAACTCTAACCCGAACCCTATCCCTAACTCTAATCCGAACCCGAACCCGAACTCTAATCATAACCCTAACCCTAACCATAACTCGAACACGAACCCTAGCCCTAATCCCAACCCGAACTCTAATGCTAACCCTAACTAACCCTAACTCTAACTGTAACCCTAACCCTAAGCCTATCCCTAACCCTATCCCTATCCCGAAACCTAACCCGATGCCAAAATCGAATGCTAATTCAAACGTTAAGCCGAACCAAACTCTAACCCTAATTGTAATCCTAACACGAACTCTAACCCGAACACTATCCATAATCTAATCCAAATCCTATCCCTAACTCGAACCATAACCCTAACTCTAACCCGAACTCGAACCCGAACCCTTACCCTAACGCTAACTCTAATCCTAACCCTAACCTGAACAAAATTCTAACCCTAACTCTAACCCGAACTCTAACCTTAACCCGAACCCAAACCCTAATCCTAATACAAACCCTAACCCAAACCCTAATCCGAATACAAACCCTAACCCGAAAAGTAACCCGAACCCGAAACCTAACTCTAACCCGAACCCTAAATCTAACCCTAACCCTAGCCCCAAACCTAACCTGAATCTACACCCTAACCCAAACTCAAACCCTAATCCTAACACTAAGGCAAACTCTAACCCTAATTCTAATCCTAACCCTAACCTTAAATCTAACCCTAACAGTAACACTAACCCTAACCCTACACCTAACCGTAACTCTAATGCGAACCCGAATCTAGCCCAAACCCTATCCGTATCCCTAAACCTATCCCTAACCCTAAACGTAATCCTAACCCTAACCCTAAGCCTATCCCTAACTCTAATCCTAACTCTACCCCAAACTCTAATCCTAACCCCAACTCTAACCCGAAATCTAACCCCAACTCTAACCCAAACCCGAACCCTATCCCTAACCCTAACTCTAATCCTAACCCTCACTCGAATGCTAACCCTAACCTAACCCGAACCCTAACGCTAACCTGAACTCAAACCTAACTCTAACTGTAACTGTTATCCTAACCCTAACCGTATCCCTAACTCTAAACCTAAACCTATCCCGAACTCTAATCCTAACCGTAACCCTAACCCTAACCCAGACCCTAACCCTGACATCAAACCTTAACCCTAACCCTAACGCTATAATTAACTCGAACACCGAACCCTGACCCCAAACATATCCCTAACCCTAATCCCAACCATAACCCTAACCCTAAACCCAATCCTAATCCGAACCATAACCCTAACCTGAACCCAAACCCTAACGCTAAACCCAAACGCTATCATTAACCCTAAACCTGACCATAACCCTAATCCAAGCCCCTAACACTAATTCGAACCCGAATCGCTAACCATAACAGGAAAACTAATCCTAACCCTCACCCTAATCCCCAACCCTAACCCTAACACCAAAAGCTAACCCTAACACCTAACTCTAACCCGAACCCTAACTCTAACCCTAACACGAAACCCTCACCCTAATCCTAATCCTAATCCTAACCCTAACCATAATCCAAACACCTATCTCTAACACGAACACTAACACCTAATACTAACACGAAGACTAGCCGTAACCCTAATCATAATCAAAATACCTAATCCTAAACGTAACCCAAACCCAAACTCTAATCTTAACACGAACCCTAACCATAATCCAAACACGTAACCCTAAACCTAACCCTAACGCTAATCCTCACCCTATCTATAATCCTAACCCTAACCCTAACCATAATCCAAACACCTAACCCGAAACCTAACCCAATCCCTAAAACTAACCATAACTCTAACCTTAACCCTAATCCTGACCCTAATTCCAACCCTAACACCAACCCAAGCACTAGCCCCACCCGAGCCCTAACACTAAATCAAACACTAACTAGCCCTAAACCTAACCTGAACTCTAACCCTAATCTAAACCTGAACCCTAACTCGAACCCAAACCCGAATCCTAACACAAAGATGAACCCTAACCCTAACTCTAATCCTAACCCTAACCCTAACTCTAATCCTAACCCTAACCCTAACCCAACCCCTAACTCTAGCCCGAGCCCTAGACCTAACCCGAACTTGAATGCAAACCCTAATCTAACCCTAAGTCTAACCCTAACCCTATCACTAAACCGAACCCTGTCCCTATCCCCAACCCTATCCCTAACCCTAAGGCGAACTCTAACCCTAATCCTAACCTGACTCTAACCCAAACTGTAATCCTAACCCTAGCCCTAAATCTAATCCTAACCCTATCCCTAACCCTAATACTAACTCTCACGCTAACCCTAGTCCTAACCTAACTCTAACCCGAACTGTAATCCTAACCCTAAATCTAATCCTAACCCAATCCCTTACTCTAATCCAAACCCTAACCCTAACTCTGACCATAACTCTAACCCTAACCCAATCCCTATTCTGAACCTGAACTCAAACCCGAACCCTAACTCTTATCCTAAACCTAACCTAACCCTAACTCTAACCCTAACACGAACCTTAACCTATCCCTAACCCTAATCCTATCCCTATCCCAAGTCCGAACTGTATCCCTAACCCTAAAGCTAACTCTAAAGCTAACCCTAACTGTAATCTTTACCGTAACTCTAACCCTAACCCTATCCCTAAGTCTAATCCTAACCCTATCCCCAACTCTAATCCTAACCCTAACCCTAACTCGAATCCAAATACTAACCCTAACCTTAAGTCTAACTCTAAACTTAACCCTAACCCAAACCCGAAACATAATACTAACCCTAACACGAACCCTAATACGATCGAACCCAAAACCTAACCCGAACCCGAACACGAACCCGAACTCTAACCCTAACCCTAAACCTAACACTAACCCTAACCCTAGCCCTAAACCTAAAGACAGAGACAGACAGAGTAAGAGAGAGAGAGTCAGAGTGAGAGAGACACATAGAGAGAGACAGAGAGAGAGAGAGAGAGAGACAGAGGCGGTACAGGAGCTGAACTCAGGGTCAGGGCTCAGGGTTCAGGGTCTGTCCTCCAGGTCAGGGCTCAGGGTTCGGGAGCTGAACTCAGGGTCAGGGTCAGGGTTCAGGAGCTGAACATGGGGTCGGGTCAGGGCTCAGGGTTTAGGTTCTGTCCCTGGGGAAGGGCTCAGGGTTCAGGAGCTGAACTCGGGGTCAGATTTAAAACAGTGCCCTACACTAAACAGAGATTTTAAACTTTACCCTACACTAAACAGAGATTTTAAACAGTGCCCGACACTAAACAGAGATTTTAAACAGTGCCCTACACTAACCAGAGATTTTAAACAGTACCCTACACTAAACAGAGATTTTAAACAGTGCCCTACACTAACCAGAGATTTTAAACAGTGCCCTACACTAAACAGAGATTTTAAACAGTGCCCTACACTAAACAGAGATTTTAAACAGTACCCTACACTAAACAGAGATTTTAAACAGTACCCTACACTAAACAGAGATTTTAAACAGGACCCTACACTAAACAGAGATTGGGGTCAGGGGTCATTGTTGAGGGTTGAGGGACTGTACTTGGGGTCAGGGTTCAGGGTTGTGGGACTGTACTTGGGGTCAGAGTTCAGGGTTCAGGTTTGGGGGACTGTACTTGGGGTCAGGGTTCGGGGTTCAGGTTTGGGGGACTGTACTTGGGGTCTGAGTTCAGGGTTGCGGCACTGTACTTGGGGTCAGAGTTCAGGATGGGGGGACTGTACTTGGGGTCAGGAGTAAGGGTTCAGGGTTGGGGGAATGTACTTGGGGTCAGGGTTCAGGGTTAGGTGACTGTACTTGGGGTCAGGGGTCAGGGTTCAGGATTGGGAGACTGTACTTGGGGTCAGGGTTCGGGGTTCAGGGTTGGGGGACTGTACTTGGGGTCAGGGGTCAGGGTTCAGGATTGAGGGACTGTACTTGGGGTCAGAGTTCAGGGTTCAGGGTTGGGGGCCTGTACTCGGGGTCAGGGTTCAGGGTCAGGGGACTGTACTTGGGGTGAGGGTTCAGGGTTCAGGGATGGGGGACTGTACTTGTGGTCAGAGTTCAGGGTTCAGAGTTGGGGGACTGTTCTTGGGGTCGGAGTTCACGGTTGGGGGACTGTACTAGGGGTCAGAGGTCAGGGTTCAGGGTTGGGGGACTGTACTTGGGGTCAGAAGTCACGTTTCAGGCTTGGGGGACTGTACTTGGGGTCAGAGTTCAGGATTCAGGGTTGGGGGACTGTCCTTGGGTTCAGGGTTTGGGATTCAGGGTTGGGGGACTGTACTTGGAGTCAGAGTTCAGGGTTCAGGTCTGGGGGTCGGTACTCGGGGTCAGAGCTCAGGCTTCAGGGTTGGGGGTCTGTACTTGGGGTCAAGGTTCAGGGTTCAGGGTTGGGGGCCTGTACTCGGGGTCAGGGTTCAGGGTCGGGGGACTGTACTTGGGGTCCGGGTTCAGGGTTCAGGGTTGGGGGACTGTACTTGGGGTCAGAGTTCAGGGTTCAGAGTTGGGGGACTGTTCTTGGGGTCAGAGTTCACGGTTGGGGGACTGTACTAGGGGTCAGAGGTCAGGGTTCAGGGTTGGGGGAATGTACTTGGGGTCAGAAGTCAGGTTTCATGCTTGGGGGACTGTACTTGGGGTCAGAGTTCAGGATTCAGGGTTGGTGGACTGTCCTTGGGTTCAGGGTTTGGGATTCAGGGTTGGGGGACTGTACTTGGAGTCAGAGTTCAGGCTTCAGGGCTGGGGGTTGGTACTCGGGGTCAGAGCTCAGGGTTCAGTGTTGGGGTACTGTACTTGGGGTCAGGGTTCAGTGTTGGGGGACTGTACTTGGGGTCAGAGTTCCGGGTTCACGATTGGGGGACTGTACTTGGGGTCAGGGATCAGGGTTGGGGGACTGTACTCGGGGTCAGAGTTCAGGGGTCAGGGTTGGGGGACTGTACTTGGGGTCAGGGGTCAGGGTTCGGGGTTGGGGACTGTACTTGGGGTCAGAGTTCAGGGTTCAGGGTTGGGGGAATGTACTTGGGGTCAGGGTTCGTGGTTCAGTGTTGGGGTACTGTACTTGGGGTCAGAGTTCAGTGTTGGGGGAGTGTACTTGGGGTCATTGTTCAGGGTTGGGGGACTGTACTTGGGGTCAGGGGTCAGCGTTGGGGGAATGTACTTGGGGTCAGGGGTCAGGGTTCTGGGTTGGGGACTGTAATTGGGGTCAGGGTTCAGGGTTCAGGGATGGGGGACTGTACTTGGGGTCAGGGTTCAGGTTTGGGGGACTGAACTTGTGGTAAGAGGTCAGGGTTCAGGGCTGGGAGACTGTACTTGGGGCCAGGGTTCAGGGTTCAGGTGTGGGGTACTGTTCTTGGGTTCAGGGTTCAGGGTTGGGGGATTGTACTTTGGGTCAGGGTTCAGGGTTCAGGTTTGGGGGACTGTATTTGGGGTCAAAGTTCAGGGTTCAGGGTTGTATTACCGTACTTGGGGTCAGGGTTCAGGGTTAAGGGTTGGGGGACTGTAGTTGGGGTCAGAGTTCAGGGTTCAGGGTTTGGGGACTGTACTTGGGTTCAGGGTTCAGGGTTGGGGGACTGTACTTGGGTTCAGGGTTGGGGGACTGTACTCGGGGTCAGAGTTCAGGGTTCAGGGTTGGGGGACTGTAATTGGAGTCAGGGATCAGGGTTCAAGGTTGGGGGACTGTACTTGGGGTCAGGGTTCAGGGTTGGGGGACTGTACCCGGGGTCAGAGTTCAGGGTTCAGGGTTGGGGGACTGTACTTGGGTTCAGAGTTCGGGATTCAGGGTTGGAGGACTGCACATGGGGTCAGAGTTCAGGCTTGGGGGACTGTACTCGGGGTCAGAGTTCAGGGTTCAGGGTTGGGGGACTGCACTTAGGGTCAGGGTTCAGGGTTCAAGGTGGGAAACTGTACTTGTGGTCAGGGTTCAGTGTTGGGGGACTGTACCTGGGGTCAGAGTTCAGGATTCAGGGTTGGGGAACTGTAATTGGGGTCAGGGTTCAGGGTTGAGGGACTGTACTTGTGGTCAGGGGTCAGGGTTCGGGCTTGGGGGACTGTACTTGGGGTCAGAGTTCAGGGTTCAGGTTTGGGGGACTGTACTTGGGGTCAGAGTTCAGGGTTTGTGGACTGGACTTGGGGTCAGGGTTCAAGGTTGGGGGACTGTACTTGGGGTCAGGGGTCAGTTTTCAGGGTTAGGGATGGTACTTGGGGTCAGAGTTCAGGGTTCAGGGTTGGGGGACTGTACTTGGGGTCAGGGTTCAGGGTTTGTGGACTGGACTTGGGGTCAGGGTTCAGGGTTGGGGGACTCTACTTGGGGTCAGGGTTCGTGGTTCAGGGTTGGGGGACTGTAATTGGGGTCAGGGGTCAGTGTTCAGTGTTGGGGGACTGCTCTTGTGGTCAGAGTTCAGTGTTCAGGGTTGGGGGACTGTACTTGGGGTCAGGGTTCAGGGTTCAGGGTTGGGGGACTGTACTTGGGTTCAGATTTCTGAATTCAGGGTTGGGGGACTGTACTTGGGGTCAGGGTTCAGGCTTGGGGATCTGTACTCGCGGTCAGAGTTCAGGTTGCAAGGTTGGGGGACTGTACTTGGTGTCAGGGTTTAGGGTTCGGGGACATTACTTGGGGTCAGGGTTCAGGGTTGGGGGACTGTACTTGGGGTCAGAGTTCAGGGTTGGGGGACTGTACTTGGGGTCATAGTTCAGGGTGGGGGGACTGTACTTGGGGTAAGGGTTCAGGGTTGGGGGACTGTACTTGGGGTCAGCGGTCAGGGTTGGGGGAATGTACTTGGGGTCAGGGGTCAGGATTCAGGGTTAGGGAGTGTACTTGGGGTCTGGGTTCAGGGTTCAGTGTTGGGGGACTGTACTTGGGGTCAGAGTTCAGAGTTCAGGGTTGGGGGACTGTTCATGGGGTCAGAGTTCAGGGTTTCGGAACTGTACTTGGGGTCAGAGGTCAGGGTTCAGGGTTGGGGGACTGTACTTGGGGTCAGAGGTCAGAGTTCAGGGTTGGGGGACTGTACTTGGGGTCAGGGTTCAAGGTTGGGGGACTGTACTTGGGGTCAGGGTTCAGGGTTGGGGGACTCTACTTGGGGTCAGGGGACTCTACTTGGGGTCAGGGTTCGTGGTTCAGGGTTGGGGGAATGTACTTGGGGTCAGGGGTCAGGGTTCTGGGTTGGGGACTGTAATTGGGGTCAGGGTTCAGGGTTCAGGGTTGGGGGACTGTACTTAGAACATAGAACATAGAACATAGAACATAGAACATTACAGCGCAGAACAGGCCCTTCGGCCCACGATGTTGCGCCGACCAGTTACAAAAACAATGACCCACTAGCCTATACCAATCCCTTTTCGTCCATAAACCTATCCAGAGATCTCTTAAACGCCCCCAAACTAGACGCATTTACAACTGCAGCCGGCAGGGCATTCCAATCCTTCACCACCCGCTGGGTAAAGAACCTACCCCTGACATCCGTCCTGTAGCTACCCCCCCTTAATTTAATGCCATGCCCCCTCGTGCTAGCTTTCTCCATCCGAGGAAAAAGGCTATCACTATCCACCCTATCTAAACCTCTAATCATCTTATATGTTTCAATAAGATCCCCTCTTAGCCGCCTTCTTTCCAACGAAAACAACCCTAAATCCCTCAGTCTCTCCTCATAGGACCTCCCCACCATACCAGGCACCATCCTAGTAAACCTCCTCTGCACCCTCTCCAACGCCTCCACATCCTTCTTGTAATGCGGGGACCAGAACTGCACACAGTACTCCAAGTGTGGCCGCACTAGAGTAGTGTACAGTTGCAACATTACACTGCGACTCCTAAATTCAATCCCCCTACCAATAAACGCCAAGACACCGTACGCCTTCTTAACAACCTTATCTACTTGATTCCCAACTTTCAGGGATCTATGTACACACACACCTAGATCCCTCTGTTCATCCACACTATTCAAAGTCCTCCCGTTAGCCCTATACTCGACACATCTGTTGCTCCTACCAAAGTGAATTACCTCACACTTCTCCGCATTAAATTCCATCCGCCACCTCTCGGCCCAGCTCTGCAACCTATCTAAGTCTCCCTGCAGACTATGACACCCTTCCTCACAATCTACCACACCTCCAATTTAATCCACCCAACTATACCCTCATCCAGATCATTAATAAAAATTACAAACAACAGTGGCCCCAAAACAGATCCCTGAGGCACACCACTCGTAACTGTACTCCATGATGAATATTTACCATCCACTTGTACCATGTACTTGGGGTCAGGGTTCAGGTTTGGGGGACTGAACGTGGGGTCAGAGGTCAGGGTTCAGGGTTGGGAGACTGTACTTGGGGTCAGGGTTCAGGGTTCAGGTGTGGGGCACTGTTCTTGGGTTCAGGGTTCAGTGTTGGGGGACTGAACATGGGATCAGGGTTCAGGGTTGGGGGATTGTACTTTGGGTCAGGGTTCAGGGTTCAGGTTTGGGGGACTGTATTTGGGTTCAAAGTTCAGGGTTCAGGGTTGGATTACAGTACTTGGGGTCAGGGTTCGGGGTTAAGGGTTGGGGGACTGTAGTTGGGGTCAGAGTTCAGGGTTCAGGGTTTGGGGACTGTACTTGGGTTCAGGGTTCAGGGTTGGGGGACTGTACTTGGGTTCAGGGTTGGGGGACTGTACTCGGGATCAGAGTTCAGGGTTCAGGGTTGGGGGACTGTAATTGGAGTCAGGGATCAGGGTTCAAGGTTGGGGGACTGTACTTGGGGTCAGGGTTCAGGGTTGGGGGACTGTACCCGGGGTCAGAGTTCAGGGTTCAGGGTTGGGGACTGTACTTGGGGTCAGAGTTCAGGGTTCAGGGTTGGGGGACTGTACTTGGGTTCAGAGTTCGGGATTCAGGGTTGGAGGACTGCACTTGGGGTCAGGGTTCAGGGTTCAAGGTTGGGAAACTGTACTTGTGGTCAGGGTTCAGTGTTGGGGGACTGTACCTGGGGTCAGAGTTCAGGATTCAAGGATGGGGAACTGTACTTGGGGTCAGGGTTCAGGGTTGAGGGACTTTACTTGTGGTCAGGGGTCAGGGTTCGGGCTTGGGGGACTGTACTTGGGGTCAGAGTTCAGGTTTGGGGGACTGTACTTGGGTTCAGAGGTCAGGGTTCAGGGTTGGGGGACTGTACTTGGGGTCAGGGTTCAAGGTTGGGGGACTGTACTTGGGGTCAGGGGTCAGTTTTCAGGGTTGGGGATGGTACTTGGGGTCAGAGTTCAGGGTTCAGGGTTGGGGGACTGTACTTGGGGTCAGGGTTCAGGGTTTGTGGACTGGACTTGGGGTCAGGGTTCAGGGTTGGGGGACTCTACTTGGGGTCAGGGTTCGTGGTTCAGGGTTGGGGGACTGTAATTGGGGTCAGGGGTCAGGGTTCAGTATTGGGGGACTGCTCTTGTGGTCAGAGTTCAGTGTTCAGGGTTGGGGGACTGTACTTGGGGTCAGGGTTCAGGGTTGGGGGACTGTACTCGGGGTCAGAGTTCTGGGTTCAGGGTTGGGGGACTGTACTTGGGGTCAGATGTCAGGTTTCAGGGTTGGGGGACTGTACTTGGGGTCAGAGTTCAGGGTTCAGGGTTGGGGGACTGTACTTGGGTTCAGATTTCCGAATTCAGGGTTGGGGGACTGTACTTGGGGTCAGGGTTCAGGCTTGGGGATCTGTACTCACGGTCAGAGTTCAGGTTGCAAGGTTGGGGGACTGTACTTGGTGTCAGGGTTCAGGGTTCAGGTTTGGGGGACTGTACTTGGGGTCAGGGTTCAGGGTTGGGGGACTCTACTTGGGGTGAGGGTTCGTGGTTCAGGGTTGGGGAACTGTACTTGGGGTCAGGGGTCAGGGTTCAGTGTTGGGGGACTGTAATTGGGGTCAGAGTTCAGGGTTGGGGGACTGTACTTGGGGTCAGAGTTCAGGGTGGGGGGACTGTACTTGGGGTCAGGGTTCAGGGTTGGGGGACTGTACTTGGGGTCAGGGGTCAGGGTTGGGGGAATGTACTTGGGGTCAGGGGTCAGGATTCAGGGTTAGGGAGTGTACTTGGAGTCGGCCACACTGCAGAGGACACATTTGGTCAGTTTCAGGGAGAATTGTTGGTGGTGGAAGAGATGATGGAGACAGGGTTGGAGGCTGTACTTGGGGTCAGGGTTCGGGGTTCAGTGATCGGGGACTGGACTTGGGGTCAGGGTTTGGGGTTCAGAGTTGGGGGACTGTACTTGGGGTCAGGGTTCAGGGTTCAGGGTTGGGGGTGTTACTTGGGGTCAGGGGTCAGGGTTCAGGGTTGGGGGACTGTACTTGGGGTCAGGGGACAGGGTTCAGGGTTGGGGGACTGTACTTGGGGTCAGGGTTCTGGGTTGGGGGACTGTACTTGGGGTCAGAGTTCAGGGTTCAGGATTCGAGGACTGTACTTGAGGTCAGGGTTCGGGGTTCAGTGTTGGGGGACTGTACTTGGGGTCAGGGTTCAGGGTTCAGTGTTGGGGGACTGACCATCTATGCTCACACCTGACCATCTATACTCACACCTGACAATCTAAACACACACCTGAACATCTATACTCACCCCTGACCATCTATATTCACCCCTGACCATCTATATTCACACCTGACCATCTATACTCACATCTGACCATCTATATTGACACCTGACCATCTATATTCACACCTGACCATCTATACACACACCTGACCATCTATACTCACACCTGACCATCTATATTCACACCTGACCATCGATATTCACACCTGACCATCTATAGTCACACCTGACCATCTATATTCACACCTGACCATCTATACTCACACCTCACCATCTATAATCACACCTGACCATCTATACTCACACCTGGCCATCTATATTCACACCTGAACATCTATATTCTCACCTGACCATCTATATTCACACCTGAACATCTATATTCACACCTGACCATCTATACTCTCACCTGACCATCTATATTCATACCTGACCATCTATACTCACCCCAAACCATCTATACTCACACCTGACCATCTATACTGACACCTCATCATCTATATACATACGTGACCATCTACATTCACACCTGACCATCTATACTCACCCTTGACCATCTATAATCACATCTGACCATCTATAATCATACCTGACAATCTATACTCACCCCTGACCATCTATATTCACACCTGACCATCTATATTCACACCTGACCATCTCTATTCACACCTGACCATCTATACTCACACCTGACCATCAATATTCACACCTGACCATCTAGATTCACACCTGACCATCTATATTCACACCTGACCATCTATCTTCACACCTGACCATCGATATTCACCCCTGACCATCTATAATCACACCTGATCATCGATATCACACTTGACCATCTACGTTCATACCTGACCATCTATACTCGCCCCTGACCATCTATACTCACACCTGATCATCTATATTCACACGTGACCATCTACATTCACACCAGACCATCTATACTCACCCCTGACCATCTATACTCGCACCTGAACATCTATACTCACACCTGATCATCTATATTCACACATGACCATCTACATTCACACCTGACCATCTATACTCACCCCTGACCATCTATAATCACACCTGAACATCTATAATCATACCTGACCATCTATACTCACACCTGACCATCTATACTCACACCTGACCATCTATATTAACACCTGACCATCTATACTCAAACCTGACCATCTATTCTCACACCTGAACATCTGTATTCACACCTGACCATCTATTCTCAGACCTGAACATATGTATTCATACCTGACCATCTGTCTTCACACCTGACAATGTATATTCACACCTGACCATCTGTATTCACACCTGACCATCTATATTCACACCTGACCATCTACTCACACCTGACCATCTATATTCACACCTGACCATCTATATTCACACCTGAACATCTATACTCACACCTGAGAATCTATATTCACACCTGACCATCTGTATCCACACCTGACCATCTATACTCACACCTGACCATCTATATTCACACATGACCATCTATACTCACATCTGACCGTCTATATTCACACCTGACCATCTATATTCACACCTGACCATCTATATTCACACCTGACCAGCTATATTCACACCTGACCATCTATACTCACACTTGACCATCTGTATTCACACCTGACCATCTATACTCACACCTGACCATCTATATTCACACTTGACCATCTATATTCACACCTGGCCATCTATACTCACACCTGACCATCTATATTCACACCTGCTCATCTATACTCACACCTGACCATCTATACTCACACCTGACCATCTATATTCACACCTGACCATCTATACTCACACCTGGCAATCTATACTCACACCTGACCATCTATACACACACCTGACCATCTATACACACACCTGACCATCTATACTCACACCTGACCATCTATATTCACACCTGACCATCTATATTCACACCTGACCATCTATACACACACCTGAGCATCTATATTAACACCTGGCCCTCTATACTCACACCTGACCATCTATATTCACACCTGACCCTCTATAGTCATACCTGACCATCTATATTCACCCCTGACCATCTATATTCACACCTGACCATCTATACTCACACCTGACCATCTATACTCACACCTGACCATCTATATTCACCCCTGACCATCTATATTCACACCTGACCATCTATATTCACCCCTGACCATCTCTATTCACACCTGACCATCTATATTCCCACCTGACCATCTATATTCACACCTGAACATCTATACTCACACCTGACCATCTATATTCACCCCTGACCATCTATATTCACACCTCACCATGTATATTCTCACCTGACCATCTATATTCACCCCTGATCATCTATATTCACACCTGACCATCTATACTCACACCTGACAATCTATATTCACACCTGACCATCTATATTCACACCTGACCATCTATACACACACCTGACCATCTATACTCACACCTGACCATCTATATTCACACCTGACCATCTATATTCACCCGTGATCATCTATATTCACACCTGACCATCGATATTCACACCTGACCATCTATAGTCACACCTGACCATCTATATTCACACCTGACCATCTATACTCACACCTCACCATCTATAATCACACCTGACCATCTATACTCACAGCTGACCATCTATATTCACACCTGAACATCTATATTCTCTCCTGACCATCTATATTCACACCTGAACATCTATATTCACACCTGACCATCTATACTCTCACCTGATCATCGATATTCACACGTGACCATCTATATTCACACCTGACCATCTATACACACCCCTGACCATCTATATTCACACCTGACCATCTGTATTCACACCTGACCATCTATACTCACACCTGACCATCAATATTCTCACCTGACCATCTATATTCACACCTGACCATCTATACTCACACCGGACCATCTATACTCACACCTGACCAACTATACTCACACCTGATCATCTATACTCACACCTGACCATCTATACTCACACCCGACCATCTATACTCACACATGACCATCTATATTCACACCTGACCATCTATACTCACACCTGACCATCTATATTCACACCTGACCATCTATATTCACACCTGACCCTCTATATTCACACCTGACCATCTATACTCACACCGGACCATCTATATTCACACCTGACCCTCTATATTCACACCTGACCATCTATATTCACACCTGACCATCTATATTCACACCTGACCCTCTATATTCACACCTGAACATCTATACTCACACCGGACCATCTATACTCACACCTGACCAACTATACTCACACCTGATCATCTATACTCACACCTGACCATCTATACTCACACCCGACCATCTATACTCACACATGACCATCTATATTCACACCTGACCATCTATACTCACACCTGACCATCTATACTCACACCTGACCATCCATATTCACACCTGACCATCTATACTCACACATGACCATCTATATTCACACCTGACCATCTATACTCACACCTGACCATCTATACTCACACCTGACCATCCATATTCACACCTGACCGTCTATACTCACACCTGACCATCTATACTCACACCTGACAATCTATATTCACAACTGACCATCTATGCTCACACCTGACCATCTATGCTCACACCTGACCATCTATACTCACACCTGACCATCTATATTCACACCTGATCATCTATATTCACACGTGACGATCTATATTCACACCTGACCATCTATACCGTCCCCCAACCCTGAACCCTGACCTCTGACCCCCAAGAACAGTCCCCCGACCCTGAACGCTGACTCCAAGTACAGTCCCCCAACACTGAACCTTGACCTCTGACCCCCAAGAAAAGTCCACCAACCCTGAACGCTGACCCCAAGTCCAGTCCCCCAACCCTGATCCCTGACCCCAAGTACAGTCCCTCAACACTGAACAATGACCCCTGACCCCAAGTTGTGCCGAACACCTGAACCCTGAACCCTGACCCCGAGTACAGTCCCCCAGCCCTGAAGCCTGAAACTGACCCCAAGTACAGTCCCCCAACCCTGAACCCTGACCTCTGACCCCCAAGAACAGTCCCCCGACCCTGAACGCTGACTCCAAGTACAGTCCCCCAACACTGAACCTTGACCTCCGACCCCCAAGAAGAGTCCGCCAACCCTGAACGCTGACCCCAAGTACAGTCCCCCAACCCTGAACCCTGACCTCTCACCCCAAGTACAGTCCCCCAACTCTGAACTCAGACCCCAAGTACAGTCCCCCAAACCTGAACCCTGAACTCTGACCCCAAGTACAGTCCCTCAACCCTGAACCCTGACCCCTGACCCCGAGTACAGTCCCCCAACCCTGAACCCTGAACCCTGACCCCAAGTACAGTCCCCAACCCTGAACCCTGTCCCCTGACCCCAAGTGCATTCCCCCAACCCTTAACACTGACCCCAAGTACAGTCCCCCAACCCTGAACCCTGAACTCTGACCCCTAGTACACTCCCCCAACCCTGAACCCTGAACCCTGACACCAAGTACAGCCCCCAACCCTGAACCCTGACGCCTGACCCCAAGTACATTCCCCCAACACTGACCCCTGACCCCAAGTACAGTCCCCCAACCCTGGACCCTGACCCCAAGTACAGTCCCCCCACCCTGAACTCTCACCCCAAGTACAGTCCCCCAACCCTGAACCCTGACACCAAGTACAGTCACCCAACCCTGAACTCTGATCCCAAGTACAGTCCCCCAACCCTGAACCCTGACCCCTGACCCCAACTGCAGTCCCCCAACCCTGAACCCCGAACCCTGAGCCAAGTACAGTCCCCCAACCCTGAATCCTGAACTCTGACCGCAAGTACAGTCACCCAATCCTGAACCCTGACACCTGACCCCAAGTACAGTCCCACAACCATGAACCCTGAACTCAGACCCCAAGTACAGTCCCCCAACCCTGAACCCTGACCCAAAGTACAGTCCCCCAACACTGAACACTGACCCCAAGTACAGTCCCCCAACCCTGAACCCCGAACCCTGACCTCAAGTACAGTCCCCCAACCCTGAACCCTGACCCCAAATACAGTCGCCCAACCCTGAACTCTGACCCCAAGAATTGTGCCCCAACCCTGAACCCTGAACTCTGACCCCAAGTACAGTCCCCCAACCATGAACCCCGAGCCCTGACCCCAAGTACAGTCCCCTAACCCTGAACCCTGAACCCTGACCCCAAGTACAGTCCCCCATCCCTGAACCCTGAACCCTGACTCCAAGTACAGTCCCCCAACCCTGAATCCTGGCCCCTGACCCCAAGTACAGTCCCCCAACCCTGAACCCCAAAACCCGACCCCAAGTACAGCCCTCCAACTCTGAACCCTGACCCCTGACCCCAAGTACAGTCCCCCAACACTGAACGCCGATCCCTGACCCCAAGTACAGTCCGCCAACCCTGAACCCTGATCCCAAGTACAGTCCCCCAACCCTGAACCCTGACACCAAGTACAGTCCCCCAACCCTGAACCCCGAACGCTGATCCCAAGTACAGTCCCCCAACCCTGAACCCTGACCCCTGACCCCAAGTAAAATCCCCCAACCCTGAACCCCGAACCCTGGCCCTAAGTACAGTCCCCCAACCCTGAATCCTGAACTCTGACCCCAAGTACAGTCACCCAATCCTGAACCCTGACCCCTGACCCCAAGTACAGTCCCCCAACCCTGAACTCTGAGCCCAAGTACAGACACCCAACCCTGATCCCTGACCCCAAGTACAGCCCCCCAACCCTGAACCCTGACCCCTGACCCCAAGTACAGTCCCCAACCCTGAACCCCAAACCCTGACCCCAAGTACAGTTCCCCAACACTGAACCCTGAACTCTGACCCCAAGTACAGTCCCTCCACCCTGAACCCTGACCGCAAATACAGTTCCCCAACCCTGAACCCCGAACCCTGACGCCAAATACAGTCCCCCAATCCTGAACCCTGAACCTTGACCGCAATTACAGTCCCCCAACCCTGAACGCTGACCCCTGAACCCAAGTACAGTCCCCCAACCCTGAACCCGGAAACCTGACCCCAAGTACAGCCCCCCAACCCTGAACCCTGAACTCTGACCCCAAGTACAGTCCCTCCACCCTGAACCCTGACCCCTGACCCCAAGTACAGTCCCCAACCCTGAACCCTGATCTCTGACCCCAAGTACAGTCCCCCAAACCTGACCCCAAACTCTGACCCCAAGTACAGTCCCCCAACCCTGAACCCTGACCCCTGACCCCAAGTACTGTCATCCAACCCTGAACCCCGAACCCTGACTCCAAGTACAGTCCCCCAACCCTGAACCCTAACCCCAAGTACAGTTGCCCATACCTGAACCCTGACCCCGAGTACAGTCCCCCAACCCTGAACCCCAAACCCTGACTCCAAATACAGTCCCCCAACCCTGTACCCTGACCCCAAGTACAGTCTCCCAACCCTGAACCCTGAACCCTGACCCCAAGTACAGTCCCCCAACCCTGAACCCTGAACTCTGACCCCAAGTACAGTCCCCCAACCCTGAACCCTGACCCCTGACTCCAAGTACAGTCACCCAACCCTGAACCCCGAACCCTGACCCCAAGTACATTCCCCCAACCCTGAACCCCGAACCCTGACCCCAAGTACAGTCCCTCAACCCTTTACCCTGACCCCAAGCACAGTCCCCCATCCCTGAACCCTGAACCCTGACCCCGAGTACAGTCCCTCAACCCTGAACCCTGACCCTTGACCCCACGTACAGTCCCCCAACCCTGATCCCTGACCCCAAGTACAGTCCCCTAACCCTGAATCCTGAACCCTGACCCCGAGTACAGTCCCTCAACCCTGAACCCTGACCCCTGACCCCAAGTACAGTCCCCCAACCCTGAACCTTGACCCCCAAGTACAGTCCCTCAACCCTGAACCCTGACCCCGAGTACAGTCCCTCCGCCCTGAACCCTGAACCCTGACCCCAAGTACAGTCGCCCAACCCTGAACCCTGTACCCTGACCCCGAGTACAGTCCCTCAACCCTGAACCCCGAACCCTGACCCCAAGTACAGTCCCCCAACCCTGAACCCTGACCCCGATGACAGGCCTCAAACGTTGAACCTGACCCCAAGGAGAGGCAATGAACCCTGACCCTGAGATCAGGCCCCGAACCCTGACCCTCAGGGCCGACCATGAAGCCAGACTCTGTAAACAGGCCTTGACTCTGACCCCCAGGACTGATCCCGAACCCTGACCCTGAGAACTGACCCCGCACCCTGTCCCCGAGGACAGGTCCCGAACCTTGTCCCTGAACCTTGACCTGAGGACAGTCCCTGAACCCTGACCCCAAGATACAGAAAGACAGAAACTCAGAGACACCGAGGGTCAGAGACACAGGGAGACAGAGTCACAGAGACACAGGCAGTCAGAGACAGAGAGACACACAGACAGAGAGACACAGAGATTCGGAGACTCAGAGCCAGAGAGACTCAGGAACACAGAGAGTCAGGGAAACAGAGACAGAGAGACACAGAGATTCAAAGACACTGAGAGACAGAAACTCCGAGACACAGAGACAAAGACTGTCACCGATTCAGAGACTCAGAGACACAGAGGCAGAGACACGGAGACTCTGAGACACAGAGACACCTGGACACTGACTCTGAGACTCAGAGACTCAGAGACACAGAGGAACCGAGACAGAGAGACACAGAGACTCAGTGACATAGAGAATCAGAAACTCAGTGAAACAGAGACACAGAGACACAGAGACTCAGAGATACAGGGACACAGAGACACAGAGACTCAGAGTCTAAGAGACTCAGAGACACACACACAGACAGACAGAGAGACACAGACACTCAGAGACAAAAGTCCTCAGAGACACAGAGACTGAGAGACAAAGAGAATCGGAGACATCAAGACAGAGAATCACAGGCCCTAACAGTCACCCTAACCCTAATCTGAACGCTAACCCTAACCCTAACCCTAATGCCTAAACTCAACCCTAACCATAACCCAGAACCTAACACTAATGCCTAACCATAACCCTAACTCTAACCCGAACAATAACACTAACTATAAACATAAACCGAACCCTAATCTAACCATAACCATAACCCAGACTGTAACCCTAACACCAAACCCTAACCGTAATGCCTAACCCTAACCCTAATGCTAACACTAACTATAAACCGAAACCTAAACCTAATCCTAACCCAGACCGTAACCCTAACCCAGAACGTAACCCTAACCCAGACCGTAACCCTAACCCAGAACGTAACCCTAACACAGACCGTAACCCTAACCCAGAACATAACCCTAACCCAGAACATAACCCTAACCCAGAACGTAACCCTAACCCAGACCGTAACCCTAACACAGACCGTAACCCTAACCCAGACCGTAACCCGAACCCAGAACGTAACCCTAACACAGACCGTAACCCTAACCCAGACCGTAACCCGAACCCAGAACATAACCCTAACACAGACCGTAACCCTAACCCAGAACGTAACCCTAAGACAGACCGTAACCCTAACACAGACCGTAACCCTAACCCTAACAAAAAACCCTAACCCTAACACCAAACCCTAACCGGGATGCCTAACCCTAACCCTAACCCTAACCCTAACCCAGAACGCAACCCTAACATAGACCGTAACCCTTACCCAGAACGTAACCCTAACACAGACCGTAACCCTAACCCAGAACGTAACCCTAACCCAGAACATAACCCTAACACAGACCATAACCCTAACACAGACCATAACCCCAACACAGACCGTAACCCCAACACAGACCGTAACCCTAACCCAGACCGTAACCCTAACCCAGAACGTAACCCTAACCCAGAACATAACCCTAACACAGACCATAACCCTAACACAGATCATAACCCCAACACAGACCATAACCCCAACAGAGACCGTAACCCTAACACAGACCGTAACCCTAACCCAGAACGTAACCCTAACACAGACCGTAACCCTAACCCAGACCGTAACCCTAACCCAGAACATAACCCTAACACAGACCATAACCCTAACACAGACCATAACCCCAACACAGACCGTAACCCTAACACAGACCGTAACACTAACCCTAACAACAAACCCTAACCCTAATGCCAATCCCTAACCCTAATGCCAAACCCTAACCCGAACCCTATCACTAACCAGAACCCAGACCATAACCATAACCCTAACACCAAACCCTAAAGCGTAACCCTAACCCAAGTACAGTCCCCCAACCATGAACCCCGAGCCCTGACCCCAAGTACAGTCCCCTAACCCTGAACCCTGAACCCTGACCCCAAGTACAGTCCCCCATCCCTGAACCCTGAACCCTGACTCCAAGTACAGTCCCCCAACCCTGAATCCTGGCCCCTGACCCCAAGTACAGTCCCCCAACCCTGAACCCCAAAACCCGACCCCAAGTACAGCCCTCCAACTCTGAACCCTGACCCCTGACCCCAAGTACAGTCCCCCAACACTGAACGCCGATCCCTGACCCCAAGTACAGTCCGCCAACCCTGAACCCTGATCCCAAGTACAGTCCCCCAACCCTGAACCCTGACACCAAGTACAGTCCCCCAACCCTGAACCCCGAACGCTGATCCCAAGTACAGTCCCCCAACCCTGAACCCTGACCCCTGACCCCAAGTAAAATCCCCCAACCCTGAACCCCGAACCCTGGCCCTAAGTACAGTCCCCCAACCCTGAATCCTGAACTCTGACCCCAAGTACAGTCACCCAATCCTGAACCCTGACCCCTGACCCCAAGTACAGTCCCCCAACCCTGAACTCTGAGCCCAAGTACAGACACCCAACCCTGATCCCTGACCCCAAGTACAGCCCCCCAACCCTGAACCCTGACCCCTGACCCCAAGTACAGTCCCCAACCCTGAACCCCAAACCCTGACCCCAAGTACAGTTCCCCAACACTGAACCCTGAACTCTGACCCCAAGTACAGTCCCTCCACCCTGAACCCTGACCGCAAATACAGTTCCCCAACCCTGAACCCCGAACCCTGACGCCAAATACAGTCCCCCAATCCTGAACCCTGAACCTTGACCGCAATTACAGTCCCCCAACCCTGAACGCTGACCCCTGAACCCAAGTACAGTCCCCCAACCCTGAACCCGGAAACCTGACCCCAAGTACAGCCCCCCAACCCTGAACCCTGAACTCTGACCCCAAGTACAGTCCCTCCACCCTGAACCCTGACCCCTGACCCCAAGTACAGTCCCCCAACCCTGAACCCCGAACCCTGACCCCAAGTACAGTACCCCAACACTGAACCCTGAACTCTGACCCCAAGTATAGTCCCCAAACCTGAACCCTGACACCTGACCACAAGTACAGTCCCCCAAACTTGAACCCTGAACTCTGACCCTAAGTACAGTCCCCCAACACTGAACCCTGACCGCAAGTACAGTCGCCCAACTCTGAACCCTGAAACCTTACCCCGAGTACAGTCCCCCAACCCTCTACCCCGAACCCTGACCCCAAGTACAGTCCCCCAACCCTGAACCCTGAACTCTGACCCCAAGTACAGACCCCCAACCCTGAACCCTGAACTGTGACCCCAAGTACAGTCACCCAACCCAGATCCCTGAACTCTGACCCAAAGTGCAGTCCCCCAACCCTGAACCATGATCCCATGTACAGTCCCTCAACCCTGAAACGTGAACCCTGACCCCGATTACAGTCCCTCAACCCTGAACCCTGACCCCTGACACCAAGTACAGTCCCCCAACCCTGAACGCTGAACTCTGACCCCAAGTACAGTCCCCCAACCCTGAACCCTGAACTCTGACCCCAAGTACAGTCCCCCAACCCTGAACCCGGAACTCTGACCCGAAGTGCAGTCCCCCAGCCCTGAGCCCTGAACCCTGAACCCTGACCCCAAGTACATTCCCCCAACACCGAACTCTGACCCCAAGTACAGTCGCCCAACCCTGAACCCTGAACCCTGACCCCAAGTACAGTCCCCCAACCCTGAACCCCGAACCCTGACCACAAGTATAGTCCCCCAACCCTGGACCCCGACCCCTGACCCTAAGTACAGTCCTCCAACACTGAACCCTGAACCCTGACCCCAAGTACAGTCCCCCAACCCTGAACCCTGACCCCTGACCCCAAGTAAAGTCACCCAACCCTGAACCCCGAACCCTGACCCCAAGGACAGGCCCCCAACACTGAACCCTGACCCCAAATACAGTTCCCCAACCCTGAACCTTGACCCCGAGTGCAGTCCCTCCACCCTGAACACTGAACCCTGACCGCAAATACAGTTCCCCAACCCTGAACCCCGAACCCTGACGCCAAATACAGTCCCCCAATCCTGAACCCTGAACCTTGACCGCAAGTATAGTCCCCCAACCCTGAACGCTGACCCCTGAACCCAAGTACAGTCCCCCAACCCTGAACCCTGAACTCTGACCCCAAGTACAGTCCCTCCACCCTGAACCCTGACCCCTGACCCCAAGTACAGTCCCCCAACCCTGAACCCCGAACCCTGACCCCAAGTACAGTACCCCAACACTGAACCCTGAACTCTGACCCCAAGTATAGTCCCCAAACCTGAACCCTGACACCTGACCACAAGTACAGTCCCCCAAACTTGAACCCTGAACTCTGACCCTAAGTACAGTCCCCCAACACTGAACCCTGACCGCAAGTACAGTCGCCCAACTCTGAACCCTGAAACCTTACCCCGAGTACAGTCCCCCAACCCTCTACCCCGAACCCTGACCCCAAGTACAGTCCCCCAACCCTGAACCCTGAACTCTGACCCCAAGTACAGTCCCCCAACCCTGAACCCTGAACTGTGACCCCAAGTACAGTCACCCAACCCAGATCCCTGAAGTCTGACCCAAAGTGCAGTCCCCCAACCCTGAACCATGATCCCATGTACAGTCCCCCAACACTGAACCCTGACCCCAAGTGCAGTCCCCCAACACTGAACCCTGACCCCTGACCCCAAGTACAGTCCCCCAAACCTGAAACATGACCCCAAGTACAGTCCCCCAACACTGAAACCTGACGCCAAGTACTGTCACCCAACCCTGAACACTGAACCCTGACCCCAAGTACAGCCCCCCAACCCTTTACACTGACCCCAAGTACAGTCACCCAAATCTGAACCCCGAATCCTGACCCCAAATACAGTCCCCCAACCTGGAACCCTGACCCCTGACCCCAAGTACAGTCCCCCAACACTGAACCCCGAACCCTGACACCAAGTAAAGTCCCCCAACGCTGAACCCTGAACCCTGACCCCAGGTACAGTCCCCAATCCCTGAACCGTGAACCTTGACCCTGTTTACAGTCCCTCAACGCTGAACCCTGACCCCGAGTACAGTCCCCCAACCCTGAACCCTGAACTCTGACCCCAAGTATAGTCCCCGAACCCTGAACCCTGACCCCTGACCCCAAGTACAGTCTCCCAACCCTGAGCCCCGAACCCTGACCCCAAGTACAGACCCCGAACCCTGAACCCTGAACCCTGAACTCTGACCCCACATACAGTCCCCCAACCCTGAACCCTGACCCCTGACCCCAAGTACAGTCCCCCCACCCTGAACCCCGAAGACTGACTCCAAATACAGTCCCCCAATCCTGAACTCTGACCCCAAGTACAGTCCCCCAACCCTGAACCCTGAACTCTGACTCAAGCGCAGTCCCCCAATCCTGAACCCTGAACCCTGACCACTGACCCCAAGTACAGTCCCCCAACCCTGAACCCTGACCCCTGACCCCAAGTACAGTCCACCAACCCTGAACTCTGACCCCAAGTACAGTCCCCCAACCCTGAACCCAGAACCCTGACCCCGAGTACAGTCCCCCAACCTTGAACCCCGAACCCTGACTCCAAGTACAGTCCCCCAACCCTGAACCCTGACCCCAAGTACAGTCGCCCAACCTGAACCCTGAACCCTGACCCCAAGTACAGTCGCCCAACCCTGAACCCTGAACTCTGACCCCAAGTACCGTCCCCCAACACTGAACCCTGACCCCAAGTACAGTTGCCCTACCCTTAACCCTGACCCCGAGTACAGTCCCTCAACCCTGAACCCTGACCCCTGACCTCATGTACAGTCCCCCATCCCTGAACTCTGAACCCTGACCCCGAGTACAGCCCCTCAACCCTGAACCCCGAACCCTGTCCCCAAGTAAAGTCCCCCAACCCTGAACCCTGAACCCTGACCCCAAGTACAGTCCCCAACCCTGAACCCTGATCTCTGACCCCAAGTACAGTCCCCCAAACCTGACCCCAAACTCTGACCCCAAGTACAGTCCCCCAACCCTGAACCCTGACCCCTGACCCCAAGTACTGTCATCCAACCCTGAACCCCGAACCCTGACTCCAAGTACAGTCCCCCAACCCTGAACCCTAACCCCAAGTACAGTTGCCCATACCTGAACCCTGACCCCGAGTACAGTCCCCCAACCCTGAACCCCAAACCCTGACTCCAAATACAGTCCCCCAACCCTGTACCCTGACCCCAAGTACAGTCTCCCAACCCTGAACCCTGAACCCTGACCCCAAATACAGTCCCCCAACCTGGAACCCTGACCCCTGACCCCAAGTACAGTCCCCCAACCCTGAACCCTGAACTCTGACTCAAGCGCAGTCCCCCAATCCTGAACCCTGAACCCTGACCACTGACCCCAAGTACAGTCCCCCAAACCTGAACCCTGAACCCTGATCCCAAGTACAGTCCCCCACCCCTGAACCCTGACCCCAAATACAGTCCCCCTTTACCCTGACCCCAATTACAGTCCCTCAACCCTGAAACGTGAACCCTGACCCCGATTACAGTCCCTCAACCCTGAACCCTGACCCCTGACACCAAGTACAGTCCCCCAAACCTGAACGCTGAACTCTGACCCCAAGTACAGTCCCCCAACCCTGAACCCTGAACTCTGACCCCAAGTACAGTCCCCCAACCCTGAACCCTGAACTCTGACCCGAAGTGCAGTCCCCCAACCCTGAACCCTGAACCCTGACCCCAAGTACATTCCCCCAACACCGAACTCTGACCCCAAGTACAGTCGCCCAACCCTGAACCCTGAACCCTGACCCCAAGTGCAGTCCCCCAACCCTGAACCCCGAACCCTGACCACAAGTACAGTCCCCCAACCCTGGACCCCGACCCCTGACCCTAAGTACAGTCCTCCAACACTGAACCCTGAACCCTGACCCCAAGTACAGTCCCCCAACCCTGAACCCTGACCCCTGACCCCAAGTAAAGTCACCCAACCCTGAACCCCGAACCCTGACCCCAAGGACAGGCCCCCAACACTGAACCCTGACCCCAAATACAGTTCCCCAACCCTGAACCTTGACCCCGAGTGCAGTCCCTCCACCCTGAACCCTGAACCCTGACCGCAAATACAGTTCCCCAACCCTGAACCCCGAACCCTGACGCCAAATACAGTCCCCCAATCCTGAACCCTGAACCTTGACCGCAATTACAGTCCCCCAACCCTGAACGCTGACCCCTGAACCCAAGTACAGTCCCCCAACCCTGAACCCCGAAACCTGACCCCAAGTACAGCCCCCCAACCCTGAACCCTGAACTCTGACCCCAAGTACAGTCCCTCCACCCTGAACCCTGACCCCTGACCCCAAGTACAGTCCCCCAACCCTGAACCCCGAACCCTGACCCCAAGTACAGTACCCCAACACTGAACCCTGAACTCTGACCCCAAGTATAGTCCCCAAACCTGAACCCTGACACCTGACCACAAGTACAGTCCCCCAAACTTGAACCCTGAACTCTGACCCTAAGTACAGTCCCCCAACACTGAACCCTGACCGCAAGTACAGTCGCCCAACTCTGAACCCTGAAACCTTACCCCGAGTACAGTCCCCCAACCCTCTACCCCGAACCCTGACCCCAAGTACAGTCCCCCAACCCTGAACCCTGAACTCTGACCCCAAGTACAGTCCCCCAACCCTGAACCCTGAACTGTGACCCCAAGTACAGTCACCCAACCCAGATCCCTGAACTCTGACCCAAAGTGCAGTCCCCCAACCCTGAACCATGATCCCATGTACAGTCCCTCAACCCTGAAACGTGAACCCTGACCCCGATTACAGTCCCTCAACCCTGAACCCTGACCCCTGACACCAAGTACAGTCCCCCAACCCTGAACGCTGAACTCTGACCCCAAGTACAGTCCCCCAACCCTGAACCCTGAACTCTGACCCCAAGTACAGTCCCCCAACCCTGAACCCGGAACTCTGACCCGAAGTGCAGTCCCCCAGCCCTGAGCCCTGAACCCTGAACCCTGACCCCAAGTACATTCCCCCAACACCGAACTCTGACCCCAAGTACAGTCGCCCAACCCTGAACCCTGAACCCTGACCCCAAGTACAGTCCCCCAACCCTGAACCCCGAACCCTGACCACAAGTATAGTCCCCCAACCCTGGACCCCGACCCCTGACCCTAAGTACAGTCCTCCAACACTGAACCCTGAACCCTGACCCCAAGTACAGTCCCCCAACCCTGAACCCTGACCCCTGACCCCAAGTAAAGTCACCCAACCCTGAACCCCGAACCCTGACCCCAAGGACAGGCCCCCAACACTGAACCCTGACCCCAAATACAGTTCCCCAACCCTGAACCTTGACCCCGAGTGCAGTCCCTCCACCCTGAACACTGAACCCTGACCGCAAATACAGTTCCCCAACCCTGAACCCCGAACCCTGACGCCAAATACAGTCCCCCAATCCTGAACCCTGAACCTTGACCGCAAGTATAGTCCCCCAACCCTGAACGCTGACCCCTGAACCCAAGTACAGTCCCCCAACCCTGAACCCTGAACTCTGACCCCAAGTACAGTCCCTCCACCCTGAACCCTGACCCCTGACCCCAAGTACAGTCCCCCAACCCTGAACCCCGAACCCTGACCCCAAGTACAGTACCCCAACACTGAACCCTGAACTCTGACCCCAAGTATAGTCCCCAAACCTGAACCCTGACACCTGACCACAAGTACAGTCCCCCAAACTTGAACCCTGAACTCTGACCCTAAGTACAGTCCCCCAACACTGAACCCTGACCGCAAGTACAGTCGCCCAACTCTGAACCCTGAAACCTTACCCCGAGTACAGTCCCCCAACCCTCTACCCCGAACCCTGACCCCAAGTACAGTCCCCCAACCCTGAACCCTGAACTCTGACCCCAAGTACAGTCCCCCAACCCTGAACCCTGAACTGTGACCCCAAGTACAGTCACCCAACCCAGATCCCTGAACTCTGACCCAAAGTGCAGTCCCCCAACCCTGAACCATGATCCCATGTACAGTCCCCCAACACTGAACCCTGACCCCAAGTGCAGTCCCCCAACACTGAACCCTGACCCCTGACCCCAAGTACAGTCCCCCAAACCTGAAACATGACCCCAAGTACAGTCCCCCAACACTGAAACCTGACGCCAAGTACTGTCACCCAACCCTGAACACTGAACCCTGACCCCAAGTACAGCCCCCCAACCCTTTACACTGACCCCAAGTACAGTCACCCAAATCTGAACCCCGAATCCTGACCCCAAATACAGTCCCCCAACCTGGAACCCTGACCCCTGACCCCAAGTACAGTCCCCCAACACTGAACCCCGAACCCTGACACCAAGTAAAGTCCCCCAACGCTGAACCCTGAACCCTGACCCCAGGTACAGTCCCCAATCCCTGAACCGTGAACCTTGACCCTGTTTACAGTCCCTCAACGCTGAACCCTGACCCCGAGTACAGTCCCCCAACCCTGAACCCTGAACTCTGACCCCAAGTATAGTCCCCGAACCCTGAACCCTGACCCCTGACCCCAAGTACAGTCTCCCAACCCTGAGCCCCGAACCCTGACCCCAAGTACAGACCCCGAACCCTGAACCCTGAACCCTGAACTCTGACCCCACATACAGTCCCCCAACCCTGAACCCTGACCCCTGACCCCAAGTACAGTCCCCCCACCCTGAACCCCGAAGACTGACTCCAAATACAGTCCCCCAATCCTGAACTCTGACCCCAAGTACAGTCCCCCAACCCTGAACCCTGAACTCTGACTCAAGCGCAGTCCCCCAATCCTGAACCCTGAACCCTGACCACTGACCCCAAGTACAGTCCCCCAACCCTGAACCCTGACCCCTGACCCCAAGTACAGTCCACCAACCCTGAACTCTGACCCCAAGTACAGTCCCCCACCCCGGAACCCTGACCCCTGACCCCAAGTACAGTCCCCCAACCCTGAACCCCGAACCCTGACTCCAAGTACAGTCGCCCAACCCTGAACTCTGACCCCAAGTACAGTCCCCCAACCCTGAACCCTGAACTCTGACCCCAAGTACAGTCCCCCAACCCTGAACCCTGCCCCCTGACCCCAAGTACTGTCCCCCAACACTGAACCCTGAAGCCTGACCCCAAGTACAGTCCCCCAACCCTGAACCCCGAGCCCTGACCTCAAGTTCAGTCCCCCAACCCTGAACCCCGAACCCTGACCCCAAGTACGGTCCCCTAACCCTGAACCCTGACCCCTGACCCCAAGTGCAGTCCCCCAATCCTGAACCCTGAACATTGACCCCAAGTACAGTCTCCCAACCCTGAACCCTGACCCCAAGTACAGTCCCCCAACCGTGAACCCTGACCCCAAGTACAGTCCCCTAACCCTGAACCCTGAACTCTGACCCCAAGTACAGTCCCCCAACCCTGAACCCCGAACCCTGACCCCAAGTACAGTCCCCCAACCCTGAACCCTGATCCCAAGTACAGTCCCCTAACCCTGAACCCTGACCCCAAGTACAGTCCCCCAACCCTGAACCCTGACCCCAAGTACAGTCCCCCAACCCTGAACCCTGACCCCAAGTACAGTCCCCCAACCCTGAACCCTGACCCCAAGTACAGTCCCCCAACCCTGAACCCTGACCCCGAGTATAGGCCTCAAACGTTGAACCTGACCCAAGGAGAGGCAATGAACCCTGACCCTGAGGGAGGCCCTGAACGCTGAACTTCAGGGCAGGCCATGAACCCAGACTCTGTAAACAGGGCTTGACTCTGACCCCCAGGACTGAACCCGAACCCTGACCCTGAGAACAGGCTCCGCACCCTATCCCCGAGGACACGTCCCGAACCCTGACCCTGAACCTTGACCTGAGGACAGGCCCTGAACCCTGAGCCCCAGATACAGAAAGACAGAAACTCAGAGACACCGAGTGTCAGAGACACAGGGAGACAGAGTCACAGAGACACAGGCAGTCAGAGACAGAGGGACTCACAGACACAGAGACACAGAGATTCGGAGACTCAGACCCAGAGAGACTCAGGGACGCAGAGAGTCAGGGAAAAAGAGACAGAGAGACACAGAGATTCAAAGACACTGAGAGACAGAAACTCCGATACACAGAGACACAGACTGTCACCGATTCAGAGACTCAGAGACACGGAGACACCCTGACACAGACTCTGAGACTCAGAGACTCTGACGCTCAGGCACTCAGAGACACAGAGGAACCGAGACTGAGAGACACATTGACTCAGTGACATAGAGAATCAGAAACTCAGTGAAACAGAGACACAGAGACAGAGAGATTCAGAGCCACAGAGACTCTGGGACTCAGGGACTCAGAGACACAGAGATACAGGGACACAGAGACACAGAGACTCAGAGACTCTGGGACACAGAGACACAGAGATACAGGGACTCAGAGACACAGAGGTACAGGGACACAGAGACACAGAGACTCAGAGTCTAAGAGACTCAGAGACACACACACATGGAGACAGAGAGACAGAGACACTCAGAGACAAAAATCCTCAGAGATACAGAGACTGAGAGACAAAGAGAATCAGAGACATCAAGATAGAGAGTCACAGAGCTAACAGTCACCCTAACCCTAACCTGAACGCTAAGCCTAACACTAACCTTAATGCCTAAACTCAACCCGAACCAGAACCCAGAACGTAACCCTAATGCCGAACCATAATCCTAACTCTAACCCTAACAATAACACTAACTATAAACATAAACCAAACCCTAATCTAACCATAAGCATAACCCAGACTGTAACCCGAACACCCAACCCTCACCGTAATGCCTAACCCAAACCCTAACGCTAACACTAACTATAAACCGAAACCTAACCCTAACCCTAACCCACACCGTAACCCTAACCCAGAACGTAACCCTAACACAGGCCGTAACCCTAACCCTAACACCAAACCCTAACCCTAATGCCAAACCCTAACCCTAACCCTATCCCTAACCAGAACCCAGACCATAACCATAACCCTAACACCAAACCCTAAAGCGTAACCCTAACCCAAACCCTTACCCTAACCAAAACGCTAACACTAATCATAACCCTAAACCTAACCTTAACCCAGACCGTAACGCGAACACCAAACCCTAACCCTAATGCCTAACCCTAATCCTAACCCGAGCTCTAACGCTAACACTAATCATAAACCTAACCCTAACCCTAACCCTAACCCTAACCCTAACCCTAACCCTCACGCCAACATTAACCATAAACCTAACCCTAACCCAAACACCAAACCCTAACCGTGAAGCCTAACCATAACTCGAAAGCTAACCCTCGCCCTAACGCTAACAATAACCCGAAACCTAAACCTAACCTTAACCATAACACAGACCGTAACCCGAACCCGAGCACAAAACCCAAACCCTAATGCCTAACCCTAACCCAAACCCTAACCCTAACTCTAACTACAAACCTAAACCTAAACCTAACCCTAACCATAACCCAGACCATAACCCTAACACCAACCATAAATCTAACACTAACCCTCACACTAACACTAACCGTAACCCAGACCGTAACCCTAACACCAAACCCAAACCCTAATGCCGAACCCTAACCCTAACGCTAACCATAAACCGAAACCTAACCCTCACCCTAACCAGAACCCAGACCGTAACCCTAACCCTAATGCCTAACCCTAACCCAAACCCTTACCCTAACACTAACGCGAAGACAACCAAAAACCTACACCTAACCTGAACCCAGACCGTAACCCTAACCCAAACACCAAACCCGAACACCAAACTGTAACCCTAATGCCAAGCCGAACCCTAACCCTAACGCTAACACTAACCATAAACCAAAACCTAACCCTTACATAGACCGTAACCCTAACCCTAACACCAAACTCTAACCTGAATGCCTCACCCTAACCCTAACCCTATCAATAACTCTAACCCCCAGCCCTAACCCCAACCATATCTCTAACACTAACCCTAATCCCAACAATAACCCTAACCCTAACCCTATCATTAACTCTAACCCCCAGCCCTAACCCCAACCATATCTCTAACACTAACCCTAATCCCAACAATAACCCTAACCCTAACCCTCACCCTAATGCGAAACCCTAACCCTATCATGAACCCTAAACTGAACTTCAACCCTAATACAAGACCCTAACACTAACTCTAACCCTAATCGCTAACCATAACAGTAAAACTAACCCTAACCCTCATCCGAATCCCTAACCCGAACCTTAACACCTAACGCTAACCCTAACCTCAACACTAGCTCCAACCCTCACACCGAACCTGAACCCTAACTCTAATCCGAACCTTAACCCTCACCATAATCTAAACACCTAACCCTAACAACCATCCCGAACACGAACCCTAGCCCTAACATTAACCCTGACAATAATCCAAATATCAAATCCTAAACCTAACCCTAACCCTAACTTTAATCCTAACCCTAAACCGAACCATAATCCAAACACCTAAACCCTAAACCTGACCCTAACACTAACCCTCACCTTAACTCTAATCCTAACCCGAACCCTAACATAACCCTAACTCTTAACCTAACCGTAACTGTAACACGATCCAAAAACTCTAAACTTAACCTTAATCTGAACCCTAACTCCAACCCTAACCCTAACCCATGCACTAGCCCTAACCTGAGCCCGAACACTAAATCTAATGCTAACCCGAGCCCTAAACCTAACCCTAACTCGAACCCTAATCTAAACCCTAACCCTAACTCGAACTCAAATGCTAATCCTAACACAAAGACTAACGCGAACCCGAACCCCAATCCAAACCCGAACACTAACTCTAATTGTAAACCTAACCCGAACTCTAACCATAACCTTACCCATAATTCTAACACTAAACCTAAACCAAAAGTTAACTCTAATGCTAACCCTAACCTAACCCTAACCCTATCCCGAACCCGAAACCTATCCCTATCGCTATCCTGAACCCGAATGCTAACTCTAACGCTAAACATAACCCTAACCTAATTCGAACCCTAACTGTAATCCTAACCCTAACCCTAACTCTAACCCTAAGCCTGTCCCTAAATCTAATCCTAACTCGCTCCCTAACCCTAACCCTAAGTCTAACCCTAACCCTAACCCTAACTCTAATCCTAACCCTAACCCTAACCCTAACTCTAACCCTAACCCTAAGCACTAACCATAAACCTAACCCTAACTCAAATGCTAACCCGAACCCTATCCCTAACCCGAACCCTATCCCTAACGCGAACCCTATCCCTATCCTTAAACCTAACGCTAAATCTAACAGTAGCCCTAAACCTAACCTAACTCTAACCCTAACTGTAATCCTAACCCTAACGCTACCTATCTCTAACACTAATCCTAATCCTATCCCGAACTCAAACCCTAATCCTAACTCGAACCCTAATCTAAACCCGAATCCAAACTCGAATCCAAACCCTAATCCTAACACTAAGACTAACCCTAACCCTAACTCTAATCCCATACCGAACTCTAACTCTAACGCTAATCCTCAACTTAACCTGAACTCTAGCCCTAACCCTGTCACTAACCCAAAACCTAACCCTATCCCGATCCCAAAACTTAACCCTATCCCTATCCCAAAACCTATCCCAAAACCTATGGCGAACCATAACGCTAACTCTAACGCAAAGCCTAACTCTAAAGTAACTCTAACCCAAAATGTAATCCTAACCCTAACCCTAACTCTAACCCTAACCCTATCCCAAACTCTAATCCTAATCTTATCCCTCACTGTAACCCTAACCCTAACCCTAACCCTAATTCTAACCCGAACCCTAACAATAACCCGAGCCCTAAACCTAAGCCTAACTCTAACCCTAATCTAAAACCGAACCCAAACTACAACCCTCACCCTAATTCTAATCCTAACCCTAACCCTAAATCTAACGCTAACCCTAAACCTAACTTTAACCTGAACCGTATCCGTAACTCTAACCCTAACCCTAAAAAAACCCGAACTCTAATGCAAAGCCAAACCTAACCCTAACTCTAACCCAAACCCAAGCCCTCACTCTAACCCGAACTCTAATCTTAACCCTAACCCGAAACATAACTCTAACCCTAACCCTGACCCGAACACTAACCCAACCCTAACGCTAACCCTAGCCCTAAACCTAACCCTAACTCTAACCCTAATCTAAACCCGAACCCAAACAGAACCCAAACCCTAATCCGAACACGAAGACGAAATCTAACCCCAACTCTAATGCTAACCCTAACCCGAACCCGTCACCCTAAACCAAACCATAATCCTAATGCTAACCCTAACCCTAACCCTGAATCTAACCATAACCCAAACGCTAACCCTAGCCCTAAACCTAACCCTAACTCTAACCCTAATCTAAACCATAACCCAAACTCGAACCCAAACCCAAATCCGAACATGAAGACCAACCCTAACCCTATCCATAACTCTAAACCTGACCCTAAACCTAACTCTAACTCTAATGCTAACACTAACCTAACCCTAAACCTTACCCTAACCCTGACCATAACCCTAACTCTAATCCTAACCCTAATGCTGACTCTAACCCTAACTCTAACCTTAACCTTAAACCTAACCCTAACCCTAAATCTAATGCTAAATCTAATGCTAAGCTTAACCCTAAGCTAACTGTAACCCTAACTCTAATCCTAACCCTAACGCTAACTCTAACCCGAACTCTAACCTTAACCCTAAACCTAACCTTAACCCTCAATCTAATGCTAAATCTAACGCTAACCCTACCCCTAACCTAACTGTAACCCTAACTGTAATCCTAACCCGTACCCTAACTCTAACCATAACATTAAATATAACCCTAAAACTAACCTGAAACCTAAACCTAATGCTAACTCTAACGCGAAGCCTAACCCTAACCTAACCCTAACCTAACTGTAATCCTAACCCTCACCCTAACTCTAACCTTAACCCTATCCCGAACTCTAATCCGAATCCTATCCCGAACCCAAACCCTAACCCTTGATCCTTACCCAAACCATAATCCTAATACTAACCCTAACTCTAACCCTAACCCTAACTCTAACCTGAACCCTAAAACTAACTCGAACCCTAACCCTAACTCTAACCCTAACCCTAACTCTAACCCTAACCCTAACTCTAACCCTAACCCTAACTCTAACCCTAACCCTAACTCTAACCCTAACCCTAACGCTAACCCAGCCCTAAACCGAACCCTAACTCCAACGTTAATCTAAACCCTAACCCAAACTCAAACCCAAAACCAAATCCTAAAGCGAAGACTAACCCTAACCCTAACTCTAATCCTGTACCTAACCCTAACTCTAACGCAAACCCTAAACCTAACCCGAACTCAAGCACTAACCGTAACTCTAACCCTAACCCTAAACCTAACCCTCACCCTAACTCGAACCCGAATCCTAAACCTAACTGTAACCTTAAGCCTAACTCTCGCCCGAACCCTAATGCTAACCCTAGCCCGAAACATAACCCTAACTCAAACCCTAATCTAAACCCTAAACAAAACTCGAACCCAAAACCTAACCCGATCACTAAGATTAACCCTCACCCTAAGTCTAATCCTAACCCTAACCCTAACTCTAACGCCAACCCTAAAACTAAACCTAACCCTAACCCTAACTCTAATGCTAACGCTATCCTAACCCGAACCATAACCCTATCCCTAACCCTTATCCTATCGCTATCCCGAACCCTAACCCTATTCCGAACACTAATGCTAACTCTAACGCTAATCCTAACCCTAACCTAACTCTAAACCTAACTGTAATCCTAACCCTAACGCTAACCCTAGCCCTAAACCTAATGTTCTTATGTTCTAACCCGAATATAAACCCTAACCCAAACTCAAACCCAAACCCTAAACCTAACACTAAGACTAACGCTAACACTAACTCTAATTCTAACCCTACACGTAACTCTAACCTGACCTCTAAGCCTAACCCTAACTCTAATGCTAACCCTGACCCTAATTCTAACCCAAACAGCTAACCTTAAATCTAACCCCAACACGAACCCATACCCTAACTCTAATCTTAACCCAAAACATAACCCTAACCCTAACCCTAATGCACCAGCCCTAACCCCAGCCCTAACACTAAATCTAACGCTAACCTGAGCCCTGAACTTAACCCTCACTCTAACCTTAATCTAAACCCTAACCCGAACTCAAACCCAAACCCTAATCCTAACACTAAGACAAACCCAAAGCCTAACACTAACCCTAACACTAACACTAACCCTAACCCTAACCCTAACCCAAACACTAACCCTAACCCTAACATTAACCCTAACACTAACGCTAACCCTAGCCCTAAACCGAATCCTAACTCTAACCCGAATCTAAACCATAACCCAAACTCGAATCCCAGCCCTAATCTGAACACTAAGACTAACCCTAAACCTATCCGTAATTCTAAACCTAAACCTAACTCTAATGCTAACCCGAACACTCTCCTTATCCCGAACCCTAACCCTATCTTTAACCCGAACGCGAACTCGAATGCGAAACCTAACCCGAACCTAAATCTAACCCTAGCTGTAATCCTAACCCGAACCCTAACTCTAACCCAAAGACCATCCTAAACTCTAACCCTAACCCCATCCCTAACTCTAACCCTAACCCGAACCCGAACTCTAATCATAACCCTAACCCTAACCGTAACTCGAACCCGAACCCTAACCCTAATCCCAACCCGAACTCTAACGCTAACCCTAACCCTAACATTAAGCCTCACACTAACGCTAAGCCTAGCCCTAAACCGAATCCTAACTCTGACCCGAATCTAAACCATAACCCAAACTCGAACCCCAGCCCTAATCTGAACACTAAGTCTAACCCTAACCCTATCCGTAATTCTAAACCTAAACCTAACTCTAATGCTAACCCGAACAGTCTCCTTATCCCGAACCCTAACCCTATCTTTAACCCGAACGCGAACTCGAATGCGAAACCTAACCCGAACCTAAACCTAACCCTAACTGTAATCCTAACCCTAACCCTAACTCTAACCCAAAGACCATCCCAAACTCTAACCCTAACCCTATCCCTAACTCTAATCCGAACCCGAACCCGAACTCTAATCATAACCCTAACCCTAACCATAACTCGAACCCGAACCCTAGCCCTAATCCCAACCCGAACTCTAATGCTAACCCTAACTAACCCTAACTCTAACTGTAACCCTAACCCTAAGCCTATCCCTAACCCTATCCCTATCCCGAAACCTAACCCGATGCCAAAATCGAATGCTAATTCAAACGTTAAGCCGAACCAAACTCTAACCCTAATTGTAATCCTAACACGAACTCTAACCCGAACACTATCCATAATCTAATCCAAATCCTATCCCTAACTCGAACCATAACCCTAACTCTAACCCGAACTCGAACCCGAACCCTTACCCTAACGCTAACTCTAATCCTAACCCTAACCTGAACAAAATTCTAACCCTAACTCTAACCCGAACTCTAACCTTAACCCGAACCCAAACCCTAATCCTAATACAAACCCTAATCCGAATACAAACCCTAACCCGAAAAGTAACCCGAACCCGAAACCTAACTCTAACCCGAACCCTAAATCTAACCCTAACCCTAGCCCCAAACCTAACCTGAATCTACACCCTAACCCAAACTCAAACCCTAATCCTAACACTAAGGCAAACTCTAACCCTAATTCTAATCCTAACCCTAACCTTAAATCTAACCCTAACAGTAACACTAACCCTAACCCTACACCTAACCGTAACTCTAATGCGAACCCGAATCTAGCCCTAACCCTATCCGTATCCCTAAACCTATCCCTAACCCTAAACGTAATCCTAACCCTAACCCTAAGCCTATCCCTAACTCTAATCCTAACTCTACCCCAAACTCTAATCCTAACCCCAACTCTAACCCGAAATCTAACCCCAACTCTAACCCAAACCCGAACCCTATCCCTAACCCTAACTCTAATCCTAACCCTCACTCGAATGCTAACCCTAACCTAACCCGAACCCTAACGCTAACCCGAACTCAAACCTAACTCTAACTGTAACTGTTATCCTAACCCTAACCGTATCCCTAACTCTAAACCTAAACCTATCCCGAACTCTAATCCTAACCGTAACCCTAACCCTAACCCAGACCCTAACCCTGACATCAAACCTTAACCCTAACCCTAACCCTATAATTAACTCGAACACCGAACCCTGACCCCAAACATATCCCTAACCCTAATCCCAACCATAACCCTAACCCTAAACCCAGTCCTAATCCGAACCATAACCCTAACCTGAACCCAAACCCTAACGCTAAACCCGAACGCTATCATTAACCCTAAACCTGACCATAACCCTAATCCAAGCCCCTAACACTAATTCGAACCCGAATCGCTAACCATAACAGGAAAACTAATCCTAACCCTCACCCTAATCCCCAACCCTAACCCTAACACCAAAAGCTAACCCTAACACCTAACTCTAACCCGAACCCTAACTCTAACCCTAACACGAAACCCTCACCCTAATCCTAATCCTAATCCTAACCCTAACCATAATCCAAACACCTATCTCTAACACGAACACTAACACCTAATACTAACACGAAGACTAGCCGTAACCCTAATCATAATCAAAATACCTAATCCTAAACGTAACCCAAACCCAAACTCTAATCTTAACACGAGCCCTAACCATAATCCAAACACGTAACCCTAAACCTAACCCTAACGCTAATCCTCACCCTATCTATAATCCTAACCCTAACCCTAACCATAATCCAAACACCTAACCCGAAACCTAACCCAATCCCTAAAACTAACCATAACTCTAACCTTAACCCTAATCCTGACCCTAATTCCAACCCTAACACCAACCCAAGCACTAGCCCCACCCGAGCCCTAACACTAAATCAAACACTAACTAGCCCTACACCTAACCTGAACTCTAACCCTAATCTAAACCTGAACCCTAACTCGAACCCAAACCCGAATCCTAACACAAAGATGAACCCTAACCCTAACTCTAATCCTAACCCTAACCCTAACTCTAATCCTAACCCTAACCCTAACCCAACCCCTAACTCTAGCCCGAGCCCTAGACCTAACCCGAACTTGAATGCAAACCCTAATCTAACCCTAAGTCTAACCCTAACCCTATCCCTAAACCGAACCCTGTCCCTATCCCCAACCCTATCCCTAACCCTAAGGCGAACTCTAACCCTAATCCTAACCTGACTCTAACCCAAACTGTAATCCTAACCCTAGCCCTAAATCTAATCCTAACCCTATCCCTAACCCTAATACTAACTCTCACGCTAACCCTAGTCCTAACCTAACTCTAACCCGAACTGTAATCCTAACCCTAAATCTAATCCTAACCCAATCCCTTACTCTAATCCAAACCCTAACCCTAACTCTGACCATAACTCTAACCCTAACCCAATCCCTATTCTGAACCTGAACTCAAACCCGAACCCTAACTCTTATCCTAAACCTAACCTAACCCTAACTCTAACCCTAACACGAACCTTAACCTATCCCTAACCCTAATCCTATCCCTATCCCAAGTCCGAACTGTATCCCTAACCCTAAAGCTAACTCTAAAGCTAACCCTAACTGTAATCTTTACCGTAACTCTAACCCTAACCCTATCCCTAAGTCTAATCCTAACCCTATCCCCAACTCTAATCCTAACCCTAACCCTAACTCGAATCCAAATACTAACCCTAACCTTAAGTCTAATTCTAACCCTAACCCTAACCCCAACCCTAACTCTAAACTTAACCCTAACCCAAACCCGAAACATAATACTAACCCTAACACGAACCCTAATACGATCGAACCCAAAACCTAACCCGAACCCGAACACGAACCCGAACTCTAACCCTAACCCTAAACCTAACACTAACCCTAACCCTAGCCCTAAACCTAAAGACAGA
Source organism: Carcharhinus amblyrhynchos (assembly GCF_965287045.1). NCBI lineage: Eukaryota > Metazoa > Chordata > Chondrichthyes > Carcharhiniformes > Carcharhinidae > Carcharhinus > Carcharhinus amblyrhynchos. The sequence goes on from NW_027649800.1 coordinate 192,839, forward strand.
GACAGACAGAGTAAGAGAGAGAGAGTCAGAGTGAGAGAGACACATAGAGAGAGACAGAGAGAGAGAGAGAGAGAGACAGAGGCGGTACAGGAGTAAGAGAGAGAGAGTCAGAGTGAGAGAGACACATAGAGAGAGACAGAGAGAGAGAGAGAGAGAGACAGAGGCGGTACAGGAGCTGAACTCAGGGTCAGGGCTCAGGGTTCAGGGTCTGTCCTCCAGGTCAGGGCTCAGGGTTCGGGAGCTGAACTCAGGGTCAGGGTCAGGGTTCAGGAGCTGAACATGGGGTCGGGTCAGGGCTCAGGGTTTAGGTTCTGTCCCTGGGGAAGGGCTCAGGGTTCAGGAGCTGAACTCGGGGTCAGATTTAAAACAGTGCCCTACACTAAACAGAGATTTTAAACAGTACCCTACACTAAACAGAGATTTTAAACAGTGCCCTACACTAAACGGAGATTTTAAACAGTGTCCTACACTAAACGGAGATTTTAAACAGTGCCCTACACTAAACAGAGATTTTAAACAGTACCCTACACTAAACAGAGATTTTAAACAGTGCCCTACACTAAACAGAGATTTTAAACAGTGCCCGACACTAAACAGAGATTTTAAACAGTGCCCTACACTAAACAGAGATTTTAAACAGTGCCCTTACTAAACAGAGATTTTAAACAGTGCCCTACACTAAACGGAGATTTTAAACAGTGCCCTACACTAAACAGAGATTTTAAACAGTGCCCCACACTAAACAGAGATTGTAAACAGTGCCCTACACTAAACAGAGATTTTAAACAGTACCCTACACTAAACGGAGATTTTAAACAGTGCCCGACACTAAACAGAGATTTTAAACAGTATCCTACACTAAACAGAGATTTTAAACAGTACCCTACACTAAACAGAGATTTTAAACAGTATCCTACACTAAACAGAGATTTTAAACAGTACCCTACACTAAACAGAGATTTTAAACAGTACCCTGCACTAAACAGAGATTTTAAACAGTGCCCTTACTAAACAGAGATTTTAAACAGTGCCCTACACTAAACAGAGATTTTAAACAGTACCCTACACTAAACAGAGATTTTAAACAGTACCCTACACTAAACGGAGATTTTAAACAGTGCCCTTACTAAACAGAGATTTTAAACAGTGCCCTACACTAAACGGAGATTTTAAACAGTGCCCTACACTAAACAGAGATTTTAAAAAGTGCCCTACACTAAACGGAGATTTTAAACAGTGCCCGACACTAAACAGAGATTTTAAACAGTGCCCTACACTAAACGGAGATTTTAAACAGTACCCTACACTAAACAGAGATTTTAAACAGTGCCCTACACTAACCAGAGATTTTAAACAGTGCCCTACACTAAACAGAGATTTTAAACAGTACCCTACACTAAACGGAGATTTTAAACAGTGCCCTACACTAAACAGAGATTTTAAACAGTACCCTACACTAAACAGAGATTTTAAACAGTACCCTACACTAAACAGAGATTTTAAACAGTACACTAAAAGGCAATTTAGCATGGCCAATCCTCCTCTTGTAAATAGTCTGGGACAGTAAGGGACAATTTAGCATGGCCAATCTACCTAATCTACACATCTTGGGATACTAAGGGGCCACTTAGCATGGCCATCCACGTATCCTACACATCCTTGTACACCCATGGGAAATTTATCATGGCTAATCCACCGCTCGTACACATCTTGGGACACTGAGGGGAATTTAGCCTGGCCAATCCACCTAATCTACAATAGTCTTCAGACAGAGTGCTGAGCCAATGACCCTCCTGGCCTCCTCCAGTGGGCCCCAGCAACCCAGATATCAGTCCTCAGCCACTTTGATTCACTCCATGTCATCCCAAGAAATGGCAGGAACAACAGCAAGATGGACTATTCTTTCAATGGGAAAAAATCCCAGCTGTGCAGAGGGATCTGGGCGTCCTTGTGCAGGAATCTCAAGGAGTTGGTTTGCAGCAGGGGATGAAGAAGGAAACTGGAATTTTGTCCTTCGTTGCTGGAGGGATGGAGTTTAAAAGCAGCGAGGTTATGTATAAGGTACTGGGGAGGTCACATCTGGAGTTACTGTGGACAGTTTTGGTCTCCTGACTTGAGAAAAGGATATCCTGGGGGTGCAGAGGAGACTCACTGGCTCTCCCCAAACTGACAGAATTGTTCAAACAAGAGTTGGCCGTGACACAGATAACAGCCAAAGAGGTAAGAAATATTGGTGTAAAACAGGGACTGGGACAGGCCTCAGATGAGGAACGACAGAATTGGAGAAGATAGGGGGTGCTGGGGGTGCTGGGGGTGGGGGTAAAAAGAGACAAGACAGCGTTCGGGGAAGGAAAGGAAAAATAATAGCTCCAGAGGCAACACAACAGACCTTATTCCAGATGGAGTGGGCCACACTGCAGAGGACACATTTGGTCAGTTTCAGGGAGAATTGTTGGTGGTGGAAGAGATGATGGAGACAGGGTTGGAGACTGTACTTGGGGTCAGGGTTCGGGGTTCAGTGATCGGGGACTGGACTTGGGGTCAGGGTTTGGGGTTCAGAGTTGGGGGACTGTACTTGGGGTCAGGGTTCAGGGTTCAGGGTTGGGGGCCGTTACTTGGGGTCAGGGGTCAGGGTTCAGGGTTGGGGGACTGTACTTGGGGTCAGGGGACAGGGTTCAGGGTTGGGGGACTGTACTTGGGGTCAGGGTTCTGGGTTGGGGGACTGTACTTGGGGTCAGAGTTCAGGGTTCAGGATTCGGGGACTGTACTTGAGGTCAGGGTTCGGGGTTCAGTGTTGGGGGACTGTACTTGGGGTCAGGGTTCAGGGTTCAGTGTTGGGGGACTGACCATCTATGCTCACACCTGACCATCTATACTCACACCTGACAATCTAAACACACACCTGAACATCTATACTCACCCCTGACCATCTATATTCACCCCTGACCATCTATATTCACACCTGACCATCTATACTCACATCTGACCATCTATATTGACACCTGACCATCTATATTCACACCTGACCATCTATACACACACCTGACCATCTATACTCACACCTGACCATCTATATTCACACCTGACCATCGATATTCACACCTGACCATCTATACTCACACCTGAGCATCTATATTAACACCTGGCCCTCTATACTCATCCCTGACCATCTATATTCACACATGACCCTCTATAGTCACACCTGACCATCTATATTCACACCTGACCATCGATATTCACACCTGACCATCTAGATTCACCCCTGATCATCTATATTCACACCTGACCATCTATACTCACACCTGACAATCTATATTCACAACTGACCATCTATGCTCACTCCTGACCATCTATATTCACACCTGACCATCTATCCTCACATCTGACCATCTATATTCACACCTGACCATCTATATTCACACCTGACCATCTATACACACACCTGACCATCTATACTCACACCTGACCATCTATATTCACACCGGACCATCTATATTCACCCGAGATCATCTATATTCACACCTGACCATCGATATTCACACCTGACCATCTATATTCACACCTGACCATCTATATTCACACCTGACCATCTATATTCACACCTCACCATCTATAATCACAGCTGACCATCTATACTCACACCTGACCATCTATATTCACACCTGAACATCTATATTCTCACCTGACCATCTATATTCACACCTGAACATCTATATTCACACCTGACCATCTATACTGACAACTGATCATCTATACTCACACGTGACCATCTACATTCACACCTGACCATCTATACACACCCCTGACCATCTATATTCACACCTGACCATCTATAATCATACCGGACAATCTATGCTCACCCCTGACCATCTATGTTCACACCCGACCATCTATATTCACACCTGACCATCTGTATTCACACCTGACCATCTATACTCACACCTGACTATCAATATTCACACCTGACCATCTACATTCACACCTGACCATCTATAATCACACCGGACCATCTATACTCACACCTGACCATCTATATTCACACCTGACCATCTATACTCACACCTGACCATCTATATTCACACCTGACCATCTATATTCAGCCCTCACCAACTATCTTCACCCTGACCATTTATACTCAGCTCTGACCATCTATATTCACACCTGAACATTTATACTCACACCTGACCATCAATATTCACACCTGACAAATCTATATTCACACCTGGCCTTCTATACTCACACCTGACCATCTATACTCACACCTGACCATCTATATTCACACCTGACCATCTATACTCACACCTGACCATCTATGTTTACACCTGACCATCTATATTCACCCCAGACCATCTATATTCACACCTGACCATCTATATTCACACCTGACCATCTATATTCACACCTGACCATCTATACACACACCTGACCATCTACACTCACACCTGACCATCTAGATTCACACCTGACCATCTATATTCACACCTGACCATCTATAATCACACCTGACCATCTATAGAACATAGAACATAGAACACTACAGCACAAACAGGCCCTTCGGCCCACAAGTTGCGCCGATCACATCATCACCTACCAACCTACAGACCTATCTATAACCCTCAATCTCATGAAACCCCATATACTCTTCCAGAAGTCTTTTAAAAGACCCCAGCGAGTTCCCCTCCACCACCACAGACGGCAGCCGATTCCATTCACTCACCACCCTCTGAGTGAAAAACTTACCCCTAACATCACTTCTGAACCTCCCTCCCCGCACCTTAAATCTGTGCCCTCTCGTAGTGACCATTTCAAACCGGGGAAATAGCCTCTGAGAGTCCACCCTATCTATTCCTCTCAACATTTTGTAAACTTCTATCAGGTCGCCTCTCAACCTTCGTCTCTCCAGGGAAAAGAGTCCCAGCTCCCTCAACTGAGTAACTATATTCACACCTGAACATCTACCTTCATACCTGACCATCTATACTCACACCTGACCGTCTATACTCACACCTGACCGTCTATATTCACACCTTACCATTGATATTCACACCTGACCATCTATATTGACACCTGACCATCTATAATCACACCTGACCGTATATACTCAGACATGACCATCTATATTCACACCTGACCATCTGTATTCACACCTGACCATCTATTCTCACACCTGAACATATGTATACACACCTGACCATCTATTCTCACACCTGAACATCTGTATTCACACCTGACCATCTATTCTCACACCTGAACATATGTATACACACCTGACCATCTATTCTCACACCTGAACATCTATACACACACCTGACCATCCATATTCACACGTGACCATCTATACTCACACGTGACCATGTATATTCACCCCTGACCATCTATACTCACACCTGACCATCTATATTCACACCTGACCATCGATATACACACCTGACCATCTATACTCACACCTGACCATCTATATTCACACATGACCATCTATACTCACAACTGACCATCTGTTTCCACACCTGACAATCTAACTCACACCTGACCATCTATATTCACACCTGACCATCTATACTCACACCTGACCATCTATACTCACACCTGACCATCTATACACACACCTGACCATCTATACTCACACCTGACCATCTATATTCACACCTGACCATCTATACTCACACCTGACCATCTATATTCACACCTGACCATCTATATTCACACCTGACCATCTATACTCACACCTGAACATCTATACTCACACCTGACCATCTATACTCACACCTGACCATCTATATTCACACCTAACCATCTATATTCACACCTGACCATCTATACTCACACCTGAGCATCTATATTAACACCTGGCCCTCTATATTCACACCTGACCATCTAAATTCACACCTGACCCTCTATAGTCACACCTGACCATCTACATTCACACCTGACCATCTATATTCACCCCTGACCATCTATATTCACACCTGACCATCTATATTCACACCTGACCATTTATACACACACCTGACCATCTATACTCACACCTGACCATTAATATTCACACCTGACCATCTATATTCACCCCTGATCATCTATATTCACACCTGACCTTCGATATTCACACCTGACAATCTATATTCACACCTGACCATCTATACTCACACCTGACCATCTATAATCACACCTGACCATCTATACTCACACCTGACCATCTATATTCATGCCTGACCATTTATATTCACACCTGAACATCTATATTCACACCTGACCATCTATACTCTCACCTGACCATCTATACTCACACCTGACCATCTATACTCACACCTGATCATCTATATTCACACGTGACCATCTACATTCACACCTGACCATCTATACTCACCCCTGACCATCTATATTCACAGCTGACCATCTATAATCATACCTGACAATCTATACTCACCCCTGACCATCTATATTCACACCTGACCATCAAGATTCACACCTGACCATCTATACTCACAACTGACCATCTATGTTCACACCTGACCATCTATATTCACACCTGACCATCTGTACTCACCCCTGACCATCTATATTCACACCTGACCATCTATATTCACCCCTGATCATCTATATTCACACCTGACCATCGATATTCCCACCTGATCATCTATATTCACACCTGACCATCTATACTCACACCTGACAATCTATATTCACAACTGACCATCTATGCTCACACCTGACCATCTATATTCACACCTGACCATCTATACTCACACCTGACAATCTATATTCACAACTGACCATCTATGCTCACACCTGACCATCTATATTCACACCTGACCATCTGTACTCACCCCTGACCATCTATATTCACACCTGACCATCTATATTCACCCCTGATCATCTATATTCACACCTGACCATCGATATTCCCACCTGATCATCTATATTCACACCTGACCATCTATACTCACACCTGACAATCCATATTCACAACTGACCATCTATGCTCACACCTGACCATCTATATTCACACCTGACCATCTATACTCACACCTGACAATCTATATTCACAACTGACCATCTATGCTCACACCTGACCATCTATATTCACACCTGACCATCTATATTCACCCCTGATCATCTATCTTCACACCTTACCATCTATACTCACGCCTGACCATCTATATTAACACCCGGCCCTCTATACTCACTCCTGACCATCTATATTCACACCTGACCATCTATACTCACATCTGACTATCTATATTCACACCTGACCATCTATATTCACAACTGACCATCTATATTCACACCTGACCATCTATACACACACCTGACCATCTATACTCACACCTGACCATCTATAATCACACCTGACCGTCTATACTCACACCTGACCATCTATATTCACTCCTGAACATCTATATTCTCACCTGACCATCTATATTCACACCTGAACATCTATATTCACACCTGACCATCTATACTCTCACCTGACCATCTATATTCATACCTGACCATCTATACTCACCCCTGAACATCTATACTCACACCTGACCATCTATACTGACACCTGATCATCTATATTCACACGTGACCATCTACATTCACACCTGACCATCTATACTCACCCCTGACCATCTATATTCACACCTGACCATCTATATTCACCCCTGATTATCTATGTTCACACCTGACCTTCGATATTCACACCTGACAATCTATATTCACACCTGACCATCTATACTCACACCTGACCATCTATAATCACACCTGACCATCTATACTCACACCTGACCATCTATATTCATGCCTGACCATTTATATTCACACCTGAACATCTATATTCACACCTGACCGTCTATACTCACACCTGACCGTCTATATTCACACCTTACCATTGATATTCACACCTGACCATCTATATTGACACCTGACCATCTATAATCACACCTGACCGTATGTACTCAGACATGACCATCTATACTCACACCTGACCATCTATATTCACACCTGACCATCGATATTCACACCTGACCATCTATATTCACACCTGACCATCTATACTCACACCTGAACATCTATACTCACAACTGACCATCTATATTCACACCTGACCATCTATAATCACACCTGACCATCTATATTCACACCTGACCATCTGTATTCACACCTGACCATCTATTCTCACACCTGAACATATATATACACACCTGACCATCTATTCTCACACCTGAACATCTGTATTCACACCTGACCATCTGTCTTCACACCTGACCATCTATATTCACACCTGACCATCTACTCACACCTGACCATCTATATTTACACCTGACCATCTATATTCACACCTGAGCATCTATACTCACACCTGACCATCTATATTCACACCTGACCATCTATATTCACACCTGGCCATCTACACTCACACCTGACCATCCATACTCACACCTGACCATCTATACACACACCTGACCATCCATATTCACACGTGACCATCTATACTCACACGTGACCATGTATATTCACCCCTGACCATCTATACTCACATCTGACCATCTATATTCACACCTGACCATCGATATACACACCTGACCATCTATACTCACACCTGACCATCTATATTCACACATGACCATCTATACTCACAACTGACCATCTGTTTCCACACCTGACAATCTAACTCACACCTGACCATCTATATTCACACCTGACCATCTATACTCACACCTGACCATCTATACTCACACCTGACCATCTATACACACACCTGACCATCTATACTCACACCTGACCATCTATATTCACACCTGACCATCTATACTCACACCTGACCATCTATATTCACACCTGACCATCTATATTCACACCTGACCATCTATACTCACACCTGAACATCTATACTCACACCTGACCATCTATACTCACACCTGACCATCTATATTCACACCTAACCATCTATATTCACACCTGACCATCTATACTCACACCTGAGCATCTATATTAACACCTGGCCCTCTATATTCACACCTGACCATCTAAATTCACACCTGACCCTCTATAGTCACACCTGACCATCTACATTCACACCTGACCATCTATATTCACCCCTGACCATCTATATTCACACCTGACCATCTATATTCACACCTGACCATTTATACACACACCTGACCATCTATACTCACACCTGACCATTAATATTCACACCTGACCATCTATATTCACCCCTGATCATCTATATTCACACCTGACCTTCGATATTCACACCTGACAATCTATATTCACACCTGACCATCTATACTCACACCTGACCATCTATAATCACACCTGACCATCTATACTCACACCTGACCATCTATATTCATGCCTGACCATTTATATTCACACCTGAACATCTATATTCACACCTGACCATCTATACTCTCACCTGACCATCTATACTCACACCTGACCATCTATACTCACACCTGATCATCTATATTCACACGTGACCATCTACATTCACACCTGACCATCTATACTCACCCCTGACCATCTATATTCACAGCTGACCATCTATAATCATACCTGACAATCTATACTCACCCCTGACCATCTATATTCACACCTGACCATCAAGATTCACACCTGACCATCTATACTCACAACTGACCATCTATGTTCACACCTGACCATCTATATTCACACCTGACCATCTGTACTCACCCCTGACCATCTATATTCACACCTGACCATCTATATTCACCCCTGATCATCTATATTCACACCTGACCATCGATATTCCCACCTGATCATCTATATTCACACCTGACCATCTATACTCACACCTGACAATCTATATTCACAACTGACCATCTATGCTCACACCTGACCATCTATATTCACACCTGACCATCTATACTCACACCTGACAATCTATATTCACAACTGACCATCTATGCTCACACCTGACCATCTATATTCACACCTGACCATCTATATTCACCCCTGATCATCTATCTTCACACCTTACCATCTATACTCACACCTGACCATCTATATTCACAACTGACCATCTATATTCACACCTGACCATCTATACACACACCTGACCATCTATACTCACACCTGACCATCTATAATCACACCTGACCGTCTATACTCACACCTGACCATCTATATTCACACCTGAACATCTATATTCTCACCTGACCATCTATATTCACACCTGAACATCTATATTCACACCTGACCATCTATACTCTCACCTGACCATCTATATTCATACCTGACCATCTATACTCACCCCTGAACATCTATACTCACACCTGACCATCTATACTGACACCTGATCATCTATATTCACACGTGACCATCTACATTCACACCTGACCATCTATACTCACCCCTGACCATCTATATTCACACTTGACCATCTATATTCACCCCTGATCATCTATATTCACACCTGACCTTGGGTTATTGTTAGGGTTCGGGTTAGAATTAGGGTTAGAGTTAGGGTTAGGGTTAGGGTTACAGTGAGGGATAAGATTAGGATTAGAGTTTGGGATAGGGTTAGGGTTAGAGTTAGGGTTAGGGTTAGGATTACATTTTGGGTTAGAGTTACTTTAGAGTTAGGCTTTGCGTTAGAGTTAGCGTTATGGTTCGCCATAGGTTTTGGGATAGGTTTTGGGATAGGGATAGGGTTAAGTTTTGGGATCGGGATAGGGTTAGGTTTTGGGTTAGTGACAGGGTTAGGGCTAGAGTTCAGGTTAAGTTGAGGATTAGCGTTAGAGTTAGAGTTCGGTATGGGATTAGAGTTAGGGTTAGGGTTAGTCTTAGTGTTAGGATTAGGGTTTGGATTCGAGTTTGGATTCGGGTTTAGATTAGGGTTCGAGTTAGGATTAGGGTTTGAGTTCGGGATAGGATTAGGATTAGTGTTAGAGATAGGTAGCGTTAGGGTTAGGATTACAGTTAGGGTTAGAGTTAGGTTAGGTTTAGGGCTACTGTTAGATTTAGCGTTAGGTTTAAGGATAGGGATAGGGTTCGCGTTAGGGATAGGGTTCGGGTTAGGGATAGGGTTCGGGTTAGCATTTGAGTTAGGGTTAGGTTTATGGTTAGTGCTTAGGGTTAGGGTTAGAGTTAGGGTTAGGGTTAGGGTTAGGATTAGAGTTAGGGTTAGGGTTAGGGTTAGGGTTAGGGTTAGGGTTAGGGTTAGGGAGCGAGTTAGGATTAGATTTAGGGACAGGCTTAGGGTTAGAGTTAGGGTTAGGGTTAGGATTACAGTTAGGGTTCGAATTAGGTTAGGGTTATGTTTAGCGTTAGAGTTAGCATTCGGGTTCAGGATAGCGATAGGGATAGGTTTCGGGTTCGGGATAGGGTTAGGGTTAGGTTAGGGTTAGCATTAGAGTTAACTTTTGGTTTAGGTTTAGTGTTAGAATTATGGGTAAGGTTATGGTTAGAGTTCGGGTTAGGTTTACAATTAGAGTTAGTGTTCGGGTTTGGATTGGGGTTCGGGTTCGCGTTAGTCTTTGTGTTAGGATTAGCATTTGAGTTCGAGTTAGGGTTAGGGTTTAGATTAGGGTTCGAGTTAGGGTTAGGTTTAGGGCTCGGGTTAGCATTAGATTTAGTGTTCGGGCTCGGGTTAGGGCTAGTGCATGGGTTAGGGTTAGGGTTGGAGTTAGGGTTCAGATTAAGGTTAAGTTTAGAGTTTTTGGATCGTGTTACAGTTACGGTTAGGTTAAGAGTTAGGGTTATGTTAGGGTTCGGGTTAGGATTAGAGTTAAGGTGAGGGTTAGTGTTAGGGTCAGGTTTAGGGTTTAGGTGTTTGGATTATGGTTCGGTTTAGGGTTAGGATTAAAGTTAGGGTTAGGGTTAGGTTTAGGATTTGATATTTGGATTATTGTCAGGGTTAATGTTAGGGCTAGGGTTCGTGTTCGGGATGGTTGTTAGGGTTAGGTGTTTAGATTATGGTGAGGGTTAAGGTTCGGATTAGAGTTAGGGTTCAGGTTCGGTGTGAGGGTTGGAGCTAGTGTTGAGGTTAGGGTTAGCGTTAGGTGTTAAGGTTCGGGTTAGGGATTCGGATGAGGGTTAGGGTTAGTTTTACTGTTATGGTTAGCGATTAGGGTTAGAGTTAGTGTTAGGGTCTTGTATTAGGGTTGAAGTTCAGTTTAGGGTTCATGATAGGGTTAGGGTTTCGCATTAGGGTGAGGGTTAGGGTTAGGGTTATTGTTGGGATTAGGGTTAGTGTTAGAGATATGGTTGGGGTTAGGGCTGGGGGTTAGAGTTAATGATAGGGTTAGGGTTAGGATGAGGCATTCAGGTTAGAGTTTGGTGTTAGGGTTAGGGTTACGGTCTATGTTAGGGTTAGGTTTTGGTTTATGGTTAGTGTTAGCGTTAGGGTTAGGGTTCGGCTTGGCATTAGGGTTACAGTTTGGTGTTTGGGTTAGGGTTACGGTCTGGGTTCGGGTTAGGTGTAGGTTTTTGGTTGTCTTCGCGTTAGTGTTAGGGTAAGGGTTTGGGTTAGGGTTAGGCATTAGGGTTAGGGCTACGGTCTGGGTTCTGGTTAGGGTGAGGGTTAGGTTTCGGTTTATGGTTAGCGTTTGGGTTAGGGTTCGGCATTAGGGTTTGGGTTTGGTGTTAGGGTTACGGTCTGGGTTACGGTTAGTGTTAGTGTGAGGGTTAGTGTTAGATTTATGGTTGGTGTTAGGGTTACGGTCTGGGTTACGGTTAGGGTTAGTGTGAGGGTTAGTGTTAGATTTATGGTTGGTGTTAGGGTTATGGTCTGGGTTATGGTTAGGGTTAGTGTGAGGGTTAGTGTTAGATTTATGGTTGGTGTTAGGGTTATGGTCTGGGTTATGGTTAGGGTTAGGTTTAGGTTTAGGTTTGTAGTTAGAGTTAGGGTTAGGGTTTGGGTTAGGGTTAGGCATTAGGGTTTGGGTTTTGTGCTCGGGTTCGGGTTACGGTCTGTGTTATGGTTAAGGTTAGGTTTAGGTTTCTGGTTATTGTTAGTGTTAGGGAGAGGGTTAGCTTTCGGGTTATGGTTAGGCTTCACGGTTAGGGTTTGGTGTTTGGGTTAGGGTTAGGTTTATGGTTAATGTTGGCGTGAGGGTTAGGGTTGGCATTCGAGTTAGGGTTTTGTGTTTGGGTTAGGCTTATGGTCTGGGTTAGGGTTCGGGTTAGCGTTAGGTTTATGATTAGTGTTAGCGTTAGAGCTCGAGTTAGGATTAGGGTTAGGCATTAGGGTTAGGGTTTGGTGTTCGCGTTACGGTCTGGGTTAAGGTTAGGTTTAGGGTTATGATTAGTGTTAGCGTTTTGGTTAGGGTAAGGGTTTGGGTTAGGGTTACGCTTTAGGGTTTGGTGTTAGGGTTATGGTTATGGTCTGGGTTCTGGTTAGGGATAGGGTTAGGGTTAGGGTTTGGCATTAGGGTTAGGGTTTGGTGTTAGGGTTAGGGTTACGGCCTGTGTTAGGGTTACGTTCTGGGTTAGGGTTACGGTGTGGGTTAGGGTTAGGGTTAGGTTTCGGTTTATAGTTAGTGTTAGCGTTAGGGTTAGGGTTCTCACCCCAAGTACAGTCCCCCAAACCTGAACCCTGAACTCTGAACCCAAGTACAGTCCCCAACCCTGAACCCTGTCCCCTGACCCCAAGTACATTCCCCCAACCCTGACCCCTGACCCCAAGTACAGTTCCCCAACCCTGAACTCTCACCCCAAGTACAGTCCCCCAAACCTGAACCCTGAACCCTGACCCCAAGTGCTGTCCCCAACCCTGAACCCTGACCCCTGACCCCAAGTACATTCCCCCAACCCTGACCCCTGACCCCAAGTACAGTCCCCCAACCCTGAACTCTCACCCCAAGTACAGTCCCCCAACCCTGAACTTTGACCCCAAGTACAGTCCCCCAACCCTGAACTCTGACCCCTGACCCCAAATACAGTGCCCCACACCTGAACCCTGAACCCTGACCCCGAGTACAGTCCCCCAACCCTGAACCAAGAACCCTGACCCCAAGTACAGTCCCACAACCCTGTACCCTGAACTCTGACCCCAAGTACAGTCCCCAAACCCCGAACCCTGACCCCTGGCCCCAAGTACGGTCCCCCAACCATTACCCCTGAACTCTGACCCCAAGTACAGTCCCCCAACCCTGAACCCTGACCCCAAGTACAGTCCCCAACCCTGAACCCTGAACTCTGACCCCAAGCACAGTCCCCCAACACTGAACCCTGACCCCTGACCCCAAGTACAGTCCCCCAACCCTGAACCACGAACCCTCACCCCAAGTAGAGTCCCCCAACACTGAACCCTGAACTCTGACACCATGTACAGTCCCCCAAACCTGAACCCTGAACTGTGACCCCTAGTACAGTCCCCCAACCCTGAACACTGACCCCTGACCCCAAGTACAGTCCCCAACCCTGATGTCTGACCCCCAAGTACAGTACCCCAACCCTGAACCCTGACCCCTGACCCCAAGTACAGTCCCCAACCCTGAACTCTGACCCCAAGTAGAGTTCCTGAACCCTGAACCCTGAACTCTGACCTCAAGTACAGTCCCCCAACCCTGAACTCTGACCCCAAGTACAGTCCCCCAACCCTGAATCCCGAACACTGACCCCAAGTACCGTCCCCCAACCCTGAACCCTGAACTCTGACCCCACGTACAGTCCCCCAAGCCTGAAACCCGACTTCTGACCCCAAGTACAGTCCCCCAACCCTGAACCCTGACCTCTGACCCCAAGTACAGTCCCCCAACCCTGAACTCTGACCCCAAGTACAGTCCCCAAACCCTGAACTCTGAACTCTGACCCCAAGTACAGTCCCCAACCCTGAACCCTGAACCCTGACCCCAATTACAGTCCCCCGACCCTGAACCCTGACCCCGAGGACAGGCCCCCAACCCTGAACCCTGACCCCTGACCCCAAGTACAGTCCCCCAAACCTGAACCCTGAACCCTGACCCCAAGTAGAGTTCCTGAACCCTGAACCCTGAACTCTGACCTCAAGTACAGTCCCCCAACCCTGAACTCTGACCCCAAGTACAGTCCCCCAACCCTGAATCCCGAACACTGACCCCAAGTACCGTCCCCCAACCCTGAACCCTGAACTCTGACCCCACGTACAGTCCCCCAAGCCTGAAACCCGACTTCTGACCCCAAGTACAGTCCCCCAACCCTGAACCCTGACCTCTGACCCCAAGTACAGTCCCCCAACCCTGAACTCTGACCCCAAGTACAGTCCCCAAACCCTGAACTCTGAACTCTGACCCCAAGTACAGTCCCCAACCCTGAACCCTGAACCCTGACCCCAATTACAGTCCCCCGACCCTGAACCCTGACCCCGAGGACAGGCCCCCAACCCTGAACCCTGACCCCTGACCCCAAGTACAGTCCCCCAAACCTGAACCCTGAACCCTGACCCCAAGTACAGTCTCCCAATCCTGAAGCCTGACCCCTGACCCCGAGTAAAGTCCCCCAACCCTGAACCCTGACCCCAACTACATTCCCTCAACCCTGAACCCTGACCCCAAGTACAGTCCCCCAACCCTGAACCCTGAACACTGTCCCCAAGTACAGTCCCCCAAACCTAAACCCTGAACCCAAGTACAGTCCCCCAACCCTGAACCCTGACCTCTGACCCCAAGTACAGTCCCCCAAACCCGAACCCTGACCCCTGACCCCAAGTACAGTCCCACAACCCTAAACCCGGAACTCTGACCGCGAGTACAGTCCCACAACTTTGAATCCTGAACCCTGACCCCAAGTACAGTCCCCCAACCCTGACCCCTGACCCCAAGTACATTCCCCCAACCCTGAACCCTGACCCCAAGTACAGTCCCTCAACCCTGAACCCGGACCGCAAGTGCAGTGCCCAACACCTGAACCCTGAACCCTGACCCCGAGAACGGTCCCCCAGCCCTGATGTCTGAACCCTGACCCCAAGTACAGTCCCCCAACCCTGAACCCTGACCTCTGACCCCCAAGAACAGTCCCCCAACCCTGAACACTGACCCCAAGTACAGTCCCCCAACCCTGAACCCTGAACCTCTGACGCCCAAGAACAGTCCGCCAACCATGAACGCTGACCCCAAGTACAGTCCCCCAACCCTGAACCCTGACCTCTGACCCCAAGTACAGTCCCCCAACCCTGAATTCAGACCCCAAGTACAGTCCCCCAAACCTGAACCCTGAACTCTGACCCCAAGTACAGTCCATCAACCCTGAACCCTGACCCCTGACCCCGAGTACAGTCCCCCAACCCTGATCCCTGAACTCTGACCCCAAGTACAGTCCCCAACCCTGAACCCTGAACCCTGACCCCAAGTACTGTCCCCAAACCTGAACCCTGACCCCTGACCCCAAGTACATTCCCCCAACCCTGACCCCTGGCCCCAAGTACAGTCCCCCAACCCTGAACACTGACCCCAAGTACAGTCCCCCCACCCTGAACTCTCACCCCAAGTACAGTCCCCCAACCCTGAACTCTGTCCCCAAGTACAGTCCCCCAACCCTGAACTCTGACCCCTGACCCCAAGTACAGTGCCCCACACCTGAACCCTGAACCCTGACCCCGAGTACAGTCCCCCAACCCTGAACCACGAACCCTGACCCCAAGTACAGTCCCACAACCCTGTACCCTGAACTCTGACCCCAAGTACAGTCCCCCAACCCCGAACCCTGACCCCTGACCCTAAGTACAGTCCCCCAACCCTGACCCCTGAACTCTGACCCCAAGCAAGTCCCCCAACCCTGAACCCTGACCCCAAGTACAGTCCCCAACCCTGAACCCTGAACTCTGACCCCAAGCAAGTCCCCCAACACTGAACCCTGACCCCTGACCCCAAGGACAGTCCCCCAACCCTGAACCACGAACCCTGACCCCATGTAGAGTCCCCCAACCATGATCCCTGACCCCAAGTACAGTCCCCCAACCTTGAACCCTGACCCCTGACCCCAAGTACAGTCCCCCAACCCTGAACCCTGAACTCTGACCCCAAGTACAGTCCCCCAACCCTGAACCCTGACCCCTGACCCCAAGTACAGTCCCACAACCCTGAACCCTGAACTCTGACCCCGAGTACAGTCCCCCAAACCTGAACTCTGACCCCGAGTACAGTCCCCCAAACCTGAACCATGACCCCAAGTACAGTCCCCCAACCCTGAACCCTGAACTCTGACCCCAAGTACAGTCCCCCAACCCTGAACCCTGACCCCTGACCCCAAGTACAGTCCCACAACCCTGAACCCTGAACTCTGACCCCAAGCAAGTCCCCCAACCCTGAAACCTGACCCCAAGTACAGTCCCCCAACCCTGAACTCTGACGCCAAGTACAGTCCCCCAACCCTGAACCCTGAACTCTGACCCCAATGAAGTCCCCCAACCTTGAACCCTGACCCCTGGCCACAAGTACAGTCCCCCAACCCTGACCACTGAACTCTGACCCCGAGTACATTCCCCCAACCCTGACCCCTGACCCCAAGTACAGTCCCCCAACCCTGAACCCTGACCCCAAGTACAGTCCCCCCACCCTGAACTCTGACCCCAAGTACAGTCCCCCAACACTGAACTCTGACCCCAAGTACAGTCCCCCAACACTGAACCCTGACCCCTGACCCCAAGTACAGTCCCCCAACCCTGAACCCTTACCCCAAGTACTGTCCCCGAACCCTGAACCCTGACCCCAAGTACAGTCCCCCAACCCTGAATTCGGAAATCTGAACCCAAGTACAGTCCCCCAACCCTGAACCCTGAACTCTGACCCCGAGTACAGTCCCCTAACCCTGAACCCTGACCCCAAGTACAGTCCCCCAACCCTGAACACTGAACTCTGACCACAAGAGCAGTCCCCCAACACTGAACCCTGACCCCTGACCCCAATTACAGTCCCCCAACCCTGAACCACGAACCCTGACCCCAAGTAGAGTCCCCCAGCCCTGAACCCTGACCCCAAGTCCAGTCCACAAACCCTGAACCCTGACCCCAAGTACAGTCCCCCAACCCTGAACCATGAACTCTGACCCCAAGTACCATCCCCAACCCTGAAAACTGACCCCTGACCCCAAGTACAGTCCCCCAACCTTGAACCCTGACCCCAAGTACAGTCCCCCAACCCTGAACCCTGACCTCTGAACCCAAGTACAGTCCCCCAACCCTGAACCCTGACCCCAAGTACAGTCCCCCAAACCTGAACCCTGAACTCTGACCCCAAGTACAGTCCCCCAAGCCCGAACCCTGACCCCTGACCACAAGTACAGTCCCTCAACCCTGAACCCTGACCCCAAGTACAGTTCCCCAACCCTGAATCCTGAACTCTGACCCCAGGTACAGTCCCCCAACACTGAACCCTGACCACAAGTACAGTTTCCCAACCTTGAACCCTGAACCCTGACCCTAAGTGCAGTCCCCCAACTCTGAACCCTGAACTCTGACCCCGAGTACAGTCCCCCAAGCCTGAACTCTGACCCCAAGTGCAGCCCTCCAACCCTGAATCCCGAACTCTGAACCCAAGTACAGTCCCCCAACCCTGAACCCTGAACTCTGACCCCGGGTACAGTCCCCCAACCCTGAACCCTGACCCCAAGTACAGTCCCCCAACCTTGAACCCTGATCCCTGACTCCAATTACAGTCCCCCAACCCTGAACGCTGAACTCTGACCCCGAGTACAGTCCCCCAACCCTGAACCCAAGTACAGTCCCCCAACCCTGAACCCTGAACCCAAGTACAGTCCCCAAACCCTGAAGCCTGAACTCTGACCCCAACTACAGTCCCCCAACCCTTAACCCCGAACCCTGACCCCAAGTACGGTAATCCAACCCTGAACCCTGAACTTTGACCCCAAATACAGTCCCCCAAACCTGAACCCTGAACCCTGACCCAAAGTACAATCCCCCAACCCTGAACCCTGAACCCAAGAACAGTGCCCCACACCTGAACCCTGAACCCTGACCCCAAGTACAGTCTCCCAACCCTGAACCCTGACCTCTGACCCCAAGTTCAGTCCCCCAAACCTGAACCCTGACCCCAAGTACAGTCCCCCAACACTGAACCCTGAACCCTGACCCCAATTACAGTCCCCAACCCAGAACCCTGACCCCTGACCCCAAGTACATTCCCCCAACCCTGACCCCTGACCCCAAGTACAGTACCCCAACATTGAACAATGACCCCAAGTACAGTCCCCCAACACTGAAATCTGACCCCAAGTACAGTACCCCAACACTGAACCACGAACCCTGACCCCAGGTACATTCCCCCAACCCTGAACCCTGAACTCTGACCCCAAGTACAGTCCCCAACCCCGAACCCTGACCCCTGACCCCAAGTACAGTCCCCCAACCCTGACCCCTGAACTCTGACCCCAAGTACAGTCCCCAAACCCTGAACTCTGAACTCTGACCCCAAGTACAGTCCCCCAACCCTGAACCCTGACCCCAATTACAGTCCCCCGACCCTGAACCCTGACCCCGAGGACAGGCCCCCAACCCTGAACCCTGACCCCTGACCCCAAGTACAGTCCCCCAAACCTGAACCCTGAACCCTGACCCCAAGTACAGTCTCCCAATCCGGAAGCCTGACCCCTGACCCCGAGTAAAGTCCCCCAACCCTGAACCCTGACCCCAACTACATTCCCTCAACCCTGAAACCTGACCCCAAGTACAGTCCCCCAACCCTGAACCCTGAACACTGTCCCCAAGTACAGTCCCCCATACCTAAACCCTGAACCCAAGTACAGTCCCCCAACCCTGAACCCTGACCTCTGACCCCAAGTACAGTCCCCCAAACCCGAACCCTGACCCCTGACCCCAAGTACAGTCCCACAACCCTAAACCCGGAACTCTGACCGCGAGTACAGTCCCACAACTTTGAATCCTGAACCCTGACCCCAAGTACAGTCCCCCAACCCTGACCCCTGACCCCAAGTACAGTCCCCCAACCCTGAACCCTGACCCCAAGTACAGTCCCCCAAACCTGAACCCAGAACTCTGACTACAAGTACAGTCCCCCAACCCTGAACCCTGACCCCAAGTACAGTCCCTCAACCCTGAACCCGGACCGCAAGTGCAGTGCCCAACACCTGAACCCTGAACCCTGACCCCGAGTACGGTCCCCCAGCCCTGATGTCTGAACCCTGACCCCAAGTACAGTCCCCCAACCCTGAACCCTGACCTCTGACCCCCAAGAACAGTCCCCCAACCCTGAACACTGACCCCAAGTACAGTCCCCCAACCCTGAACCCTGAACCTCTGACGCCCAAGAACAGTCCGCCAACCATGAACGCTGACCCCAAGTACAGTCCCCCAACCCTGAACCCTGACCTCTGACCCCAAGTACAGTCCCCCAACCCTGAATTCAGACCCCAAGTACAGTCCCCCAAACCTGAACCCTGAACTCTGACCCCAAGTACAGTCCATCAACCCTGAACCCTGACCCCTGACCCCGAGTACAGTCCCCCAACCCTGATCCCTGAACTCTGACCCCAAGTACAGTCCCCAACCCTGAACCCTGAACCCTGACCCCAAGTACTGTCCCCAAACCTGAACCCTGACCCCTGACCCCAAGTACATTCCCCCAACCCTGACCCCTGGCCCCAAGTACAGTCCCCCAACCCTGAACACTGACCCCAAGTACAGTCCCCCCACCCTGAACTCTCACCCCAAGTACAGTCCCCCAACCCTGAACTCTGTCCCCAAGTACAGTCCCCCAACCCTGAACTCTGACCCCTGACCCCAAGTACAGTGCCCCACACCTGAACCCTGAACCCTGACCCCGAGTACAGTCCCCCAACCCTGAACCACGAACCCTGACCCCAAGTACAGTCCCACAACCCTGTACCCTGAACTCTGACCCCAAGTACAGTCCCCCAACCCCGAACCCTGACCCCTGACCCCAAGTACAGTCCCCCAACCCTGACCCCTGAACTCTGACCCCAAGCAAGTCCCCCAACCCTGAACCCTGACCCCAAGTACAGTCCCCAACCCTGAACCCTGAACTCTGACCCCAAGCAAGTCCCCCAACACTGAACCCTGACCCCTGACCCCAAGGACAGTCCCCCAACCCTGAACCACGAACCCTGACCCCATGTAGAGTCCCCCAACCCTGATCCCTGACCCCAAGTACAGTCCCCCAACCTTGAACCCTGACCCCTGACCCCAAGTACAGTCCCCCAACCCTGAACCCTGAACTCTGACCCCAAGTACAGTCCCCCAACCCTGAACCCTGACCCCTGACCCCAAGTACAGTCCCACAACCCTGAACCCTGAACTCTGACCCCGAGTACAGTCGCCCAAACCTGAACTCTGACCCCGAGTACAGTCCCCCAAACCTGAACCATGACCCCAAGTACAGTCCCCCAACCCTGAACCCTGACCCCTGACCCCAAGTACAGTCCCCCAACACTGAACCCTGACCCCTGACCCCAAGTACAGTCCCCCAACCCTGAACCACGAACCCTCACCCCAAGCAGAGTCCCCCAACCCTGAACCCTTACCCCAAGTACTGTCCCCGAACCCTGAACCCTGACCCCAAGTACAGTCCCCCAACCCTGAATTCGGAAATCTGAACCCAAGTACAGTCCCCCAACCCTGAACCCTGACCCCAAGTACAGTCCCCCAACCCTGAACACTGAACTCTGACCACAAGAGCAGTCCCCCAACACTGAACCCTGACCCCTGACCCCAATTACAGTCCCCCAACCCTGAACCACGAACCCTGACCCCAAGTAGAGTCCCCCAGCCCTGAACCCTGACCCCAAGTCCAGTCCACAAACCCTGAACCCTGACCCCAAGTACAGTCCCCCAACCCTGAACCATGAACTCTGACCCCAAGTACCATCCCCAACCCTGAAAACTGACCCCTGACCCCAAGTACAGTCCCCCAACCTTGAACCCTGACCCCAAGTACAGTCCCCCAACCCTGAACCCTGACCTCTGAACCCAAGTACAGTCCCCCAACCCTGAACTCTGACCCCAAGTACAGTCCCCCAAACCTGAACCCTGAACTCTGACCCCAAGTACAGTCCCCCAAGCCCGAACCCTGACCCCTGACCACAAGTACAGTCCCTCAACCCTGAACCCTGACCCCAAGTACAGTTCCCCAACCCTGAATCCTGAACTCTGACCCCAGGTACAGTCCCCCAACACTGAACCCTGACCACAAGTACAGTTTCCCAACCTTGAACCCTGAACCCTGACCCTAAGTGCAGTCCCCCAACTCTGAACCCTGAACTCTGACCCCGAGTACAGTCCCCCAAGCCTGAACTCTGACCCCAAGTGCAGCCCTCCAACCCTGAATCCCGAACTCTGAACCCAAGTACAGTCCCCCAACCCTGAACCCTGAACTCTGACCCCGGGTACAGTCCCCCAACCCTGAACCCTGACCCCAAGTACAGTCCCCCAACCTTGAACCCTGATCCCTGACTCCAATTACAGTCCCCCAACCCTGAACGCTGAACTCTGACCCCGAGTACAGTCCCCCAACCCTGAACCCAAGTACAGTCCCCAAACCCTGAAGCCTGAACTCTGACCCCAACTACAGTCCCCCAACCCTTAACCCCGAACCCTGACCCCAAGTACGGTAATCCAACCCTGAACCCTGAACTTTGACCCCAAATACAGTCCCCCAAACCTGAACCCTGAACCCTGACCCAAAGTACAATCCCCCAACCCTGAACCCTGAACCCAAGAACAGTGCCCCACACCTGAACCCTGAACCCTGACCCCAAGTACAGTCTCCCAACCCTGAACCCTGACCTCTGACCCCAAGCTCAGTCCCCCAAACCTGAACCCTGACCCCAAGTACAGTCCCCCAACACTGAACCCTGAACCCTGACCCCAATTACAGTCCCCAACCCAGAACCCTGACCCCTGACCCCAAGTACATTCCCCCAACCCTGACCCCTGACCCCAAGTACAGTACCCCAACATTGAACAATGACCCCAAGTACAGTCCCCCAACACTGAAATCTGACCCCAAGTACAGTACCCCAACACTGAACCACGAACCCTGACCCCAGGTACATTCCCCCAACCCTGAACCCTGAACTCTGACCCCAAGTACAGTCCCCAACCCCGAACCCTGACCCCTGACCCCAAGTACAGTCCCCCAACCCTGACCCCTGAACTCTGACCCCAAGTACAGTCCCCAAACCCTGAACTCTGAACTCTGACCCCAAGTACAGTCCCCCAACCCTGAACCCTGACCCCAATTACAGTCCCCCGACCCTGAACCCTGACCCCGAGGACAGGCCCCCAACCCTGAACCCTGACCCCTGACCCCAAGTACAGTCCCCCAAACCTGAACCCTGAACCCTGACCCCAAGTACAGTCTCCCAATCCGGAAGCCTGACCCCTGACCCCGAGTAAAGTCCCCCAACCCTGAACCCTGACCCCAACTACATTCCCTCAACCCTGAAACCTGACCCCAAGTACAGTCCCCCAACCCTGAACCCTGAACACTGTCCCCAAGTACAGTCCCCCATACCTAAACCCTGAACCCAAGTACAGTCCCCCAACCCTGAACCCTGACCTCTGACCCCAAGTACAGTCCCCCAAACCCGAACCCTGACCCCTGACCCCAAGTACAGTCCCACAACCCTAAACCCGGAACTCTGACCGCGAGTACAGTCCCACAACTTTGAATCCTGAACCCTGACCCCAAGTACAGTCCCCCAACCCTGACCCCTGACCCCAAGTACAGTCCCCCAACCCTGAACCCTGACCCCAAGTACAGTCCCCCAAACCTGAACCCAGAACTCTGACCACAAGTACAGTCCCCCAACCCTGAACCCTGACCCCAAGTACAGTCCCTCAACCCTGAACCCGGACCGCAAGTGCAGTGCCCAACACCTGAACCCTGAACCCTGACCCCGAGTACGGTCCCCCAGCCCTGATGTCTGAACCCTGACCCCAAGTACAGTCCCCCAACCCTGAACCCTGACCTCTGACCCCCAAGAACAGTCCCCCAACCCTGAACACTGACCCCAAGTACAGTCCCCCAACCCTGAACCCTGAACCTCTGACGCCCAAGAACAGTCCGCCAACCATGAACGCTGACCCCAAGTACAGTCCCCCAACCCTGAACCCTGACCTCTGACCCCAAGTACAGTCCCCCAACCCTGAATTCAGACCCCAAGTACAGTCCCCCAAACCTGAACCCTGAACTCTGACCCCAAGTACAGTCCATCAACCCTGAACCCTGACCCCTGACCCCGAGTACAGTCCCCCAACCCTGATCCCTGAACTCTGACCCCAAGTACAGTCCCCAACCCTGAACCCTGAACCCTGACCCCAAGTACTGTCCCCAAACCTGAACCCTGACCCCTGACCCCAAGTACATTCCCCCAACCCTGACCCCTGGCCCCAAGTACAGTCCCCCAACCCTGAACACTGACCCCAAGTACAGTCCCCCCACCCTGAACTCTCACCCCAAGTACAGTCCCCCAACCCTGAACTCTGTCCCCAAGTACAGTCCCCCAACCCTGAACTCTGACCCCTGACCCCAAGTACAGTGCCCCACACCTGAACCCTGAACCCTGACCCCGAGTACAGTCCCCCAACCCTGAACCACGAACCCTGACCCCAAGTACAGTCCCACAACCCTGTACCCTGAACTCTGACCCCAAGTACAGTCCCCCAACCCCGAACCCTGACCCCTGACCCCAAGTACAGTCCCCCAACCCTGACCCCTGAACTCTGACCCCAAGCAAGTCCCCCAACCCTGAACCCTGACCCCAAGTACAGTCCCCAACCCTGAACCCTGAACTCTGACCCCAAGCAAGTCCCCCAACACTGAACCCTGACCCCTGACCCCAAGGACAGTCCCCCAACCCTGAACCACGAACCCTGACCCCATGTAGAGTCCCCCAACCCTGATCCCTGACCCCAAGTACAGTCCCCCAACCTTGAACCCTGACCCCTGACCCCAAGTACAGTCCCCCAACCCTGAACCCTGAACTCTGACCCCAAGTACAGTCCCCCAACCCTGAACCCTGACCCCTGACCCCAAGTACAGTCCCACAACCCTGAACCCTGAACTCTGACCCCGAGTACAGTCGCCCAAACCTGAACTCTGACCCCGAGTACAGTCCCCCAAACCTGAACCATGACCCCAAGTACAGTCCCCCAACCCTGAACCCTGACCCCTGACCCCAAGTACAGTCCCCCAACACTGAACCCTGACCCCTGACCCCAAGTACAGTCCCCCAACCCTGAACCACGAACCCTCACCCCAAGCAGAGTCCCCCAACCCTGAACCCTTACCCCAAGTACTGTCCCCGAACCCTGAACCCTGACCCCAAGTACAGTCCCCCAACCCTGAATTCGGAAATCTGAACCCAAGTACAGTCCCCCAACCCTGAACCCTGACCCCAAGTACAGTCCCCCAACCCTGAACACTGAACTCTGACCACAAGAGCAGTCCCCCAACACTGAACCCTGACCCCTGACCCCAATTACAGTCCCCCAACCCTGAACCACGAACCCTGACCCCAAGTAGAGTCCCCCAGCCCTGAACCCTGACCCCAAGTCCAGTCCACAAACCCTGAACCCTGACCCCAAGTACAGTCCCCCAACCCTGAACCATGAACTCTGACCCCAAGTACCATCCCCAACCCTGAAAACTGACCCCTGACCCCAAGTACAGTCCCCCAACCTTGAACCCTGACCCCAAGTACAGTCCCCCAACCCTGAACCCTGACCTCTGAACCCAAGTACAGTCCCCCAACCCTGAACTCTGACCCCAAGTACAGTCCCCCAAACCTGAACCCTGAACTCTGACCCCAAGTACAGTCCCCCAAGCCCGAACCCTGACCCCTGACCACAAGTACAGTCCCTCAACCCTGAACCCTGACCCCAAGTACAGTTCCCCAACCCTGAATCCTGAACTCTGACCCCAGGTACAGTCCCCCAACACTGAACCCTGACCACAAGTACAGTTTCCCAACCTTGAACCCTGAACCCTGACCCTAAGTGCAGTCCCCCAACTCTGAACCCTGAACTCTGACCCCGAGTACAGTCCCCCAAGCCTGAACTCTGACCCCAAGTGCAGCCCTCCAACCCTGAATCCCGAACTCTGAACCCAAGTACAGTCCCCCAACCCTGAACCCTGAACTCTGACCCCGGGTACAGTCCCCCAACCCTGAACCCTGACCCCAAGTACAGTCCCCCAACCTTGAACCCTGATCCCTGACTCCAATTACAGTCCCCCAACCCTGAACGCTGAACTCTGACCCCGAGTACAGTCCCCCAACCCTGAACCCAAGTACAGTCCCCCAACCCTGAACCCTGAACCCAAGTACAGTCCCCAAACCCTGAAGCCTGAACTCTGACCACAACTACAGTCCCCCAACCCTTAACCCCGAACCCTGACCCCAAGTACGGTAATCCAACCCTGAACCCTGAACTTTGACCCCAAATACAGTCCCCCAAACCTGAACCCTGAACCCTGACCCAAAGTACAATCCCCCAACCCTGAACCCTGAACCCAAGAACAGTGCCCCACACCTGAACCCTGAACCCTGACCCCAAGTACAGTCTCCCAACCCTGAACCCTGACCTCTGACCCCAAGTTCAGTCCCCCAAACCTGAACCCTGACCCCAAGTACAGTCCCCCAACCCTGAACCCTGAACCCTGACCCCAATTACAGTCCCCAACCCAGAACCCTGACCCCTGACCCCAAGTACATTCCCCCAACCCTGACCCCTGACCCCAAGTACAGTACCCCAACATTGAACAATGACCCCAAGTACAGTCCCCCAACACTGAACCCTGAACTCTGACCCCAAGTACAGTCCCCAACCCCGAACCCTGACCCCTGACCCCAAGTACAGTCCCCCAACCCTGACCCCTGAACTCTGACCCCGAGTACAGTCCCCCAACCCTGATCCCTGACCCCAAGTACAGTCCCCCAATCGTGAACCCGGAACTCTGACCCCAAGTACAGTCCCCCAACACTGAACCCTGACCCCTGACCCCAAGTACAGTCACCCAACCCTGAACCACGAACCCTGACCCCAAGTAGAGTCCCCCAACCCTGAACCCTGACCCCAAGTACAGAACCCCAACCCTGAACCCTGAGCTCTGACCCCGAGTACCGACCCCCAGCCCTAAACCCTGAACTCTGACTCCAAGTACAGTCCCCCAACCCTGAATCCCGAACCCTGAACCCAAGGACAGTCCCCCAACCCTGAATCCTGAACTCTGACCCCAAGTACAGTCCCCCAAGCCTGAAACCTGACTTCTGACCCCAAGTACATTCCCCCAACCCTGAACCCTGACCTCTGACCCCTAGTACAGTCCCCCAACCGTGAACTCTGACCCCAAGAACAGTCCCCCAACCCTGAACCCTGAACTCTGACCCCAAGTACAGTCCCCCAACCCTGAACCCTGAACCCGGACCCCAAGTACAGTCCCCCGACCCTGAACCCTGACCCCAAGTACAGGCCCCCAACCCTGAACCCTGAACCTTGACCCCAAGTACAGTCCCCCAACCCTGAAGCCTGAGCTCTGACCCCGAGTACCGACCCCCAGACCTGAACCCTGAACTCTGACTCCAAGTACAGTCCCCCAACCCTGAATCCCGAACCCTGAACCCAAGGACAGTCCCCCAACCCTGAATCCTGAACTCTGACCCCAAGTACAGTCCCCCAAGCCTGAAACCTGACTTCTGACCCCAAGTACAGTCCCCCAACCCTGAACCCTGACCTCTGACCCCTAGTACAGTCCCCCAACCCTGAACTCTGACCCCAAGAACAGTTCCCCAACCCTGAACCCTGAACTCTGACCACAAGTACAGTCCCCCAACCCTGAACCCTGAACCCTGACCCCAAGTACAGTCCCCCGACCCTGAACCCTGACCCCGAGTACAGGCCCCCAACCCTGAACCCTGAACTCTGACCCCAAGTACAGTCCCTCAATCCTGAACCCTGACCCCTGACCCCAAGTACAGTCCCCCAACCCTGAACTCCGAACCCTGACCCTAAGTACAGTCTCCCAATCCTGAACCCTGACCCCTGACCCCAAGTACAGTCACCCAACCCAAAACCCTGACCCCAAGTACATTCCCCCAACCCTGAACCCTTACTCCTGACCCCAAGTACAGTCCCCCCATCCTGAACTCTGACCCCAAGTACAGTGCCGCAACCCTGAACTCAGACCCCAAGTACAGTCCCCCAAACCTGAACCCCGAACCCTGACCCCGAGTACAGACCCCCAACCCTGGACCCTGACCCTAAGTACAGTCCCCCAACCCTGAACCCGGATCTCTGACCCCAAGTACAGTCCCCCAACACTGAAACCTGACCCCTGACCCCAAGTACAGTCCCTCAACCCTGAACCCTGACCCCAAGTACAGTTCCCCAACCCTGAATCCTGAACTCTGACCCCAGGTACAGTCCCCCAACACTGAACCCTGACCACAAGTACAGTTTCCCAACCTTGAACCCTGAACCCTGACCCTAAGTGCAGTCCCCCAACTCTGAACCCTGAACTCTGACCCCGAGTACAGTCCCCCAAGCCTGAACTCTGACCCCAAGTGCAGCCCTCCAACCCTGAATCCCGAACTCTGAACCCAAGTACAGTCCCCCAACCCTGAACCCTGAACTCTGACCCCGGGTACAGTCCCCCAACCCTGAACCCTGACCCCAAGTACAGTCCCCCAACCTTGAACCCTGATCCCTGACTCCAATTACAGTCCCCCAACCCTGAACGCTGAACTCTGACCCCGAGTACAGTCCCCCAACCCTGAACCCAAGTACAGTCCCCAAACCCTGAAGCCTGAACTCTGACCCCAACTACAGTCCCCCAACCCTTAACCCCGAACCCTGACCCCAAGTACGGTAATCCAACCCTGAACCCTGAACTTTGACCCCAAATACAGTCCCCCAAACCTGAACCCTGAACCCTGACCCAAAGTACAATCCCCCAACCCTGAACCCTGAACCCAAGAACAGTGCCCCACACCTGAACCCTGAACCCTGACCCCAAGTACAGTCTCCCAACCCTGAACCCTGACCTCTGACCCCAAGCTCAGTCCCCCAAACCTGAACCCTGACCCCAAGTACAGTCCCCCAACACTGAACCCTGAACCCTGACCCCAATTACAGTCCCCAACCCAGAACCCTGACCCCTGACCCCAAGTACATTCCCCCAACCCTGACCCCTGACCCCAAGTACAGTACCCCAACATTGAACAATGACCCCAAGTACAGTCCCCCAACACTGAAATCTGACCCCAAGTACAGTACCCCAACACTGAACCACGAACCCTGACCCCAGGTACATTCCCCCAACCCTGAACCCTGAACTCTGACCCCAAGTACAGTCCCCAACCCCGAACCCTGACCCCTGACCCCAAGTACAGTCCCCCAACCCTGACCCCTGAACTCTGACCCCAAGTACAGTCCCCAAACCCTGAACTCTGAACTCTGACCCCAAGTACAGTCCCCCAACCCTGAACCCTGACCCCAATTACAGTCCCCCGACCCTGAACCCTGACCCCGAGGACAGGCCCCCAACCCTGAACCCTGACCCCTGACCCCAAGTACAGTCCCCCAAACCTGAACCCTGAACCCTGACCCCAAGTACAGTCTCCCAATCCGGAAGCCTGACCCCTGACCCCGAGTAAAGTCCCCCAACCCTGAACCCTGACCCCAACTACATTCCCTCAACCCTGAAACCTGACCCCAAGTACAGTCCCCCAACCCTGAACCCTGAACACTGTCCCCAAGTACAGTCCCCCATACCTAAACCCTGAACCCAAGTACAGTCCCCCAACCCTGAACCCTGACCTCTGACCCCAAGTACAGTCCCCCAAACCCGAACCCTGACCCCTGACCCCAAGTACAGTCCCACAACCCTAAACCCGGAACTCTGACCGCGAGTACAGTCCCACAACTTTGAATCCTGAACCCTGACCCCAAGTACAGTCCCCCAACCCTGACCCCTGACCCCAAGTACAGTCCCCCAACCCTGAACCCTGACCCCAAGTACAGTCCCCCAAACCTGAACCCAGAACTCTGACCACAAGTACAGTCCCCCAACCCTGAACCCTGACCCCAAGTACAGTCCCTCAACCCTGAACCCGGACCGCAAGTGCAGTGCCCAACACCTGAACCCTGAACCCTGACCCCGAGTACGGTCCCCCAGCCCTGATGTCTGAACCCTGACCCCAAGTACAGTCCCCCAACCCTGAACCCTGACCTCTGACCCCCAAGAACAGTCCCCCAACCCTGAACACTGACCCCAAGTACAGTCCCCCAACCCTGAACCCTGAACCTCTGACGCCCAAGAACAGTCCGCCAACCATGAACGCTGACCCCAAGTACAGTCCCCCAACCCTGAACCCTGACCTCTGACCCCAAGTACAGTCCCCCAACCCTGAATTCAGACCCCAAGTACAGTCCCCCAAACCTGAACCCTGAACTCTGACCCCAAGTACAGTCCATCAACCCTGAACCCTGACCCCTGACCCCGAGTACAGTCCCCCAACCCTGATCCCTGAACTCTGACCCCAAGTACAGTCCCCAACCCTGAACCCTGAACCCTGACCCCAAGTACTGTCCCCAAACCTGAACCCTGACCCCTGACCCCAAGTACATTCCCCCAACCCTGACCCCTGGCCCCAAGTACAGTCCCCCAACCCTGAACACTGACCCCAAGTACAGTCCCCCCACCCTGAACTCTCACCCCAAGTACAGTCCCCCAACCCTGAACTCTGTCCCCAAGTACAGTCCCCCAACCCTGAACTCTGACCCCTGACCCCAAGTACAGTGCCCCACACCTGAACCCTGAACCCTGACCCCGAGTACAGTCCCCCAACCCTGAACCACGAACCCTGACCCCAAGTACAGTCCCACAACCCTGTACCCTGAACTCTGACCCCAAGTACAGTCCCCCAACCCCGAACCCTGACCCCTGACCCCAAGTACAGTCCCCCAACCCTGACCCCTGAACTCTGACCCCAAGCAAGTCCCCCAACCCTGAACCCTGACCCCAAGTACAGTCCCCAACCCTGAACCCTGAACTCTGACCCCAAGCAAGTCCCCCAACACTGAACCCTGACCCCTGACCCCAAGGACAGTCCCCCAACCCTGAACCACGAACCCTGACCCCATGTAGAGTCCCCCAACCCTGATCCCTGACCCCAAGTACAGTCCCCCAACCTTGAACCCTGACCCCTGACCCCAAGTACAGTCCCCCAACCCTGAACCCTGAACTCTGACCCCAAGTACAGTCCCCCAACCCTGAACCCTGACCCCTGACCCCAAGTACAGTCCCACAACCCTGAACCCTGAACTCTGACCCCGAGTACAGTCGCCCAAACCTGAACTCTGACCCCGAGTACAGTCCCCCAAACCTGAACCATGACCCCAAGTACAGTCCCCCAACCCTGAACCCTGACCCCTGACCCCAAGTACAGTCCCCCAACACTGAACCCTGACCCCTGACCCCAAGTACAGTCCCCCAACCCTGAACCACGAACCCTCACCCCAAGCAGAGTCCCCCAACCCTGAACCCTTACCCCAAGTACTGTCCCCGAACCCTGAACCCTGACCCCAAGTACAGTCCCCCAACCCTGAATTCGGAAATCTGAACCCAAGTACAGTCCCCCAACCCTGAACCCTGACCCCAAGTACAGTCCCCCAACCCTGAACACTGAACTCTGACCACAAGAGCAGTCCCCCAACACTGAACCCTGACCCCTGACCCCAATTACAGTCCCCCAACCCTGAACCACGAACCCTGACCCCAAGTAGAGTCCCCCAGCCCTGAACCCTGACCCCAAGTCCAGTCCACAAACCCTGAACCCTGACCCCAAGTACAGTCCCCCAACCCTGAACCATGAACTCTGACCCCAAGTACCATCCCCAACCCTGAAAACTGACCCCTGACCCCAAGTACAGTCCCCCAACCTTGAACCCTGACCCCAAGTACAGTCCCCCAACCCTGAACCCTGACCTCTGAACCCAAGTACAGTCCCCCAACCCTGAACTCTGACCCCAAGTACAGTCCCCCAAACCTGAACCCTGAACTCTGACCCCAAGTACAGTCCCCCAAGCCCGAACCCTGACCCCTGACCACAAGTACAGTCCCTCAACCCTGAACCCTGACCCCAAGTACAGTTCCCCAACCCTGAATCCTGAACTCTGACCCCAGGTACAGTCCCCCAACACTGAACCCTGACCACAAGTACAGTTTCCCAACCTTGAACCCTGAACCCTGACCCTAAGTGCAGTCCCCCAACTCTGAACCCTGAACTCTGACCCCGAGTACAGTCCCCCAAGCCTGAACTCTGACCCCAAGTGCAGCCCTCCAACCCTGAATCCCGAACTCTGAACCCAAGTACAGTCCCCCAACCCTGAACCCTGAACTCTGACCCCGGGTACAGTCCCCCAACCCTGAACCCTGACCCCAAGTACAGTCCCCCAACCTTGAACCCTGATCCCTGACTCCAATTACAGTCCCCCAACCCTGAACGCTGAACTCTGACCCCGAGTACAGTCCCCCAACCCTGAACCCAAGTACAGTCCCCCAACCCTGAACCCTGAACCCAAGTACAGTCCCCAAACCCTGAAGCCTGAACTCTGACCACAACTACAGTCCCCCAACCCTTAACCCCGAACCCTGACCCCAAGTACGGTAATCCAACCCTGAACCCTGAACTTTGACCCCAAATACAGTCCCCCAAACCTGAACCCTGAACCCTGACCCAAAGTACAATCCCCCAACCCTGAACCCTGAACCCAAGAACAGTGCCCCACACCTGAACCCTGAACCCTGACCCCAAGTACAGTCTCCCAACCCTGAACCCTGACCTCTGACCCCAAGTTCAGTCCCCCAAACCTGAACCCTGACCCCAAGTACAGTCCCCCAACCCTGAACCCTGAACCCTGACCCCAATTACAGTCCCCAACCCAGAACCCTGACCCCTGACCCCAAGTACATTCCCCCAACCCTGACCCCTGACCCCAAGTACAGTACCCCAACATTGAACAATGACCCCAAGTACAGTCCCCCAACACTGAACCCTGAACTCTGACCCCAAGTACAGTCCCCAACCCCGAACCCTGACCCCTGACCCCAAGTACAGTCCCCCAACCCTGACCCCTGAACTCTGACCCCGAGTACAGTCCCCCAACCCTGATCCCTGACCCCAAGTACAGTCCCCCAATCGTGAACCCGGAACTCTGACCCCAAGTACAGTCCCCCAACACTGAACCCTGACCCCTGACCCCAAGTACAGTCACCCAACCCTGAACCACGAACCCTGACCCCAAGTAGAGTCCCCCAACCCTGAACCCTGACCCCAAGTACAGAACCCCAACCCTGAACCCTGAGCTCTGACCCCGAGTACCGACCCCCAGCCCTAAACCCTGAACTCTGACTCCAAGTACAGTCCCCCAACCCTGAATCCCGAACCCTGAACCCAAGGACAGTCCCCCAACCCTGAATCCTGAACTCTGACCCCAAGTACAGTCCCCCAAGCCTGAAACCTGACTTCTGACCCCAAGTACATTCCCCCAACCCTGAACCCTGACCTCTGACCCCTAGTACAGTCCCCCAACCGTGAACTCTGACCCCAAGAACAGTCCCCCAACCCTGAACCCTGAACTCTGACCCCAAGTACAGTCCCCCAACCCTGAACCCTGAACCCGGACCCCAAGTACAGTCCCCCGACCCTGAACCCTGACCCCAAGTACAGGCCCCCAACCCTGAACCCTGAACCTTGACCCCAAGTACAGTCCCCCAACCCTGAAGCCTGAGCTCTGACCCCGAGTACCGACCCCCAGACCTGAACCCTGAACTCTGACTCCAAGTACAGTCCCCCAACCCTGAATCCCGAACCCTGAACCCAAGGACAGTCCCCCAACCCTGAATCCTGAACTCTGACCCCAAGTACAGTCCCCCAAGCCTGAAACCTGACTTCTGACCCCAAGTACAGTCCCCCAACCCTGAACCCTGACCTCTGACCCCTAGTACAGTCCCCCAACCCTGAACTCTGACCCCAAGAACAGTTCCCCAACCCTGAACCCTGAACTCTGACCACAAGTACAGTCCCCCAACCCTGAACCCTGAACCCTGACCCCAAGTACAGTCCCCCGACCCTGAACCCTGACCCCGAGTACAGGCCCCCAACCCTGAACCCTGAACTCTGACCCCAAGTACAGTCCCTCAATCCTGAACCCTGACCCCTGACCCCAAGTACAGTCCCCCAACCCTGAACTCCGAACCCTGACCCTAAGTACAGTCTCCCAATCCTGAACCCTGACCCCTGACCCCAAGTACAGTCACCCAACCCAAAACCCTGACCCCAAGTACATTCCCCCAACCCTGAACCCTTACTCCTGACCCCAAGTACAGTCCCCCCATCCTGAACTCTGACCCCAAGTACAGTGCCGCAACCCTGAACTCAGACCCCAAGTACAGTCCCCCAAACCTGAACCCCGAACCCTGACCCCGAGTACAGACCCCCAACCCTGGACCCTGACCCTAAGTACAGTCCCCCAACCCTGAACCCGGATCTCTGACCCCAAGTACAGTCCCCCAACACTGAAACCTGACCCCTGACCCCAAGTACAGACCCCCAACCCTGAACCACGAACCCTGACCCCAAGTAGAGTCCCCCAACCCTGAACCCTGACCCCAAGCACAGTCCACAAACCCTGAACGCTGACCCCAAGTACAGTCCCCCAACCCTGAACTCTGAACTCTGACCCCAAGTACCGTCCCCCACCCTGAAAACAGACCCCTGACCCCGAGTACAGTCCCCCAACCTTGAACCCTGACCCCAAGTACAGTCCCCCAACCCTAAACCTTGACCTCTGACCCCAAGTACAGTCCCCCAACCCTGAACTCTGTCCCCAGTACAGTTCCCCAACCCTGAACCCTGACCCCAAGTACAGTCTCCCAACCCTGAACCCTGAACCCTGACCCCAAGTACAGTCGCCCGAATCTGAATCCTGAACCCTGACCCCGATTATAGTCCCCCAACCCTGAACCCTGTACTCTGACCCCAAGTACAGTCCCCCAACCCTTACCCCTGACCCCAAGTACAGCCCCCCAACCATGAACCCTGACCCCAAGTACAGTCCCCCAACCCAGAACTCTGACCCCAAGTACAGTCGCTCAACCCTGAACCTTGACACCTGACCCCAAGTACAGTGCCCCACACCTGAACCCTGAACCCTGACCCCGAGTACAGTCCCCCAACCCCGAACACTGACCCCAGATCCCAAGTACAGTCCCCCAACCCTGACCCCTGAACTCTGACCCAAAGTACAGTCCCCCAACCCTGAACCCTGACACCAAGTACAGTCCCCCAACCCTGAACCCTGAACTCTGACCCCAAGTACAGTCCCCCAACACTGAACCCTGACCCTTGACCCCAAGTACAGTCCCAGAACCCTGAACCCTGACACCAAGTACAGTCCCCCAACCTTGCACCCTGAACCCTGAACTCTGACCCCAAGTACAGTCCCCCAAGCCTGAAACCTGACTTCTGACCCCAAGAACTGTCCCCAACCCTGAACCCTGACCCCAAGTACAGTCCCCCAACCCTGAACCCTGAACTCTGACCCCAAGTACAGTCCCCCAACTCTGAACCCTGACCCCTGACCCCAAGTACAGTACCCCAACCCTCAACCACGAACCCTGACCCCAAGTAGAGTCCCCCAAACTTGAACACTGACCCCAAGTACAGTCCCCGAACCCTGAACCCTGACACCAAGTACAGTCCCCCAACCTTGCACCCTGATCCCTGACCGCAAGTACAGTCCCCCAAACCTGAACCATGAAATCTGACCCCGAGTACAGATCCCCAGCCCTGAACTCTGACCCCAAGTACAGTCCCCCAACACTGAACCCTGAACTCTGACCCCAAGTACAGTCCCCCAAGCCTCAAACCTGATTTCTGACCTCAAGTACAGTCCCCCAACCCTGAACCCTGAACTCTGACCCCAAGTACAGTCCCCCAAGCCTGAAACCTGATTTCTGACCCCAAGTACAGTCCGCCAACCCTGAACCCTGACCCGTGGCCCCAAGTACAGTCCCCCAACCCGGAACCCTGAACTCTGACCCCGAGTACAGTCCCCCAACCCTGAACCCTGACCCCAAGTACATTCCCCAACCCTGAACCCTGACCCCTGACCCCAAGTACAGTCCCCAAAACCAAAACCACGAACCCTGACCCCAAGTAGAGTCCCCCAACCCTGAACCCTGACCCCAAGTACAGTCCACAAACCCTAAACCCTGACACCAAGTAAAGTCCCCCAACCTTGAACCCTGACCCCAAGTACAGTCCCCCAACCCTGAACTTGGGGTCAGAGTTCAGGGTTGGGGGACTGTACTTGGGGTCAGAGTTCAGGGTGGGGGGACTGTACTTGGGGTCAGGGTTCAGGGTTGGGGGACTGTACTTGGGGTCAGGGGTCAGGGTTGGGGGAATGTACTCGGGGTCAGAGTTCAGTGGTCAGGGTTGGGGGACTGTACTTGTGGCCAGGGGTCAGGGTTCAGGGTTGGGGGGCTTCATTGGGGTCAGTGTTCAGGGTTCAGGGTTGGGGGACTGTACTTGGCGTCAGAGTTCAGGGTTCAGGGTTGGGGGACTGTACTTGGGGTCAGGTTTCAGGGTTGAGGGACTGTACTTGGGGTCATGGTTCAGGTTTGGGGGACTGTACTCGGGGTCAGAGTTCAGGGTTCAGGGTTGTGGGACTGTACTTGGGGTCAGGGGTCAGGGTTCAGGGTTGGGGGACTGTACTTGGGGTCAGAGTTCAGGGTTCAGGGTTGGGGGACTGTACTTGGCGTCAGGGGTCAGGGTTCAGGGTTGTGGGACTGTACTTGGGGTCAGGGTTCAGGGTTGGGGGACTGTACTTGGGGTCAGGGGTCAGGGTTGGGGGAATGTACTTGGGGTCAGGGGTCAGGGTTCAAGGTTGGGGGACTGTACTTGGGGTCAGGGATCAGGGTTGGGGGACTCTACATGGGGTCAGGGTTCGTGGTTCAGGGTTGGGGGACTGTCCTTGGGGTCAGGGGTCAGGGTTCAGTGTTGGGGGACTTGCTTGGGGTCAGAGTTCAGGGTTCAGGGTTGGGGACTGTACTTGGGGTCAGGGTTCAGGGTTGGGGGACTGTACTTGGGGTCAGAGTTCAGGGGTCAGGGTTGGGGGACTGTACTTGGGGTCAGGGTTCAGGGTTCGGGGTTGGGGGACTGTACTTGGGGTCAGAGTTCAGGGTACAGGGTTGGGGGACTGTACTTGGGGTCAGGGTTCGTGGTTCAGGGTTGGGGGACTGTACTCGGGGTCAGGGTTCAGGGTTTAGGGTTGGGGGACTGTGCTTGGGGTCAGCGTTCAGGGTTGGGGGACTGTTCTTGGGGGTCAGAGGTCAGGGTTCAGGGTGGGGGGACTGTACTTGGTGTCAGCGTTCAGGGTTGTTGGACTGTTCTTGGGGGTCAGAAGTCAGGGTTCAGGGTTGGGGGCCTGTACTTGGGGCCAGGGTTCAGGCTTCAGGGTTGGGGGGCTGTACTCGGGGTCAGGGTTCAGGGTTCAGGTGTTCGGCACTGCTCTTGGGGTCAGGGGTCATTGTTGAGGGTTGAGGGACTGTACTTGGGGTCAGGGTTCAGGGTTGTGGGACTGTACTTGGGGTCAGAGTTCAGGGTTCAGGTTTGGGGGACTGTACTTGGGGTCAGGGTTCGGGGTTCAGGTTTGGGGGACTGTACTTGGGGTCTGAGTTCAGGGTTGCGGCACTGTACTTGGGGTCAGAGTTCAGGATGGGGGGACTGTACTTGGGGTCAGGAGTAAGGGTTCAGGGTTGGGGGAATGTACTTGGGGTCAGGGTTCAGGGTTAGGTGACTGTACTTGGGGTCAGGGGTCAGGGTTCAGGATTGGGAGACTGTACTTGGGGTCAGGGTTCGGGGTTCAGGGTTGGGGGACTGTACTTGGGGTCAGGGGTCAGGGTTCAGGATTGAGGGACTGTACTTGGGGTCAGAGTTCAGGGTTCAGGGTTGGGGGTCGGTACTCGGGGTCAGAGCTCAGGCTTCAGGGTTGGGGGTCTGTACTTGGGGTCAAGGTTCAGGGTTCAGGGTTGGGGGCCTGTACTCGGGGTCAGGGTTCAGGGTCGGGGGACTGTACTTGGGGTCCGGGTTCAGGGTTCAGGGTTGGGGGACTGTACTTGGGGTCAGAGTTCAGGGTTCAGAGTTGGGGGACTGTTCTTGGGGTCAGAGTTCACGGTTGGGGGACTGTACTAGGGGTCAGAGGTCAGGGTTCAGGGTTGGGGGAATGTACTTGGGGTCAGAAGTCAGGTTTCATGCTTGGGGGACTGTACTTGGGGTCAGAGTTCAGGATTCAGGGTTGGTGGACTGTCCTTGGGTTCAGGGTTTGGGATTCAGGGTTGGGGGACTGTACTTGGAGTCAGAGTTCAGGCTTCAGGGCTGGGGGTCGGTACTCGGGGTCAGAGCTCAGGGTTCAGTGTTGGGGTACTGTACTTGGGGTCAGGGTTCAGTGTTGGGGGACTGTACTTGGGGTCAGAGTTCCGGGTTCACGATTGGGGGACTGTACTTGGGGTCAGGGATCAGGGTTGGGGGACTGTTCTCGGGGTCAGAGTTCAGGGGTCAGTGTTGGGGGACTGTACTTGGGGTCAGGGGTCAGGGTTCGGGGTTGGGGACTGTACTTGGGGTCAGGGGTCAGGGTTCAGGGTTGGGGGAATGTACTTGGGGTCAGGGTTCGTGGTTCAGTGTTGGGGTACTGTACTTGGGGTCAGAGTTCAGTGTTGGGGGAGTGTACTTGGGGTCATTGTTCAGGGTTGGGGGACTGTACTTGGGGTCAGGGGTCAGCGTTGGGGGAATGTACTTGGGGTCAGGGGTCAGGGTTCTGGGTTGGGGACTGGAATTGGGGTCAGGGTTCAGGGTTCAGGGATGGGGGACTGTACTTGGGGTCAGGGTTCAGGTTTGGGGGACTGAACTTGTGGTAAGAGGTCAGGGTTCAGGGCTGGGAGACTGTACTTGGGGCCAGGGTTCAGGGTTCAGGTGTGGGGTACTGTTCTTGGGTTCAGGGTTCAGGGTTGGGGGATTGTACTTTGGGTCAGGGTTCAGGGTTCAGGTTTGGGGGACTGTATTTGGGGTCAAAGTTCAGGGTTCAGGGTTGTATTACCGTACTTGGGGTCAGGGTTCAGGGTTAAGGGTTGGGGGACTGTAGTTGGGGTCAGAGTTCAGGGTTCAGGGTTTGGGGACTGTACTTGGGTTCAGGGTTCAGGGTTGGGGGACTGTACTTGGGTTCAGGGTTGGGGGACTGTACTCGGGGTCAGAGTTCAGGGTTCAGGGTTGGGGGACTGTAATTGGAGTCAGGGATCAGGGTTCAAGGTTGGGGGACTGTACTTGGGGTCAGGGTTCAGGGTTGGGGGACTGTACCCGGGGTCAGAGTTCAGGGTTCAGGGTTGGGGGACTGTACTTGGGTTCAGAGTTCGGGATTCAGGGTTGGAGGACTGCACATGGGGTCAGAGTTCAGGCTTGGGGGACTGTACTCGGGGTCAGAGTTCAGGGTTCAGGGTTGGGGGACTGCACTTAGGGTCAGGGTTCAGGGTTCAAGGTGGGAAACTGTACTTGTGGTCAGGGTTCAGTGTTGGGGGACTGTACCTGGGGTCAGAGTTCAGGATTCAGGGTTGGGGAACTGTAATTGGGGTCAGGGTTCAGGGTTGAGGGACTGTACTTGTGGTCAGGGGTCAGGGTTCGGGCTTGGGGGACTGTACTTGGGGTCAGAGTTCAGGGTTCAGGTTTGGGGGACTGTACTTGGGGTCAGAGTTCAGGGTTTGTGGACTGGACTTGGGGTCAGGGTTCAAGGTTGGGGGACTGTACTTGGGGTCAGGGGTCAGTTTTCAGGGTTAGGGATGGTACTTGGGGTCAGAGTTCAGGGTTC
Source organism: Carcharhinus amblyrhynchos (assembly GCF_965287045.1). Taxonomy (NCBI): domain Eukaryota; kingdom Metazoa; phylum Chordata; class Chondrichthyes; order Carcharhiniformes; family Carcharhinidae; genus Carcharhinus; species Carcharhinus amblyrhynchos. The sequence continues at coordinate 232,683 of NW_027649800.1, forward strand.
AGGGTTGGGGGACTGTACTTGGGGTCAGGGTTCAGGGTTTGTGGACTGGACTTGGGGTCAGGGTTCAGGGTTGGGGGACTCTACTTGGGGTCAGGGTTCGTGGTTCAGGGTTGGGGGACTGTAATTGGGGTCAGGGGTCAGGGTTCAGTGTTGGGGGACTGCTCTTGTGGTCAGAGTTCAGTGTTCAGGGTTGGGGGACTGTACTTGGGGTCAGGGTTCAGGGTTCAGGGTTGGGGGACTGTACTTGGGTTCAGATTTCCGAATTCAGGGTTGGGGGACTGTACTTGGGGTCAGGGTTCAGGCTTGGGGATCTGTACTCGCGGTCAGAGTTCAGGTTGCAAGGTTGGGGGACTGTACTTGGTGTCAGGGTTTAGGGTTCGGGGACATTACTTGGGGTCAGGGTTCAGGGTTGGGGGACTGTACTTGGGGTCAGAGTTCAGGGTTGGGGGACTGTACTTGGGGTCAGAGTTCAGGGTGGGGGGACTGTACTAGGGGTAAGGGTTCAGGGTTGGGGGACTGTACTTGGGGTCAGCGGTCAGGGTTGGGGGAATGTACTTGGGGTCAGGGGTCAGGATTCAGGGTTAGGGAGTGTACTTGGGGTCTGGGTTCAGGGTTCAGTGTTGGGGGACTGTACTTGGGGTCAGAGTTCAGAGTTCAGGGTTGGGGGACTGTTCATGGGGTCAGAGTTCAGGGTTTCGGAACTGTACTTGGGGTCAGAGGTCAGGGTTCAGGGTTGGGGGACTGTACTTGGGGTCAGAGGTCAGAGTTCAGGGTTGGGGGACTGTACTTGGGGTCAGGGTTCAAGGTTGGGGGACTGTACTTGGGGTCAGGGTTCAGGGTTGGGGGACTCTACTTGGGGTCAGGGGACTCTACTTGGGGTCAGGGTTCGTGGTTCAGGGTTGGGGGAATGTACTTGGGGTCAGGGGTCAGGGTTCTGGGTTGGGGACTGTAATTGGGGTCAGGGTTCAGGGTTCAGGGTTGGGGGACTGTACTTAGAACATAGAACATAGAACATAGAACATTACAGCGCAGAACAGGCCCTTCGGCCCACGATGTTGCGCCGACCAGTTACAAAAACAATGACCCACTAGCCTATACCAATCCCTTTTCGTCCATAAACCTATCCAGAGATCTCTTAAACGCCCCCAAACTAGACGCATTTACAACTGCAGCCGGCAGGGCATTCCAATCCTTCACCACCCGCTGGGTAAAGAACCTACCCCTGACATCCGTCCTGTAGCTACCCCCCCTTAATTTAAAGCCATGCCCCCTCGTGCTAGCTTTCTCCATCCGAGGAAAAAGGCTATCACTATCCACCCTATCTAAACCTCTAATCATCTTATATGTTTCAATAAGATCCCCTCTTAGCCGCCTTCTTTCCAACGAAAACAACCCTAAATCCCTCAGTCTCTCCTCATAGGACCTCCCCACCATACCAGGCACCATCCTAGTAAACCTCCTCTGCACCCTCTCCAACGCCTCCACATCCTTCTTGTAATGCGGGGACCAGAACTGCACACAGTACTCCAAGTGTGGCCGCACTAGAGTAGTGTACAGTTGCAACATTACACTGCGACTCCTAAATTCAATCCCCCTACCAATAAACGCCAAGACACCGTACGCCTTCTTAACAACCTTATCTACTTGATTCCCAACTTTCAGGGATCTATGTACACACACACCTAGATCCCTCTGTTCATCCACACTATTCAAAGTCCTCCCGTTAGCCCTATACTCGACACATCTGTTGCTCCTACCAAAGTGAATTACCTCACACTTCTCCGCATTAAATTCCATCCGCCACCTCTCGGCCCAGCTCTGCAACCTATCTAAGTCTCCCTGCAGACTATGACACCCTTCCTCACAATCTACCACACCTCCAATTTAATCCACCCAACTATACCCTCATCCAGATCATTAATAAAAATTACAAACAACAGTGGCCCCAAAACAGATCCCTGAGGCACACCACTCGTAACTGTACTCCATGATGAATATTTACCATCCACTTGTACCATGTACTTGGGGTCAGGGTTCAGGTTTGGGGGACTGAACGTGGGGTCAGAGGTCAGGGTTCAGGGTTGGGAGACTGTACTTGGGGTCAGGGTTCAGGGTTCAGGTGTGGGGCACTGTTCTTGGGTTCAGGGTTCAGTGTTGGGGGACTGAACATGGGATCAGGGTTCAGGGTTGGGGGATTGTACTTTGGGTCAGGGTTCAGGGTTCAGGTTTGGGGGACTGTATTTGGGTTCAAAGTTCAGGGTTCAGGGTTGGATTACAGTACTTGGGGTCAGGGTTCGGGGTTAAGGGTTGGGGGACTGTAGTTGGGGTCAGAGTTCAGGGTTCAGGGTTTGGGGACTGTACTTGGGTTCAGGGTTCAGGGTTGGGGGACTGTACTTGGGTTCAGGGTTGGGGGACTGTACTCGGGATCAGAGTTCAGGGTTCAGGGTTGGGGGACTGTAATTGGAGTCAGGGATCAGGGTTCAAGGTTGGGGGACTGTACTTGGGGTCAGGGTTCAGGGTTGGGGGACTGTACCCGGGGTCAGAGTTCAGGGTTCAGGGTTGGGGACTGTACTTGGGGTCAGAGTTCAGGGTTCAGGGTTGGGGGACTGTACTTGGGTTCAGAGTTCGGGATTCAGGGTTGGAGGACTGCACTTGGGGTCAGGGTTCAGGGTTCAAGGTTGGGAAACTGTACTTGTGGTCAGGGTTCAGTGTTGGGGGACTGTACCTGGGGTCAGAGTTCAGGATTCAAGGATGGGGAACTGTACTTGGAGTCAGGGTTCAGGGTTGAGGGACTTTACTTGTGGTCAGGGGTCAGGGTTCGGGCTTGGGGGACTGTACTTGGGGTCAGAGTTCAGGTTTGGGGGACTGTACTTGGGTTCAGAGGTCAGGGTTCAGGGTTGGGGGACTGTACTTGGGGTCAGGGTTCAAGGTTGGGGGACTGTACTTGGGGTCAGGGGTCAGTTTTCAGGGTTGGGGATGGTACTTGGGGTCAGAGTTCAGGGTTCAGGGTTGGGGGACTGTACTTGGGGTCAGGGTTCAGGGTTTGTGGACTGGACTTGGGGTCAGGGTTCAGGGTTGGGGGACTCTACTTGGGGTCAGGGTTCGTGGTTCAGGGTTGGGGGACTGTAATTGGGGTCAGGGGTCAGGGTTCAGTGTTGGGGGACTGCTCTTGTGGTCAGAGTTCAGTGTTCAGGGTTGGGGGACTGTACTTGGGGTCAGGGTTCAGGGTTGGGGGACTGTACTCGGGGTCAGAGTTCTGGGTTCAGGGTTGGGGGACTGTACTTGGGGTCAGATGTCAGGTTTCAGGGTTGGGGGACTGTACTTGGGGTCAGAGTTCAGGGTTCAGGGTTGGGGGACTGTACTTGGGTTCAGATTTCCGAATTCAGGGTTGGGGGACTGTACTTGGGGTCAGGGTTCAGGCTTGGGGATCTGTACTCACGGTCAGAGTTCAGGTTGCAAGGTTGGGGGACTGTACTTGGTGTCAGGGTTCAGGGTTCAGGTTTGGGGGACTGTACTTGGGGTCAGGGTTCAGGGTTGGGGGACTCTACTTGGGGTGAGGGTTCGTGGTTCAGGGCTGGGGAACTGTACTTGGGGTCAGGGGTCAGGGTTCAGTGTTGGGGGACTGTAATTGGGGTCAGAGTTCAGGGTTGGGGGACTGTACTTGGGGTCAGAGTTCAGGGTGGGGGGACTGTACTTGGGGTCAGGGTTCAGGGTTGGGGGACTGTACTTGGGGTCAGGGGTCAGGGTTGGGGGAATGTACTTGGGGTCAGGGGTCAGGATTCAGGGTTAGGGAGTGTACTTGGAGTCGGCCACACTGCAGAGGACACATTTGGTCAGTTTCAGGGAGAATTGTTGGTGGTGGAAGAGATGATGGAGACAGGGTTGGAGGCTGTACTTGGGGTCAGGGTTCGGGGTTCAGTGATCGGGGACTGGACTTGGGGTCAGGGTTTGGGGTTCAGAGTTGGGGGACTGTACTTGGGGTCAGGGTTCAGGGTTCAGGGTTGGGGGTGTTACTTGGGGTCAGGGGTCAGGGTTCAGGGTTGGGGGACTGTACTTGGGGTCAGGGGACAGGGTTCAGGGTTGGGGGACTGTACTTGGGGTCAGGGTGCTGGGTTGGGGGACTGTACTTGGGGTCAGAGTTCAGGGTTCAGGATTCGAGGACTGTACTTGAGGTCAGGGTTCGGGGTTCAGTGTTGGGGGACTGTACTTGGGGTCAGGGTTCAGGGTTCAGTGTTGGGGGACTGACCATCTATGCTCACACCTGACCATCTATACTCACACCTGACAATCTAAACACACACCTGAACATCTATACTCACCCCTGACCATCTATATTCACCCCTGACCATCTATATTCACACCTGACCATCTATACTCACATCTGACCATCTATATTGACACCTGACCATCTATATTCACACCTGACCATCTATACACACACCTGACCATCTATACTCACACCTGACCATCTATATTCACACCTGACCATCGATATTCACACCTGACCATCTATAGTCACACCTGACCATCTATATTCACACCTGACCATCTATACTCACACCTCACCATCTATAATCACACCTGACCATCTATACTCACACCTGGCCATCTATATTCACACCTGAACATCTATATTCTCACCTGACCATCTATATTCACACCTGAACATCTATATTCACACCTGACCATCTATACTCTCACCTGACCATCTATATTCATACCTGACCATCTATACTCACCCCAAACCATCTATACTCACACCTGACCATCTATACTGACACCTGATCATCTATATACATACGTGACCATCTACATTCACACCTGACCATCTATACTCACCCTTGACCATCTATAATCACATCTGACCATCTATAATCATACCTGACAATCTATACTCACCCCTGACCATCTATATTCACACCTGACCATCTATATTCACACCTGACCATCTCTATTCACACCTGACCATCTATACTCACACCTGACCATCAATATTCACACCTGACCATCTAGATTCACACCTGACCATCTATATTCACACCTGACCATCTATCTTCACACCTGACCATCGATATTCACCCCTGACCATCTATAATCACACCTGATCATCGATATCACACTTGACCATCTACGTTCATACCTGACCATCTATACTCGCCCCTGACCATCTATACTCACACCTGATCATCTATATTCACACGTGACCATCTACATTCACACCAGACCATCTATACTCACCCCTGACCATCTATACTCGCACCTGAACATCTATACTCACACCTGATCATCTATATTCACACATGACCATCTACATTCACACCTGACCATCTATACTCACCCCTGACCATCTATAATCACACCTGAACATCTATAATCATACCTGACCATCTATACTCACACCTGACCATCTATACTCACACCTGACCATCTATATTAACACCTGACCATCTATACTCAAACCTGACCATCTATTCTCACACCTGAACATCTGTATTCACACCTGACCATCTATTCTCAGACCTGAACATATGTATTCATACCTGACCATCTGTCTTCACACCTGACAATGTATATTCACACCTGACCATCTGTATTCACACCTGACCATCTATATTCACACCTGACCATCTACTCACACCTGACCATCTATATTCACACCTGACCATCTATATTCACACCTGAACATCTATACTCACACCTGAGAATCTATATTCACACCTGACCATCTGTATCCACACCTGACCATCTATACTCACACCTGACCATCTATATTCACACATGACCATCTATACTCACATCTGACCGTCTATATTCACACCTGACCATCTATATTCACACCTGACCATCTATATTCACACCTGACCAGCTATATTCACACCTGACCATCTATACTCACACTTGACCATCTGTATTCACACCTGACCATCTATACTCACACCTGACCATCTATATTCACACTTGACCATCTATATTCACACCTGGCCATCTATACTCACACCTGACCATCTATATTCACACCTGCTCATCTATACTCACACCTGACCATCTATACTCACACCTGACCATCTATATTCACACCTGACCATCTATACTCACACCTGGCAATCTATACTCACACCTGACCATCTATACACACACCTGACCATCTATACACACACCTGACCATCTATACTCACACCTGACCATCTATATTCACACCTGACCATCTATATTCACACCTGACCATCCATACACACACCTGAGCATCTATATTAACACCTGGCCCTCTATACTCACACCTGACCATCTATATTCACACCTGACCCTCTATAGTCACACCTGACCATCTATATTCACCCCTGACCATCTATATTCACACCTGACCATCTATACTCACACCTGACCATCTATACTCACACCTGACCATCTATATTCACCCCTGACCATCTATATTCACACCTGACCATCTATATTCACCCCTGACCATCTCTATTCACACCTGACCATCTATATTCCCACCTGACCATCTATATTCACACCTGAACATCTATACTCACACCTGACCATCTATATTCACCCCTGACCATCTATATTCACACCTCACCATGTATATTCTCACCTGACCATCTATATTCACCCCTGATCATCTATATTCACACCTGACCATCTATACTCACACCTGACAATCTATATTCACACCTGACCATCTATATTCACACCTGACCATCTATACACACACCTGACCATCTATACTCACACCTGACCATCTATATTCACACCTGACCATCTATATTCACCCGTGATCATCTATATTCACACCTGACCATCGATATTCACACCTGACCATCTATAGTCACACCTGACCATCTATATTCACACCTGACCATCTATACTCACACCTCACCATCTATAATCACACCTGACCATCTATACTCACAGCTGACCATCTATATTCACACCTGAACATCTATATTCTCTCCTGACCATCTATATTCACACCTGAACATCTATATTCACACCTGACCATCTATACTCTCACCTGATCATCGATATTCACACGTGACCATCTATATTCACACCTGACCATCTATACACACCCCTGACCATCTATATTCACACCTGACCATCTGTATTCACACCTGACCATCTATACTCACACCTGACCATCAATATTCTCACCTGACCATCTATATTCACACCTGACCATCTATACTCACACCGGACCATCTATACTCACACCTGACCAACTATACTCACACCTGATCATCTATACTCACACCTGACCATCTATACTCACACCCGACCATCTATACTCACACATGACCATCTATATTCACACCTGACCATCTATACTCACACCTGACCATCTATACTCACACCTGACCATTTAAACACATACCTGACCGTCGATACGCACACCTGACCATCCATATTCACACCTGACCGTCTATACTCACACCTGACCATCTATATTCACACCTGACCATCTATATTCACACCTGACCCTCTATATTCACACCTGACCATCTATACTCACACCGGACCATCTATATTCACACCTGACCCTCTATATTCACACCTGACCATCTATATTCACACCTGACCATCTATATTCACACCTGACCCTCTATATTCACACCTGACCATCTATACTCACACCGGACCATCTATACTCACACCTGACCAACTATACTCACACCTGATCATCTATACTCACACCTGACCATCTATACTCACACCCGACCATCTATACTCACACATGACCATCTATATTCACACCTGACCATCTATACTCACACCTGACCATCCATATTCACACCTGACCATCTATACTCACACATGACCATCTATATTCACACCTGACCATCTATACTCACACCTGACCATCTATACTCACACCTGACCATCCATATTCACACCTGACCGTCTATACTCACACCTGACCATCTATACTCACACCTGACAATCTATATTCACAACTGACCATCTATGCTCACACCTGACCATCTATGCTCACACCTGACCATCTATACTCACACCTGACCATCTATATTCACACCTGATCATCTATATTCACACGTGACGATCTATATTCACACCTGACCATCTATACCGTCCCCCAACCCTGAACCCTGACCTCTGACCCCCAAGAACAGTCCCCCGACCCTGAACGCTGACTCCAAGTACAGTCCCCCAACACTGAACCTTGACCTCTGACCCCCAAGAAAAGTCCACCAACCCTGAACGCTGACCCCAAGTCCAGTCCCCCAACCCTGATCCCTGACCCCAAGTACAGTCCCTCAACACTGAACAATGACCCCTGACCCCAAGTTGTGCCGAACACCTGAACCCTGAACCCTGACCCCGAGTACAGTCCCCCAGCCCTGAAGCCTGAAACTGACCCCAAGTACAGTCCCCCAACCCTGAACCCTGACCTCTGACCCCCAAGAACAGTCCCCCGACCCTGAACGCTGACTCCAAGTACAGTCCCCCAACACTGAACCTTGACCTCCGACCCCCAAGAAGAGTCCGCCAACCCTGAACGCTGACCCCAAGTACAGTCCCCCAACCCTGAACCCTGACCTCTCACCCCAAGTACAGTCCCCCAACTCTGAACTCAGACCCCAAGTACAGTCCCCCAAACCTGAACCCTGAACTCTGACCCCAAGTACAGTCCCTCAACCCTGAACCCTGACCCCTGACCCCGAGTACAGTCCCCCAACCCTGAACCCTGAACCCTGACCCCAAGTACAGTCCCCAACCCTGAACCCTGTCCCCTGACCCCAAGTGCATTCCCCCAACCCTTAACACTGACCCCAAGTACAGTCCCCCAACCCTGAACCCTGAACTCTGACCCCTAGTACACTCCCCCAACCCTGAACCCTGAACTCTGACACCAAGTACAGCCCCCAACCCTGAACCCTGACGCCTGACCCCAAGTACATTCCCCCAACACTGACCCCTGACCCCAAGTACAGTCCCCCAACCCTGAACTCTCACCCCAAGTACAGTCCCCCAACCCTGAACCCTGACACCAAGTACAGTCACCCAACCCTGAACTCTGATCCCAAGTACAGTCCCCCAACCCTGAACCCTGACCCCTGACCCCAACTGCAGTCCCCCAACCCTGAACCCCGAACCCTGAGCCAAGTACAGTCCCCCAACCCTGAATCCTGAACTCTGACCGCAAGTACAGTCACCCAATCCTGAACCCTGACACCTGACCCCAAGTACAGTCCCACAACCATGAACCCTGAACTCAGACCCCAAGTACAGTCCCCCAACCCTGAACCCTGACCCAAAGTACAGTCCCCCAACACTGAACACTGACCCCAAGTACAGTCCCCCAACCCTGAACCCCGAACCCTGACCTCAAGTACAGTCCCCCAACCCTGAACCCTGACCCCAAATACAGTCGCCCAACCCTGAACTCTGACCCCAAGAATTGTGCCCCAACCCTGAACCCTGAACTCTGACCCCAAGTACAGTCCCCCAACCATGAACCCCGAGCCCTGACCCCAAGTACAGTCCCCTAACCCTGAACCCTGAACCCTGACCCCAAGTACAGTCCCCCATCCCTGAACCCTGAACCCTGACTCCAAGTACAGTCCCCCAACCCTGAATCCTGGCCCCTGACCCCAAGTACAGTCCCCCAACCCTGAACCCCGAAACCCGACCCCAAGTACAGCCCTCCAACTCTGAACCCTGACCCCTGACCCCAAGTACAGTCCCCCAACACTGAACGCCGATCCCTGACCCCAAGTACAGTCCGCCAACCCTGAACCCTGATCCCAAGTACAGTCCCCCAACCCTGAACCCTGACACCAAGTACAGTCCCCCAACCCTGAACCCCGAACGCTGATCCCAAGTACAGTCCCCCAACCCTGAACCCTGACCCCTGACCCCAAGTAAAATCCCCCAACCCTGAACCCCGAACCCTGGCCCTAAGTACAGTCCCCCAACCCTGAATCCTGAACTCTGACCCCAAGTACAGTCACCCAATCCTGAACCCTGACCCCTGACCCCAAGTACAGTCCCCCAACCCTGAACTCTGAGCCCAAGTACAGACACCCAACCCTGATCCCTGACCCCAAGTACAGCCCCCCAACCCTGAACCCTGACCCCTGACCCCAAGTACAGTCCCCAACCCTGAACCCCAAACCCTGACCCCAAGTACAGTTCCCCAACACTGAACCCTGAACTCTGACCCCAAGTACAGTCCCCCAACCCTGAACCCTGACCCCGAGTACAGTCCCCCAACCCTGAACCCTGACCCCGATACAGTCCCCCAACCCTGAACCCTGACACCAAGTACAGTACCCCAACCCTGAACCCTGACCCCTGACCCCAAGTACAGTCCCCCAATCCTGAACTCTGACCCCAAGTACAGTCCCCCATTCCTGAACCCTGACCCCTGACCGCAAGTACAGTCCCCGAACCCTGAACCCTGACCCCTGACCCCAAGTACAGTCCGCCAACCCTGAACCCCGAACCCTGACCCCAAGTACAGTCCCCCAACCCTGAACCCTGAACCCTCACCCCATGTACAGTCCTCCAACCCTGAACCCTGACCCCAAGTACAGTCCCCCAACCCTGAACCCTGAACTCTGACCCCAAGTACAGTCCTCCAATCCTGAACACTGACCCCAAGCACAGTCCCCCAACCCTGAACCCTGACCCCTCACCCCAAGTTCAGTCCCACAAACATGAACCCTGAACTCTGACCCCAAGTACAGTCCCCCAACCCTGAACCCTGACCCCATGTACAGTCCCCCAACCCTGAACCCTGAACTCCGACCCCAAGTACAGTCCCCCACCCCGGAACCCTGACCCCTGACCCCAAGTACAGTCCCCCAACCCTGAACCCCGAACCCTGACTCCAAGTACAGTCGCCCAACCCTGAACTCTGACCCCAAGTACAGTCCCCCAACCCTGAACCCTGAACTCTGACCCCAAGTACAGTCCCCCAACCCTGAACTCTGCCCCCTGACCCCAAGTACTGTCCCCCAACACTGAACCCTGAAGCCTGACCCCAAGTACAGTCCCCCAACCCTGAACCCCGAGCCCTGACCTCAAGTTCAGTCCCCCAACCCTGAACCCCGAACCCTGACCCCAAGTACGGTCCCCTAACCCTGAACCCTGACCCCTGACCCCAAGTGCAGTCCCCCAATCCTGAACCCTGAACACTGACCCCAAGTACAGTCCCCCAACCCTGAACCCTGACCCCAAGTACAGTCCCCCAACCGTGAACCCTGACCCCAAGTACAGTCCCCTAACTCTGAACCCTGAACTCTGACCCCAAGTACAGTCCCCCAACCCTGAACCCCGAACCCTGACCCCAAGTACAGTCCCCCAACCCTGAACCCTGATCCCAAGTACAGTCCCCTAACCCTGAACCCTGACCCCAAGTACAGTCCCCCAACCCTGAACCCTGACCCCAAGTACAGTCCCCCAACCCTGAACCCTGACCCCAAGTACAGTCCCCCAACCCTGAACCCTGACCCCAAGTACAGTCCCCCAACCCTGAACCCTGACCCCGAGTATAGGCCTCAAACGTTGAACCTGACCCAAGGAGAGGCAATGAACCCTGACCCTGAGGGAGGCCCTGAACGCTGAACTTCAGTGCAGGCCATGAACCCAGACTCTGTAAACAGGGCTTGACTCTGACCCCCAGGACTGAACCCGAACCCTGACCCTGAGAACAGGCTCCGCACCCTATCCCCGAGGACACGTCCCGAACCCTGACCCTGAACCTTGACCTGAGGACAGGCCCTGAACCCTGAGCCCCAGATACAGAAAGACAGAAACTCAGAGACACCGAGTGTCAGAGACACAGGGAGACAGAGTCACAGAGACACAGGCAGTCAGAGACAGAGGGACTCACAGACACAGAGACACAGAGATTCGGAGACTCAGACCCAGAGAGACTCAGGGACGCAGAGAGTCAGGGAAAAAGAGACAGAGAGACACAGAGATTCAAAGACACTGAGAGACAGAAACTCCGATACACAGAGACACAGACTGTCACCGATTCAGAGACTCAGAGACACGGAGACACCCTGACACAGACTCTGAGACTCAGAGACTCTGACGCTCAGGCACTCAGAGACACAGAGGAACCGAGACTGAGAGACACATTGACTCAGTGACATAGAGAATCAGAAACTCAGTGAAACAGAGACACAGAGACAGAGAGATTCAGAGCCACAGAGACTCTGGGACTCAGGGACTCAGAGACACAGAGATACAGGGACACAGAGACACAGAGACTCAGAGACTCTGGGACACAGAGACACAGAGATACAGGGACTCAGAGACACAGAGGTACAGGGACACAGAGACACAGAGACTCAGAGTCTAAGAGACTCAGAGACACACACACATGGAGACAGAGAGACAGAGACACTCAGAGACAAAAATCCTCAGAGATACAGAGACTGAGAGACAAAGAGAATCAGAGACATCAAGATAGAGAGTCACAGAGCTAACAGTCACCCTAACCCTAACCTGAACGCTAAGCCTAACACTAACCTTAATGCCTAAACTCAACCCGAACCAGAACCCAGAACGTAACCCTAATGCCGAACCATAATCCTAACTCTAACCCTAACAATAACACTAACTATAAACATAAACCAAACCCTAATCTAACCATAAGCATAACCCAGACTGTAACCCGAACACCCAACCCTCACCGTAATGCCTAACCCAAACCCTAACGCTAACACTAACTATAAACCGAAACCTAACCCTAACCCTAACCCACACCGTAACCCTAACCCAGAACGTAACCCTAACACAGGCCGTAACCCTAACCCTAACACCAAACCCTAACCCTAATGCCAAACCCTAACCCTAACCCTATCCCTAACCAGAACCCAGACCATAACCATAACCCTAACACCAAACCCTAAAGCGTAACCCTAACCCAAACCCTTACCCTAACCAAAACGCTAACACTAATCATAACCCTAAACCTAACCTTAACCCAGACCGTAACGCGAACACCAAACCCTAACCCTAATGCCTAACCCTAATCCTAACCCGTGCTCTAACGCTAACACTAATCATAAACCTAACGCTAACCCGAACCCTAACCCAGACCATAAGCCTAACCCAAACACAAAACCCTAACTCGAATGCCAACCCTAACCCTCACGCCAACATTAACCATAAACCTAACCCTAACCCAAACACCAAACCCTAACCGTGAAGCCTAACCATAACCCGAAAGCTAACCCTCTCCCTAACACTAACAATAACCAGAAACCTAAACCTAACCTTAACCATAACACAGACCGTAACCCGAACCCGAGCACAAAACCCAAACCCTAATGCCTAACCCTAACCCAAACCCTAACCCTAACTCTAACTACAAACCTAAACCTAAACCTAACCCTAACCATAACCCAGACCATAACCCTAACACCAACCATAAATCTAACACTAACCCTCACACTAACCCTAACCATAACCCAGACCATAACCCTAACACCAACCATAAATCTAACACTAACCCTCACACTAACACTAACCGTAACCCAGACCGTAACCCTAACACCAAACCCAAACCCTAATGCCGAACCCTAACCCTAACGCTAACCATAAACCGAAACCTAACCCTCACCCTAACCAGAACCCAGACCGTAACCCTAACCCTAATGCCTAACCCTAACCCAAACCCTTACCCTAACACTAACGCGAAGACAACCAAAAACCTACACCTAACCCTAACCCAGACCGTAACCCTAACCCAAACACCAAACCCGAACACCAAACTGTAACCCTAATGCCAAGCCGAACCCTAACCCTAACGCTAACACTAACCATAAACCAAAACCTAACCCTAACATAGACCGTAACCCTAACCCTAACACCAAACTCTAACCTGAATGCCTCACCCTAACCCTAACCCTATCAATAACTCTAACCCCCAGCCCTAACCCCAACCATATCTCGAACACTAACCCTAATCCCAACAATAACCCGAACCCTAACCCTATCATTAACTCTAACCCCCAGCCCTAACCCCAACCATATCTCTAACACTAACCCTAATCCCAACAATAACCCGAACCCTAACCCTATCATTAACTCTAACCCCCAGCCCTAACCCCAACCATATCTCTAACACTAACCCTAATCCCAACAATAACCCTAACCCTAACCCTCACCCTAATGCGAAACCCTAACTCTATCATGAACCCTAAACTGAACTTCAACCCTAATACAAGACCCTAACACTAACTCTAACCCTAATCGCTAATCATAACAGTAAAACTAACCCTAACCCTCATCCGAATCCCTAACCCGAACCTTAACACCTAACGCTAACCCTAACCTCAACACTAGCTCCAACCCTCACACCGAACCTGAACCCTAACTCTAATCCGAACCTTAACCCTCACCATAATCTAAACACCTAACCCTAACAACCATCCCGAACACGAACCCTAGGCCTAACATTAACCCTGACAATAATCCAAATATCAAATCCTAAACCTAACCCTAACCCTAACTTTAATCCTAACCCTAAACCGAACCATAATCCAAACACCTAAACCCTAAACCTGACCCTAACACTAACCCTCACCTTAACTCTAATCCTAACCCGAACCCTAACATAACCCTAACTCTTAACCTAACCGTAACTGTAACACGATCCAAAAACTCTAAACTTAACCTTAATCTGAACCCTAACTCCAACCCTAACCCTAACCCATGCACTAGCCCTAACCTGAGCCCGAACACTAAATCTAATGCTAACCCGAGCCCTAAACCTAACCCTAACTCGAACCCTAATCTAAACCCTAACCCTAACTCGAACTCAAATGCTAATCCTAACACAAAGACTAACGCGAACCCGAACCCCAATCCAAACCCGAACACTAACTCTAATTGTAAACCTAACCCGAACTCTAACCATAACCTTACCCATAATTCTAACACTAAACCTAAACCAAAAGTTAACTCTAATGCTAACCCTAACCTAACCCTAACCCTATCCCGAACCCGAAACCTATCCCTATCGCTATCCTGAACCCGAATGCTAACTCTAACGCTAAACATAACCCTAACCTAATTCGAACCCTAACTGTAATCCTAACCCTAACCCTAACTCTAACCCTAAGCCTGTCCCTAAATCTAATCCTAACTCGCTCCCTAACCCTAACCCTAAGTCTAACCCTAACCCTAACCCTAACTCTAATCCTAACCCTAACCCTAACCCTAACTCTAACCCTAACCCTAAGCACTAACCATAAACCTAACCCTAACTCAAATGCTAACCCGAACCCTATCCCTAACCCGAACCCTATCCCTAACGCGAACCCTATCCCTATCCTTAAACCTAACGCTAAATCTAACAGTAGCCCTAAACCTAACCTAACTCTAACCCTAACTGTAATCCTAACCCTAACGCTACCTATCTCTAACACTAATCCTAATCCTATCCCGAACTCAAACCCTAATCCTAACTCGAACCCTAATCTAAACCCGAATCCAAACTCGAATCCAAACCCTAATCCTAACACTAAGACTAACCCTAACCCTAACTCTAATCCCATACCGAACTCTAACTCTAACGCTAATCCTCAGCTTAACCTGAACTCTAGCCCTAACCCTGTCACTAACCCAAAACCTAACCCTATCCCGATCCCAAAACCTATCCCAAAACCTATGGCGAACCATAACGCTAACTCTAACGCAAAGCCTAACTCTAAAGTAACTCTAACCCAAAATGTAATCCTAACCCTAACCCTAACTCTAACCCTAACCCTATCCCAAACTCTAATCCTAATCTTATCCCTCACTGTAACCCTAACCCTAACCCTAACCCTAACCCTAATTCTAACCCGAACCCTAACAATAACCCGAGCCCTAAACCTAAGCCTAACTCTAACGCTAATCTAAAACCGAACCCAAACTACAACCCTCACCCTAATTCTAATCCTAACCCTAACCCTAAATCTAACGCTAACCCTAAACCTAACTTTAACCTGAACCGTATCCGTAACTCTAACCCTAACCCTAAAAAAACCCGAACTCTAATGCAAAGCCAAACCTAACCCTAACTCTAACCCAAACCCAAGCCCTCACTCTAACCCGAACTCTAATCTTAACCCTAACCCGAAACATAACTCTAACCCTAACCCTGACCCGAACACTAACCCAACCCTAAAGCTAACCCTAGCCCTAAACCTAACCCTAACTCTAACCCTAATCTAAACCCGAACCCAAACAGAACCCAAACCCTAATCCGAACACGAAGACGAAATCTAACCCCAACTCTAATGCTAACCCTAACCCGAACCCGTCACCCTAAACCAAACCATAATCCTAATGCTAACCCTAACCCTAACCCTGAATCTAACCATAACCCAAACGCTAACCCTAGCCCTAAACCTAACCCTAACTCTAACCCTAATTGAAACCATAACCCAAACTCGAACCCAAACCCAAATCCGAACATGAAGACCAACCCTAACCCTATCCATAACTCTAAACCTGACCCTAAACCTAACTCTAACTCTAATGCTAACACTAACCTAACCCTAAACCTTACCCTAACCCTGACCATAACCCTAACTCTAATCCTAACCCTAATGCTGACTCTAACCCTAACTCTAACCTTAACCTTAAACCTAACCCTAACCCTAAATCTAATGCTAAATCTAATGCTAAGCTTAACCCTAAGCTAACTGTAACCCTAACTCTAATCCTAACCCTAACGCTAACTCTAACCCGAACTCTAACCTTAACCCTAAACCTAACCTTAACCCTCAATCTAATGCTAAATCTAACGCTAACCCTACCCCTAACCTAACTGTAACCCTAACTGTAATCCTAACCCGTACCCTAACTCTAACCATAACATTAAATATAACCCTAAAACTAACCCGAAACCTAAACCTAATGCTAACTCTAACGCGAAGCCTAACCCTAACCTAACCCTAACCTAACTGTAATCCTAACCATCACCCTAACTCTAACCTTAACCCTATCCCGAACTCTAATCCGAATCCTATCCCGAACCCAAACCCTAACCCTTGATCCTTACCCAAACCATAATCCTAATACTAACCCTAACTCTAACCCTAACCCTAACTCTAACCTGAACCCTAAAACTAACTCGAACCCTAACCCTAACTCTAACCCTAACCCTAACTCTAACCCTAACCCTAACTCTAACCCTAACCCTAACTCTAACCCTAACCCTAACGCTAACCCAGCCCTAAACCGAACCATAACTCCAACGTTAATCTAAACCCTAACCCAAACTCAAACCCAAAACCAAATCCTAAAGCGAAGACTAACCCTAACCCTAACTCTAATCCTGTACCTAACCCTAACTCTAACGCAAACCCTAAACCTAACCCGAACTCAAGCACTAACCGTAACTCTAACCCTAACCCTAAACCTAACCCTCACCCTAACTCGAACCCGAATCCTAAACCTAACTGTAACCTTAAGCCTAACTCTCGCCCGAACCCTAATGCTAACCCTAGCCCGAAACATAACCCTAACTCAAACCCTAATCTAAACCCTAAACAAAACTCGAACCCAAAACCTAACCCGATCACTAAGATTAACCCTCACCCTAAGTCTAATCCTAACCCTAACCCTAACTCTAACGCCAATCCTAAAACTAACCCTAACCCTAACCCTAACTCTAATGCTAACGCTATCCTAACCCGAACCATAACCCTATCCCTAACCCTTATCCTATCGCTATCCCGAACCCTAACCCTATTCCGAACACTAATGCTAACTCTAACGCTAATCCTAACCCTAACCTAACTCTAAACCTAACTGTAATCCTAACCCTAACGCTAACCCGAGCCCTAAACCTAATGTTCTTATGTTCTAACCCGAATATAAACCCTAACCCAAACTCAAACCCAAACCCTAAACCTAACACTAAGACTAACGCTAACACTAACTCTAATTCTAACCCTACACGTAACTCTAACCTGACCTCTAAGCCTAACCCTAACTCTAATGCTAACCCTGACCCTAATTCTAACCCAAACACCTAACCTTAAATCTAACCCCAACACGAACCCATACCCTAACTCTAATCTTAACCCAAAACATAACCCTAACCCTAACCCTAATGCACCAGCCCTAACCCCAGCCCTAACACTAAATCTAACGCTAACCTGAGCCCTGAACTTAACCCTCACTCTAACCTTAATCTAAACCCTAACCCGAACTCAAACCCAAACCCTAATCCTAACACTAAGACAAACCCAAAGCCTAACACTAACCCTAACACTAACACTAACCCTAACCCTAACCCTAACCCAAACACTAACCCTAACCCTAACATTAACCCTAACACTAACGCTAACCCTAGCCCTAAACCGAATCCTAACTCTAACCCGAATCTAAACCATAACCCAAACTCGAATCCCAGCCCTAATCTGAACACTAAGACTAACCCTAAACCTATCCGTAATTCTAAACCTAAACCTAACTCTAATGCTAACCCGAACACTCTCCTTATCCCGAACCCTAACCCTATCTTTAACCCGAACGCGAACTCGAATGCGAAACCTAACCCGAACCTAAATCTAACCCTAGCTGTAATCCTAACCCGAACCCTAACTCTAACCCAAAGACCATCCTAAACTCTAACCCTAACCCCATCCCTAACTCTAACCCTAACCCGAACCCGAACTCTAATCATAACCCTAACCCTAACCGTAACTCGAACCCGAACCCTAACCCTAATCCCAACCCGAACTCTAACGCTAACCCTAACCCTAACATTAAGCCTCACACTAACGCTAAGCCTAGCCCTAAACCGAATCCTAACTCTGACCCGAATCTAAACCATAACCCAAACTCGAACCCCAGCCCTAATCTGAACACTAAGTCTAACCCTAACCCTATCCGTAATTCTAAACCTAAACCTAACTCTAATGCTAACCCGAACAGTCTCCTTATCCCGAACCCTAACCCTATCTTTAACCCGAACGCGAACTCGAATGCGAAACCTAACCCGAACCTAAACCTAACCCTAACTGTAATCCTAACCCTAACCCTAACTCTAACCCAAAGACCATCCCAAACTCTAACCCTAACCCTATCCCTAACTCTAATCCGAACCCGAACCCGAACTCTAATCATAACCCTAACCCTAACCATAACTCGAACCCGAACCCTAGCCCTAATCCCAACCCGAACTCTAATGCTAACCCTAACTAACCCTAACTCTAACTGTAACCCTAACCCTAAGCCTATCCCTAACCCTATCCCTATCCCGAAACCTAACCCGATGCCAAAATCGAATGCTAATTCAAACGTTAAGCCGAACCAAACTCTAACCCTAATTGTAATCCTAACACGAACTCTAACCCGAACCCTATCCATAATCTAATCCAAATCCTATCCCTAGCTCGAACCATAACCCTAACTCTAACCCGAACTCGAACCCGAACCCTTACCCTAACGCTAACTCTAATCCTAACCCTAACCTGAACAAAATTCTAACCCTAACTCTAACCCGAACTCTAACCTTAACCCGAACCCAAACCCTAATCCTAATACAAACCCTAATCCGAATACAAACCCTAACCCGAAAAGTAACCCGAACCCGAAACCTAACTCTAACCCGAACCCTAAATCTAACCCTAACCCTAGCCCCAAACCTAACCTGAATCTACACCCTAACCCAAACTCAAACCCTAATCCTAACACTAAGGCAAACTCTAACCCTAATTCTAATCCTAACCCTAACCTTAAATCTAACCCTAACAGTAACACTAACCCTAACCCTACACCTAACCGTAACTCTAATGCGAACCCGAATCTAGCCCTAACCCTATCCGTATCCCTAAACCTATCCCTAACCCTAAACGTAATCCTAACCCTAACCCTAAGCCTATCCCTAACTCTAATCCTAACTCTACCCCAAACTCTAATCCTAACCCCAACTCTAACCCGAAATCTAACCCCAACTCTAACCCAAACCCGAACCCTATCCCTAACCCTAACTCTAATCCTAACCCTCACTCGAATGCTAACCCTAACCTAACCCGAACCCTAACGCTAACCCGAACTCAAACCTAACTCTAACTGTAACTGTTATCCTAACCCTAACCGTATCCCTAACTCTAAACCTAAACCTATCCCGAACTCTAATCCTAACCGTAACCCTAACCCTAACCCAGACCCTAACCCTGACATCAAACCTTAACCCTAACCCTAACCCTATAATTAACTCGAACACTGAACCCTGACCCCAAACATATCCCTAACCCTAATCCCAACCATAACCCTAACCCTAAACCCAGTCCTAATCCGAACCATAACCCTAACCTGAACCCAAACCCTAACGCTAAACCCGAACGCTATCATTAACCCTAAACCTGACCATAACCCTAATCCAAGCCCCTAACACTAATTCGAACCCGAATCGCTAACCATAACAGGAAAACTAATCCTAACCCTCACCCTAATCCCCAACCCTAACCCTAACACCAAAAGCTAACCCTAACACCTAACTCTAACCCGAACCCTAACTCTAACCCTAACACGAAACCCTCACCCTAATCCTAATCCTAATCCTAACCCTAACCATAATCCAAACACCTATCTCTAACACGAACACTAACACCTAATACTAACACGAAGACTAGCCGTAACCCTAATCATAATCAAAATACCTAATCCTAAACGTAACCCAAACCCAAACTCTAATCTTAACACGAGCCCTAACCATAATCCAAACACGTAACCCTAAACCTAACCCTAACGCTAATCCTCACCCTATCTATAATCCTAACCCTAACCCTAACCATAATCCAAACACCTAACCCGAAACCTAACCCAATCCCTAAAACTAACCATAACTCTAACCTTAACCCTAATCCTGACCCTAATTCCAACCCTAACACCAACCCAAGCACTAGCCCCACCCGAGCCCTAACACTAAATCAAACACTAACTAGCCCTACACCTAACCTGAACTCTAACCCTAATCTAAACCTGAACCCTAACTCGAACCCAAACCCGAATCCTAACACAAAGATGAACCCTAACCCTAACTCTAATCCTAACCCTAACCCTAACTCTAATCCTAACCCTAACCCTAACCCAACCCCTAACTCTAGCCCGAGCCCTAGACCTAACCCGAACTTGAATGCAAACCCTAATCTAACCCTAAGTCTAACCCTAACCCTATCACTAAACCGAACCCTGTCCCTATCCCCAACCCTATCCCTAACCCTAAGGCGAACTCTAACCCTAATCCTAACCTGACTCTAACCCAAACTGTAATCCTAACCCTAGCCCTAAATCTAATCCTAACCCTATCCCTAACCCTAATACTAACTCTCACGCTAACCCTAGTCCTAACCTAACTCTAACCCGAACTGTAATCCTAACCCTAAATCTAATCCTAACCCAATCCCTTACTCTAATCCAAACCCTAACCCTAACTCTGACCATAACTCTAACCCTAACCCAATCCCTATTCTGAACCTGAACTCAAACCCGAACCCTAACTCTTATCCTAAACCTAACCTAACCCTAACTCTAACCCTAACACGAACCTTAACCTATCCCTAACCCTAATCCTATCCCTATCCCAAGTCCGAACTGTATCCCTAACCCTAAAGCTAACTCTAAAGCTAACCCTAACTGTAATCTTTACCGTAACTCTAACCCTAACCCTATCCCTAAGTCTAATCCTAACCCTATCCCCAACTCTAATCCTAACCCTAACCCTAACTCGAATCCAAATACTAACCCTAACCTTAAGTCTAATTCTAACCCTAACCCTAACCCCAACCCTAACTCTAAACTTAACCTTAACCCAAACCCGAAACATAATACTAACCCTAACACGAACCCTAATACGATCGAACCCAAAACCTAACCCGAACCCGAACACGAACCCGAACTCTAACACTAACCCTAACCCTAGCCCTAAACCTAAAGACAGAGACAGACAGAGTAAGAGAGAGAGAGTCAGAGTGAGAGAGACACATAGAGAGAGACAGAGAGAGAGAGAGAGAGAGACAGAGGCGGTACAGGAGCTGAACTCAGGGTCAGGGCTCAGGGTTCAGGGTCTGTCCTCCAGGTCAGGGCTCAGGGTTCGGGAGCTGAACTCAGGGTCAGGGTCAGGGTTCAGGAGCTGAACATGGGGTCGGGTCAGGGCTCAGGGTTTAGGTTCTGTCCCTGGGGAAGGGCTCAGGGTTCAGGAGCTGAACTCGGGGTCAGATTTAAAACAGTGCCCTACACTAAACAGAGATTTTAAACAGTACCCTACACTAAACAGAGATTTTAAACAGTGCCCTACACTAAACAGAGATTTTAAACAGTGCCCTACACTAAACGGAGATTTTAAACAGTGTCCTACACTAAACGGAGATTTTAAACAGTGCCCTACACTAAACAGAGATTTTAAACAGTGCCCTACACTAAACAGAGATTTTAAACAGTGCCCTACACTAAACAGAGATTTTAAACAGTACCCTACACTAAACAGAGATTTTAAACAGTGTCCTACACTAAACAGAGATTTTAAACAGTGCCCTACACTAAACGGAGATTTTAAACAGTGCCCTTACTAAACAGAGATTTTAAACAGTGCCCTACACTAGAGATTTTAAACAGTGCCCTACACTAGAGATTTTAAACAGTACCCTACACTAAACAGAGATTGTAAACAGTGCCCTACACTAAACAGAGATTTTAAACAGTACCCTACACTAAACGGAGATTTTAAACAGTGCCCGACACTAAACAGAGATTTTAAACAGTATCCTACACTAAACAGAGATTTTAAACAGTACCCTACACTAAACAGAGATTTTAAACAGTACCGTACATTAAACGGAGATTTTAAACAGTGCCCTTACTAAACAGAGATTTTAAACAGTGCCCTACACTAAACAGAGATTTTAAACAGTACCCTACACTAAACAGAGATTTTAAACAGTACCCTACACTAAACGGAGATTTTAAACAGTGCCCTTACTAAACAGAGATTTTAAACAGTGCCCTACACTAAACGGAGATTTTAAACAGTGCCCTACACTAAACAGAGATTTTAAAAAGTGCCCTACACTAAACGGAGATTTTAAACAGTGCCCTACACTAAACAGAGATTTTAAACAGTGCCCTACACTAAACAGAGATTTTAAACAGTGCCCTTACTAAACAGAGATTTTAAACAGTGCCCTACACTAAACAGAGATTTTAAACAATGCCCTACACTAAACGGAGATTTTAAACAGTGCCCTACACTAAACAGAGATTTTAAACAGTACCCTACACTAAACAGAGATTTTAAACAGTGCCCTACACTAAACAGAGATTTTAAACAGTACCATACACTAAACAGAGATTTTAAACAGTATCCTACACTAAACAGAGATTTTAAACAGTACCCTACACTAAACAGAGATTTTAAACAGTATCCTACACTAAACAGAGATTTTAAACAGTGCCCTACACTAAACAGAGATTTTAAACAGTGTCCTACACTATACGGAGATTTTAAACAGTGCCCTCCACTAAACAGAGATTTTAAACAGTGCCCGACACTAAACAGAGATTTTAAACAGTGCCCTACACTAAACGGAGATTTTAAACAGTACCCTACACTAAACAGAGATTTTAAACAGTGCCCTACACTAACCAGAGATTTTAAACAGTGCCCTACACTAAACAGAGATTTTAAACAGTACCCTACACTAAACAGAGATTTTAAACAGTACCCTACACTAAACAGAGATTTTAAACAGTACCCTACACTAAACAGAGATTTTAAACAGTACACTAAAAGGCAATTTAGCATGGCCAATCCTCCTCTTGTAAATAGTCTGGGACAGTAAGGGACAATTTAGCATGGCCAATCTACCTAATCTACACATCTTGGGATACTAAGGGGCCACTTAGCATGGCCATCCACGTATCCTACACATCCTTGTACACCCATGGGAAATTTATCATGGCTAATCCACCGCTCGTACACATCTTGGGACACTGAGGGGAATTTAGCCTGGCCAATCCACCTAATCTACAATAGTCTTCAGCCAGAGTGCTGAGCCAATGACCCTCCTGGCCTCCTCCAGTGGGCCCCAGCAACCCAGATATCAGTCCTCAGCCACTTTGATTCACTCCATGTCATCCCAAGAAATGGCAGGAACAACAGCAAGATGGACTATTCTTTCAATGGGAAAAAATCCCAGCTGTGCAGAGGGATCTGGGCGTCCTTGTGCAGGAATCTCAAGGAGTTGGTTTGCAGCAGGGGATGAAGAAGGAAACTGGAATTTTGTCCTTCGTTGCTGGAGGGATGGAGTTTAAAAGCAGCGAGGTTATGTATAAGGTACTGGGGAGGTCACATCTGGAGTTACTGTGGACAGTTTTGGTCTCCTGACTTGAGAAAAGGATATCCTGGGGGTGCAGAGGAGACTCACTGGCTCTCCCCAAACTGACAGAATTGTTCAAACAAGAGTTGGCCGTGACACAGATAACAGCCAAAGAGGTAAGAAATATTGGTGTAAAACAGGGACTGGGACAGGCCTCAGATGAGGAACGACAGAATTGGAGAAGATAGGGGGTGCTGGGGGTGCTGGGGGTGGGGGTAAAAAGAGACAAGACAGCGTTCGGGGAAGGAAAGGAAAAATAATAGCTCCAGAGGCAACACAACAGACCTTATTCCAGATGGAGTGGGCCACACTGCAGAGGACACATTTGGTCAGTTTCAGGGAGAATTGTTGGTGGTGGAAGAGATGATGGAGACAGGGTTGGAGACTGTACTTGGGGTCAGGGTTCGGGGTTCAGTGATCGGGGACTGGACTTGGGGTCAGGGTTTGGGGTTCAGAGTTGGGGGACTGTACTTGGGGTCAGGGTTCAGGGTTCAGGGTTGGGGGCCGTTACTTGGGGTCAGGGGTCAGGGTTCAGGGTTGGGGGACTGTACTTGGGGTCAGGGGACAGGGTTCAGGGTTGGGGGACTGTACTTGGGGTCAGGGTTCTGGGTTGGGGGACTGTACTTGGGGTCAGAGTTCAGGGTTCAGGATTCGGGGACTGTACTTGAGGTCAGGGTTCGGGGTTCAGTGTTGGGGGACTGTACTTGGGGTCAGGGTTCAGGGTTCAGTGTTGGGGGACTGACCATCTATGCTCACACCTGACCATCTATACTCACACCTGACAATCTAAACACACACCTGAACATCTATACTCACCCCTGACCATCTATATTCACCCCTGACCATCTATATTCACACCTGACCATCTATACTCACATCTGACCATCTATATTGACACCTGACCATCTATATTCACACCTGACCATCTATACACACACCTGACCATCTATACTCACACCTGACCATCTATATTCACACCTGACCATCGATATTCACACCTGACCATCTATACTCACACCTGAGCATCTATATTAACACCTGGCCCTCTATACTCATCCCTGACCATCTATATTCACACCTGACCCTCTATAGTCACACCTGACCATCTATATTCACACCTGACCATCGATATTCACACCTGACCATCTAGATTCACCCCTGATCATCTATATTCACACCTGACCATCTATACTCACACCTGACAATCTATATTCACAACTGACCATCTATGCTCACTCCTGACCATCTATATTCACACCTGACCATCTATCCTCACATCTGACCATCTATATTCACACCTGACCATCTATATTCACACCTGACCATCTATACACACACCTGACCATCTATACTCACACCTGACCATCTATATTCACACCGGACCATCTATATTCACCCGAGATCATCTATATTCACACCTGACCATCGATATTCACACCTGACCATCTATAGTCACACCTGACCATCTATATTCACACCTGACCATCTATATTCACACCTCACCATCTATAATCACAGCTGACCATCTATACTCACACCTGACCATCTATATTCACACCTGAACATCTATATTCTCACCTGACCATCTATATTCACACCTGAACATCTATATTCACACCTGACCATCTATACTGACAACTGATCATCTATACTCACACGTGACCATCTACATTCACACCTGACCATCTATACACACCCCTGACCATCTATATTCACACCTGACCATCTATAATCATACCGGACAATCTATGCTCACCCCTGACCATCTATGTTCACACCCGACCATCTATATTCACACCTGACCATCTGTATTCACACCTGACCATCTATACTCACACCTGACTATCAATATTCACACCTGACCATCTACATTCACACCTGACCATCTATAATCACACCGGACCATCTATACTCACACCTGACCATCTATATTCACACCTGACCATCTATACTCACACCTGACCATCTATATTCACACCTGACCATCTATATTCAGCCCTCACCAACTATCTTCACCCTGACCATTTATACTCAGCTCTGACCATCTATATTCACACCTGAACATTTATACTCACACCTGACCATCAATATTCACACCTGACAAATCTATATTCACACCTGGCCTTCTATACTCACACCTGACCATCTATACTCACACCTGACCATCTATATTCACACCTGACCATCTATACTCACACCTGACCATCTATGTTTACACCTGACCATCTATATTCACCCCAGACCATCTATATTCACACCTGACCATCTATATTCACACCTGACCATCTATATTCACACCTGACCATCTATACACACACCTGACCATCTACACTCACACCTGACCATCTAGATTCACACCTGACCATCTATATTCACACCTGACCATCTATAATCACACCTGACCATCTATAGAACATAGAACATAGAACACTACAGCACAAACAGGCCCTTCGGCCCACAAGTTGCGCCGATCACATCATCACCTACCAACCTACAGACCTATCTATAACCCTCAATCTCATGAAACCCCATATACTCTTCCAGAAGTCTTTTAAAAGACCCCAGCGAGTTCCCCTCCACCACCACAGACGGCAGCCGATTCCATTCACTCACCACCCTCTGAGTGAAAAACTTACCCCTAACATCACTTCTGAACCTCCCTCCCCGCACCTTAAATCTGTGCCCTCTCGTAGTGACCATTTCAAACCGGGGAAATAGCCTCTGAGAGTCCACCCTATCTATTCCTCTCAACATTTTGTAAACTTCTATCAGGTCGCCTCTCAACCTTCGTCTCTCCAGGGAAAAGAGTCCCAGCTCCCTCAACTGAGTAACTATATTCACACCTGAACATCTACCTTCATACCTGACCATCTATACTCACACCTGACCGTCTATACTCACACCTGACCGTCTATATTCACACCTTACCATTGATATTCACACCTGACCATCTATATTGACACCTGACCATCTATAATCACACCTGACCGTATATACTCAGACATGACCATCTATATTCACACCTGACCATCTGTATTCACACCTGACCATCTATTCTCACACCTGAACATATGTATACACACCTGACCATCTATTCTCACACCTGAACATCTGTATTCACACCTGACCATCTATTCTCACACCTGAACATATGTATACACACCTGACCATCTATTCTCACACCTGAACATCTATACACACACCTGACCATCCATATTCACACGTGACCATCTATACTCACACGTGACCATGTATATTCACCCCTGACCATCTATACTCACACCTGACCATCTATATTCACACCTGACCATCGATATACACACCTGACCATCTATACTCACACCTGACCATCTATATTCACACATGACCATCTATACTCACAACTGACCATCTGTTTCCACACCTGACAATCTAACTCACACCTGACCATCTATATTCACACCTGACCATCTATACTCACACCTGACCATCTATACTCACACCTGACCATCTATACACACACCTGACCATCTATACTCACACCTGACCATCTATATTCACACCTGACCATCTATACTCACACCTGACCATCTATATTCACACCTGACCATCTATATTCACACCTGACCATCTATACTCACACCTGAACATCTATACTCACACCTGACCATCTATACTCACACCTGACCATCTATATTCACACCTAACCATCTATATTCACACCTGACCATCTATACTCACACCTGAGCATCTATATTAACACCAGGCCCTCTATATTCACACCTGACCATCTAAATTCACACCTGACCCTCTATAGTCACACCTGACCATCTACATTCACACCTGACCATCTATATTCACCCCTGACCATCTATATTCACACCTGACCATCTATATTCACACCTGACCATTTATACACACACCTGACCATCTATACTCACACCTGACCATTAATATTCACACCTGACCATCTATATTCACCCCTGATCATCTATATTCACACCTGACCTTCGATATTCACACCTGACAATCTATATTCACACCTGACCATCTATACTCACACCTGACCATCTATAATCACACCTGACCATCTATACTCACACCTGACCATCTATATTCATGCCTGACCATTTATATTCACACCTGAACATCTATATTCACACCTGACCATCTATACTCTCACCTGACCATCTATACTCACACCTGACCATCTATACTCACACCTGATCATCTATATTCACACGTGACCATCTACATTCACACCTGACCATCTATACTCACCCCTGACCATCTATATTCACAGCTGACCATCTATAATCATACCTGACAATCTATACTCACCCCTGACCATCTATATTCACACCTGACCATCAAGATTCACACCTGACCATCTATACTCACAACTGACCATCTATGTTCACACCTGACCATCTATATTCACACCTGACCATCTGTACTCACCCCTGACCATCTATATTCACACCTGACCATCTATCTATATTCACCCCTGATCATCTATATTCACACCTGACCATCGATATTCCCACCTGATCATCTATATTCACACCTGACCATCTATACTCACACCTGACAATCTATATTCACAACTGACCATCTATGCTCACACCTGACCATCTATATTCACACCTGACCATCTATACTCACACCTGACAATCTATATTCACAACTGACCATCTATGCTCACACCTGACCATCTATATTCACACCTGACCATCTGTACTCACCCCTGACCATCTATATTCACACCTGACCATCTATATTCACCCCTGATCATCTATATTCACACCTGACCATCGATATTCCCACCTGATCATCTATATTCACACCTGACCATCTATACTCACACCTGACAATCCATATTCACAACTGACCATCTATGCTCACACCTGACCATCTATATTCACACCTGACCATCTATACTCACACCTGACAATCTATATTCACAACTGACCATCTATGCTCACACCTGACCATCTATATTCACACCTGACCATCTATATTCACCCCTGATCATCTATCTTCACACCTTACCATCTATACTCACGCCTGACCATCTATATTAACACCCGGCCCTCTATACTCACTCCTGACCATCTATATTCACACCTGACCATCTATACTCACATCTGACTATCTATATTCACACCTGACCATCTATATTCACAACTGACCATCTATATTCACACCTGACCATCTATACACACACCTGACCATCTATACTCACACCTGACCATCTATAATCACACCTGACCGTCTATACTCACACCTGACCATCTATATTCACTCCTGAACATCTATATTCTCACCTGACCATCTATATTCACACCTGAACATCTATATTCACACCTGACCATCTATACTCTCACCTGACCATCTATATTCATACCTGACCATCTATACTCACCCCTGAACATCTATACTCACACCTGACCATCTATACTGACACCTGATCATCTATATTCACACGTGACCATCTACATTCACACCTGACCATCTATACTCACCCCTGACCATCTATATTCACACCTGACCATCTATATTCACCCCTGATTATCTATGTTCACACCTGACCTTCGATATTCACACCTGACAATCTATATTCACACCTGACCATCTATACTCACACCTGACCATCTATAATCACACCTGACCATCTATACTCACACCTGACCATCTATATTCATGCCTGACCATTTATATTCACACCTGAACATCTATATTCACACCTGACCGTCTATACTCACACCTGACCGTCTATATTCACACCTTACCATTGATATTCACACCTGACCATCTATATTGACACCTGACCATCTATAATCACACCTGACCGTATGTACTCAGACATGACCATCTATACTCACACCTGACCATCTATATTCACACCTGACCATCGATATTCACACCTGACCATCTATATTCACACCTGACCATCTATACTCACACCTGAACATCTATACTCACAACTGACCATCTATATTCACACCTGACCATCTATAATCACACCTGACCATCTATATTCACACCTGACCATCTGTATTCACACCTGACCATCTATTCTCACACCTGAACATATATATACACACCTGACCATCTATTCTCACACCTGAATATCTGTATTCACACCTGACCATCTGTCTTCACACCTGACCATCTATATTCACACCTGACCATCTACTCACACCTGACCATCTATATTTACACCTGACCATCTATATTCACACCTGAGCATCTATACTCACACCTGACCATCTATATTCACACCTGACCATCTATATTCACACCTGGCCATCTACACTCACACCTGACCATCCATACTCACACCTGACCATCTATATACACACCTGACCATCCATATTCACACGTGACCATCTATACTCACACGTGACCATGTATATTCACCCCTGACCATCTATACTCACATCTGACCATCTATATTCACACCTGACCATCGATATACACACCTGACCATCTATACTCACACCTGACCATCTATATTCACACATGACCATCTATACTCACAACTGACCATCTGTTTCCACACCTGACAATCTAACTCACACCTGACCATCTATATTCACACCTGACCATCTATACTCACACCTGACCATCTATACTCACACCTGACCATCTATACACACACCTGACCATCTATACTCACACCTGACCATCTATATTCACACCTGACCATCTATACTCACACCTGACCATCTATATTCACACCTGACCATCTATATTCACACCTGACCATCTATACTCACACCTGAACATCTATACTCACACCTGACCATCTATACTCACACCTGACCATCTATATTCACACCTAACCATCTATATTCACACCTGACCATCTATACTCACACCTGAGCATCTATATTAACACCTGGCCCTCTATATTCACACCTGACCATCTAAATTCACACCTGACCCTCTATAGTCACACCTGACCATCTACATTCACACCTGACCATCTATATTCACCCCTGACCATCTATATTCACACCTGACCATCTATATTCACACCTGACCATTTATACACACACCTGACCATCTATACTCACACCTGACCATTAATATTCACACCTGACCATCTATATTCACCCCTGATCATCTATATTCACACCTGACCTTCGATATTCACACCTGACAATCTATATTCACACCTGACCATCTATACTCACACCTGACCATCTATAATCACACCTGACCATCTATACTCACACCTGACCATCTATATTCATGCCTGACCATTTATATTCACACCTGAACATCTATATTCACACCTGACCATCTATACTCTCACCTGACCATCTATACTCACACCTGACCATCTATACTCACACCTGATCATCTATATTCACACGTGACCATCTACATTCACACCTGACCATCTATACTCACCCCTGACCATCTATATTCACAGCTGACCATCTATAATCATACCTGACAATCTATACTCACCCCTGACCATCTATATTCACACCTGACCATCAAGATTCACACCTGACCATCTATACTCACAACTGACCATCTATGTTCACACCTGACCATCTATATTCACACCTGACCATCTGTACTCACCCCTGACCATCTATATTCACACCTGACCATCTATATTCACCCCTGATCATCTATATTCACACCTGACCATCGATATTCCCACCTGATCATCTATATTCACACCTGACCATCTATACTCACACCTGACAATCTATATTCACAACTGACCATCTATGCTCACACCTGACCATCTATATTCACACCTGACCATCTATACACACACCTGACAATCTATATTCACAACTGACCATCTATGCTCACACCTGACCATCTATATTCACACCTGACCATCTATATTCACCCCTGATCATCTATCTTCACACCTTACCATCTATACTCACTCCTGACCATCTATATTCACACCTGACCATCTATACTCACATCTGACTATCTATATTCACACCTGACCATCTATATTCACAACTGACCATCTATATTCACACCTGACCATCTATACACACACCTGACCATCTATACTCACACCTGACCATCTATAATCACACCTGACCGTCTATACTCACACCTGACCATCTATATTCACACCTGAACATCTATATTCTCACCTGACCATCTATATTCACACCTGAACATCTATATTCACACCTGACCATCTATACTCTCACCTGACCATCTATATTCATACCTGACCATCTATACTCACCCCTGAACATCTATACTCACACCTGACCATCTATACTGACACCTGATCATCTATATTCACACGTGACCATCTACATTCACACCTGACCATCTATACTCACCCCTGACCATCTATATTCACACCTGACCATCTATATTCACCCCTGATCATCTATATTCACACCTGACCTTGGGTTATTGTTAGGGTTCGGGTTAGAATTAGGGTTAGAGTTAGGGTTAGGGTTAGGGTTACAGTGAGGGATAAGATTAGGATTAGAGTTTGGGATAGGGTTAGGGTTAGAGTTAGGGTTAGGGTTAGGATTACATTTTGGGTTAGAGTTACTTTAGAGTTAGGCTTTGCGTTAGAGTTAGCGTTATGGTTCGCCATAGGTTTTGGGATAGGTTTTGGGATAGGGATAGGGTTAAGTTTTGGGATCGGGATAGGGTTAGGTTTTGGGTTAGTGACAGGGTTAGGGCTAGAGTTCAGGTTAAGTTGAGGATTAGCGTTAGAGTTAGAGTTCGGTATGGGATTAGAGTTAGGGTTAGGGTTAGTCTTAGTGTTAGGATTAGGGTTTGGATTCGAGTTTGGATTCGGGTTTAGATTAGGGTTCGAGTTAGGATTAGGGTTTGAGTTCGGGATAGGATTAGGATTAGTGTTAGAGATAGGTAGCGTTAGGGTTAGGATTACAGTTAGGGTTAGAGTTAGGTTAGGTTTAGGGCTACTGTTAGATTTAGCGTTAGGTTTAAGGATAGGGATAGGGTTCGCGTTAGGGATAGGGTTCGGGTTAGGGATAGGGTTCGGGTTAGCATTTGAGTTAGGGTTAGGTTTATGGTTAGTGCTTAGGGTTAGGGTTAGAGTTAGGGTTAGGGTTAGGGTTAGGATTAGAGTTAGGGTTAGGGTTAGGG
This sequence comes from Carcharhinus amblyrhynchos, assembly GCF_965287045.1. Lineage (NCBI taxonomy): Eukaryota > Metazoa > Chordata > Chondrichthyes > Carcharhiniformes > Carcharhinidae > Carcharhinus > Carcharhinus amblyrhynchos. The sequence continues at coordinate 266,153 of NW_027649800.1, forward strand.
TTAGGGTTAGGGTTAGGGTTAGGGTTAGGGAGCGAGTTAGGATTAGATTTAGGGACAGGCTTAGGGTTAGAGTTAGGGTTAGGGTTAGGATTACAGTTAGGGTTCAAATTAGGTTAGGGTTATGTTTAGCGTTAGAGTTAGCATTCGGGTTCAGGATAGCGATAGGGATAGGTTTCGGGTTCGGGATAGGGTTAGGGTTAGGTTAGGGTTAGCATTAGAGTTAACTTTTGGTTTAGGTTTAGTGTTAGAATTATGGGTAAGGTTATGGTTAGAGTTCGGGTTAGGTTTACAATTAGAGTTAGTGTTCGGGTTTGGATTGGGGTTCGGGTTCGCGTTAGTCTTTGTGTTAGGATTAGCATTTGAGTTCGAGTTAGGGTTAGGGTTTAGATTAGGGTTCGAGTTAGGGTTAGGTTTAGGGCTCGGGTTAGCATTAGATTTAGTGTTCGGGCTCGGGTTAGGGCTAGTGCATGGGTTAGGGTTAGGGTTGGAGTTAGGGTTCAGATTAAGGTTAAGTTTAGAGTTTTTGGATCGTGTTACAGTTACGGTTAGGTTAAGAGTTAGGGTTATGTTAGGGTTCGGGTTAGGATTAGAGTTAAGGTGAGGGTTAGTGTTAGGGTCAGGTTTAGGGTTTAGGTGTTTGGATTATGGTTCGGTTTAGGGTTAGGATTACAGTTAGGGTTAGGGTTAGGTTTAGGATTTGATATTTGGATTATTGTCAGGGTTAATGTTCGGGATAGTTGTTATGGTTAGGTGTTTAGATTATGGTGAGGGTTAAGGTTCGGATTAGAGTTAGGGTTCAGGTTCGGTGTGAGGGTTGGAGCTAGTGTTGAGGTTAGGGTTAGCGTTAGGTGTTAAGGTTCGGGTTAGGGATTCGGATGAGGGTTAGGGTTAGTTTTACTGTTATGGTTAGCGATTAGGGTTAGAGTTAGTGTTAGGGTCTTGTATTAGGGTTGAAGTTCAGTTTAGGGTTCATGATAGGGTTAGGGTTTCGCATTAGGGTGAGGGTTAGGGTTAGGGTTATTGTTGGGATTAGGGTTAGTGTTAGAGATATGGTTGGGGTTAGGGCTGGGGGTTAGAGTTAATGATAGGGTTAGGGTTAGGGTGAGGCATTCAGGTTAGAGTTTGGTGTTAGGGTTAGGGTTACGGTCTATGTTAGGGTTAGGTTTTGGTTTATGGTTAGTGTTAGCGTTAGGGTTAGGGTTCGGCTTGGCATTAGGGTTACAGTTTGGTGTTTGGGTTAGGGTTACGGTCTGGGTTCGGGTTAGGTGTAGGTTTTTGGTTGTCTTCGCGTTAGTGTTAGGGTAAGGGTTTGGGTTAGGGTTAGGCATTAGGGTTAGGGCTACGGTCTGGGTTCTGGTTAGGGTGAGGGTTAGGTTTCGGTTTATGGTTAGCGTTTGGGTTAGGGTTCGGCATTAGGGTTTGGGTTTGGTGTTAGGGTTACGGTCTGGGTTACGGTTAGTGTTAGTGTGAGGGTTAGTGTTAGATTTATGGTTGGTGTTAGGGTTACGGTCTGGGTTACGGTTAGGGTTAGTGTGAGGGTTAGTGTTAGATTTATGGTTGGTGTTAGGGTTATGGTCTGGGTTATGGTTAGGGTTAGTGTGAGGGTTAGTGTTAGATTTATGGTTGGTGTTAGGGTTATGGTCTGGGTTATGGTTAGGGTTAGGTTTAGGTTTAGGTTTGTAGTTAGAGTTAGGGTTAGGGTTTGGGTTAGGGTTAGGCATTAGGGTTTGGGTTTTGTGCTCGGGTTCGGGTTACGGTCTGTGTTATGGTTAAGGTTAGGTTTAGGTTTCTGGTTATTGTTAGTGTTAGGGAGAGGGTTAGCTTTCGGGTTATGGTTAGGCTTCACGGTTAGGGTTTGGTGTTTGGGTTAGGGTTAGGTTTATGGTTAATGTTGGCGTGAGGGTTAGGGTTGGCATTCGAGTTAGGGTTTTGTGTTTGGGTTAGGCTTATGGTCTGGGTTAGGGTTCGGGTTAGCGTTAGGTTTATGATTAGTGTTAGCGTTAGAGCTCGAGTTAGGATTAGGGTTAGGCATTAGGGTTAGGGTTTGGTGTTCGCGTTACGGTCTGGGTTAAGGTTAGGTTTAGGGTTATGATTAGTGTTAGCGTTTTGGTTAGGGTAAGGGTTTGGGTTAGGGTTACGCTTTAGGGTTTGGTGTTAGGGTTATGGTTATGGTCTGGGTTCTGGTTAGGGATAGGGTTAGGGTTAGGGTTTGGCATTAGGGTTAGGGTTTGGTGTTAGGGTTAGGGTTACGGCCTGTGTTAGGGTTACGTTCTGGGTTAGGGTTACGGTGTGGGTTAGGGTTAGGGTTAGGTTTCGGTTTATAGTTAGTGTTAGCGTTAGGGTTAGGGTTCTCACCCGAAGTACAGTCCCCCAAACCTGAACCCTGAACTCTGAACCCAAGTACAGTCCCCAACCCTGAACCCTGTCCCCTGACCCCAAGTACATTCCCCCAACCCTGACCCCTGACCCCAAGTACAGTTCCCCAACCCTGAACTCTCACCCCAAGTACAGTCCCCCAAACCTGAACCCTGAACCCTGACCCCAAGTGCTGTCCCCAACCCTGAACCCTGACCCCTGACCCCAAGTACATTCCCCCAACCCTGACCCCTGACCCCAAGTACAGTCCCCCAACCCTGAACTCTCACCCCAAGTACAGTCCCCCAACCCTGAACTTTGACCCCAAGTACAGTCCCCCAACCCTGAACTCTGACCCCTGACCCCAAATACAGTGCCCCACACCTGAACCCTGAACCCTGACCCCGAGTACAGTCCCCCAACCCTGAACCAAGAACCCTGACCCCAAGTACAGTCCCACAACCCTGTACCCTGAACTCTGACCCCAAGTACAGTCCCCAAACCCCGAACCCTGACCCCTGGCCCCAAGTACGGTCCCCCAACCATTACCCCTGAACTCTGACCCCAAGTACAGTCCCCCAACCCTGAACCCTGACCCCAAGTACAGTCCCCAACCCTGAACCCTGAACTCTGACCCCAAGCACAGTCCCCCAACACTGAACCCTGACCCCTGACCCCAAGTACAGTCCCCCAACCCTGAACCACGAACCCTCACCCCAAGTAGAGTCCCCCAACACTGAACCCTGAACTCTGACACCATGTACAGTCCCCCAAACCTGAACCCTGAACTGTGACCCCTAGTACAGTCCCCCAACCCTGAACACTGACCCCTGACCCCAAGTACAGTCCCCAACCCTGATGTCTGACCCCCAAGTACAGTACCCCAACCCTGAACCCTGACCCCTGACCCCAAGTACAGTCCCCAACCCTGAACTCTGACCCCAAGTAGAGTTCCTGAACCCTGAACCCTGAACTCTGACCTCAAGTACAGTCCCCCAACCCTGAACTCTGACCCCAAGTACAGTCCCCCAACCCTGAATCCCGAACACTGACCCCAAGTACCGTCCCCCAACCCTGAACCCTGAACTCTGACCCCACGTACAGTCCCCCAAGCCTGAAACCCGACTTCTGACCCCAAGTACAGTCCCCCAACCCTGAACCCTGACCTCTGACCCCAAGTACAGTCCCCCAACCCTGAACTCTGACCCCAAGTACAGTCCCCAAACCCTGAACTCTGAACTCTGACCCCAAGTACAGTCCCCAACCCTGAACCCTGAACCCTGACCCCAATTACAGTCCCCCGACCCTGAACCCTGACCCCGAGGACAGGCCCCCAACCCTGAACCCTGACCCCTGACCCCAAGTACAGTCCCCCAAACCTGAACCCTGAACCCTGACCCCAAGTACAGTCTCCCAATCCTGAAGCCTGACCCCTGACCCCGAGTAAAGTCCCCCAACCCTGAACCCTGACCCCAACTACATTCCCTCAACCCTGAACCCTGACCCCAAGTACAGTCCCCCAACCCTGAACCCTGAACACTGTCCCCAAGTACAGTCCCCCAAACCTAAACCCTGAACCCAAGTACAGTCCCCCAACCCTGAACCCTGACCTCTGACCCCAAGTACAGTCCCCCAAACCCGAACCCTGACCCCTGACCCCAAGTACAGTCCCACAACCCTAAACCCGGAACTCTGACCGCGAGTACAGTCCCACAACTTTGAATCCTGAACCCTGACCCCAAGTACAGTCCCCCAACCCTGACCCCTGACCCCAAGTACATTCCCCCAACCCTGAACCCTGACCCCAAGTACAGTCCCTCAACCCTGAACCCGGACCGCAAGTGCAGTGCCCAACACCTGAACCCTGAACCCTGACCCCGAGAACGGTCCCCCAGCCCTGATGTCTGAACCCTGACCCCAAGTACAGTCCCCCAACCCTGAACCCTGACCTCTGACCCCCAAGAACAGTCCCCCAACCCTGAACACTGACCCCAAGTACAGTCCCCCAACCCTGAACCCTGAACCTCTGACGCCCAAGAACAGTCCGCCAACCATGAACGCTGACCCCAAGTACAGTCCCCCAACCCTGAACCCTGACCTCTGACCCCAAGTACAGTCCCCCAACCCTGAATTCAGACCCCAAGTACAGTCCCCCAAACCTGAACCCTGAACTCTGACCCCAAGTACAGTCCATCAACCCTGAACCCTGACCCCTGACCCCGAGTACAGTCCCCCAACCCTGATCCCTGAACTCTGACCCCAAGTACAGTCCCCAACCCTGAACCCTGAACCCTGACCCCAAGTACTGTCCCCAAACCTGAACCCTGACCCCTGACCCCAAGTACATTCCCCCAACCCTGACCCCTGGCCCCAAGTACAGTCCCCCAACCCTGAACACTGACCCCAAGTACAGTCCCCCCACCCTGAACTCTCACCCCAAGTACAGTCCCCCAACCCTGAACTCTGTCCCCAAGTACAGTCCCCCAACCCTGAACTCTGACCCCTGACCCCACGTACAGTGCCCCACACCTGAACCCTGAACCCTGACCCCGAGTACAGTCCCCCAACCCTGAACCACGAACCCTGACCCCAAGTACAGTCCCACAACCCTGTACCCTGAACTCTGACCCCAAGTACAGTCCCCCAACCCCGAACCCTGACCCCTGACCCTAAGTACAGTCCCCCAACCCTGACCCCTGAACTCTGACCCCAAGCAAGTCCCCCAACCCTGAACCCTGACCCCAAGTACAGTCCCCAACCCTGAACCCTGAACTCTGACCCCAAGCAAGTCCCCCAACACTGAACCCTGACCCCTGACCCCAAGGACAGTCCCCCAACCCTGAACCACGAACCCTGACCCCATGTAGAGTCCCCCAACCATGATCCCTGACCCCAAGTACAGTCCCCCAACCTTGAACCCTGACCCCTGACCCCAAGTACAGTCCCCCAACCCTGAACCCTGAACTCTGACCCCAAGTACAGTCCCCCAACCCTGAACCCTGACCCCTGACCCCAAGTACAGTCCCACAACCCTGAACCCTGAACTCTGACCCCGAGTACAGTCCCCCAAACCTGAACTCTGACCCCGAGTACAGTCCCCCAAACCTGAACCATGACCCCAAGTACAGTCCCCCAACCCTGAACCCTGAACTCTGACCCCAAGTACAGTCCCCCAACCCTGAACCCTGACCCCTGACCCCAAGTACAGTCCCACAACCCTGAACCCTGAACTCTGACCCCGAGTACAGTCCCTCAACCCTGAAACCTGACCCCAAGTACAGTCCCCCAACCCTGAACTCTGACGCCAAGTACAGTCCCCCAACCCTGAACCCTGAACTCTGACCCCAATGAAGTCCCCCAACCTTGAACCCTGACCCCTGGCCACAAGTACAGTCCCCCAACCCTGACCACTGAACTCTGACCCCGAGTACATTCCCCCAACCCTGACCCCTGACCCCAAGTACAGTCCCCCAACCCTGAACCCTGACCCCAAGTACAGTCCCCCCACCCTGAACTCTGACCCCAAGTACAGTCCCCCAACACTGAACTCTGACCCCAAGTACAGTCCCCCAACACTGAACCCTGACCCCTGACCCCAAGTACAGTCCCCCAACCCTGAACCCTTACCCCAAGTACTGTCCCCGAACCCTGAACCCTGACCCCAAGTACAGTCCCCCAACCCTGAATTCGGAAATCTGAACCCAAGTACAGTCCCCCAACCCTGAACCCTGAACTCTGACCCCGAGTACAGTCCCCTAACCCTGAACCCTGACCCCAAGTACAGTCCCCCAACCCTGAACACTGAACTCTGACCACAAGAGCAGTCCCCCAACACTGAACCCTGACCCCTGACCCCAATTACAGTCCCCCAACCCTGAACCACGAACCCTGACCCCAAGTAGAGTCCCCCAGCCCTGAACCCTGACCCCAAGTCCAGTCCACAAACCCTGAACCCTGACCCCAAGTACAGTCCCCCAACCCTGAACCATGAACTCTGACCCCAAGTACCATCCCCAACCCTGAAAACTGACCCCTGACCCCAAGTACAGTCCCCCAACCTTGAACCCTGACCCCAAGTACAGTCCCCCAACCCTGAACCCTGACCTCTGAACCCAAGTACAGTCCCCCAACCCTGAACCCTGACCCCAAGTACAGTCCCCCAAACCTGAACCCTGAACTCTGACCCCAAGTACAGTCCCCCAAGCCCGAACCCTGACCCCTGACCACAAGTACAGTCCCTCAACCCTGAACCCTGACCCCAAGTACAGTTCCCCAACCCTGAATCCTGAACTCTGACCCCAGGTACAGTCCCCCAACACTGAACCCTGACCACAAGTACAGTTTCCCAACCTTGAACCCTGAACCCTGACCCTAAGTGCAGTCCCCCAACTCTGAACCCTGAACTCTGACCCCGAGTACAGTCCCCCAAGCCTGAACTCTGACCCCAAGTGCAGCCCTCCAACCCTGAATCCCGAACTCTGAACCCAAGTACAGTCCCCCAACCCTGAACCCTGAACTCTGACCCCGGGTACAGTCCCCCAACCCTGAACCCTGACCCCAAGTACAGTCCCCCAACCTTGAACCCTGATCCCTGACTCCAATTACAGTCCCCCAACCCTGAACGCTGAACTCTGACCCCGAGTACAGTCCCCCAACCCTGAACCCAAGTACAGTCCCCCAACCCTGAACCCTGAACCCAAGTACAGTCCCCAAACCCTGAAGCCTGAACTCTGACCCCAACTACAGTCCCCCAACCCTTAACCCCGAACCCTGACCCCAAGTACGGTAATCCAACCCTGAACCCTGAACTTTGACCCCAAATACAGTCCCCCAAACCTGAACCCTGAACCCTGACCCAAAGTACAATCCCCCAACCCTGAACCCTGAACCCAAGAACAGTGCCCCACACCTGAACCCTGAACCCTGACCCCAAGTACAGTCTCCCAACCCTGAACCCTGACCTCTGACCCCAAGTTCAGTCCCCCAAACCTGAACCCTGACCCCAAGTACAGTCCCCCAACACTGAACCCTGAACCCTGACCCCAATTACAGTCCCCAACCCAGAACCCTGACCCCTGACCCCAAGTACATTCCCCCAACCCTGACCCCTGACCCCAAGTACAGTACCCCAACATTGAACAATGACCCCAAGTACAGTCCCCCAACACTGAAATCTGACCCCAAGTACAGTACCCCAACACTGAACCACGAACCCTGACCCCAGGTACATTCCCCCAACCCTGAACCCTGAACTCTGACCCCAAGTACAGTCCCCAACCCCGAACCCTGACCCCTGACCCCAAGTACAGTCCCCCAACCCTGACCCCTGAACTCTGACCCCAAGTACAGTCCCCAAACCCTGAACTCTGAACTCTGACCCCAAGTACAGTCCCCCAACCCTGAACCCTGACCCCAATTACAGTCCCCCGACCCTGAACCCTGACCCCGAGGACAGGCCCCCAACCCTGAACCCTGACCCCTGACCCCAAGTACAGTCCCCCAAACCTGAACCCTGAACCCTGACCCCAAGTACAGTCTCCCAATCCGGAAGCCTGACCCCTGACCCCGAGTAAAGTCCCCCAACCCTGAACCCTGACCCCAACTACATTCCCTCAACCCTGAAACCTGACCCCAAGTACAGTCCCCCAACCCTGAACCCTGAACACTGTCCCCAAGTACAGTCCCCCATACCTAAACCCTGAACCCAAGTACAGTCCCCCAACCCTGAACCCTGACCTCTGACCCCAAGTACAGTCCCCCAAACCCGAACCCTGACCCCTGACCCCAAGTACAGTCCCACAACCCTAAACCCGGAACTCTGACCGCGAGTACAGTCCCACAACTTTGAATCCTGAACCCTGACCCCAAGTACAGTCCCCCAACCCTGACCCCTGACCCCAAGTACAGTCCCCCAACCCTGAACCCTGACCCCAAGTACAGTCCCCCAAACCTGAACCCAGAACTCTGACCACAAGTACAGTCCCCCAACCCTGAACCCTGACCCCAAGTACAGTCCCTCAACCCTGAACCCGGACCGCAAGTGCAGTGCCCAACACCTGAACCCTGAACCCTGACCCCGAGTACGGTCCCCCAGCCCTGATGTCTGAACCCTGACCCCAAGTACAGTCCCCCAACCCTGAACCCTGACCTCTGACCCCCAGGAACAGTCCCCCAACCCTGAACACTGACCCCAAGTACAGTCCCCCAACCCTGAACCCTGAACCTCTGACGCCCAAGAACAGTCCGCCAACCATGAACGCTGACCCCAAGTACAGTCCCCCAACCCTGAACCCTGACCTCTGACCCCAAGTACAGTCCCCCAACCCTGAATTCAGACCCCAAGTACAGTCCCCCAAACCTGAACCCTGAACTCTGACCCCAAGTACAGTCCATCAACCCTGAACCCTGACCCCTGACCCCGAGTACAGTCCCCCAACCCTGATCCCTGAACTCTGACCCCAAGTACAGTCCCCAACCCTGAACCCTGAACCCTGACCCCAAGTACTGTCCCCAAACCTGAACCCTGACCCCTGACCCCAAGTACATTCCCCCAACCCTGACCCCTGGCCCCAAGTACAGTCCCCCAACCCTGAACACTGACCCCAAGTACAGTCCCCCCACCCTGAACTCTCACCCCAAGTACAGTCCCCCAACCCTGAACTCTGTCCCCAAGTACAGTCCCCCAACCCTGAACTCTGACCCCTGACCCCAAGTACAGTGCCCCACACCTGAACCCTGAACCCTGACCCCGAGTACAGTCCCCCAACCCTGAACCACGAACCCTGACCCCAAGTACAGTCCCACAACCCTGTACCCTGAACTCTGACCCCAAGTACAGTCCCCCAACCCCGAACCCTGACCCCTGACCCCAAGTACAGTCCCCCAACCCTGACCCCTGAACTCTGACCCCAAGCAAGTCCCCCAACCCTGAACCCTGACCCCAAGTACAGTCCCCAACCCTGAACCCTGAACTCTGACCCCAAGCAAGTCCCCCAACACTGAACCCTGACCCCTGACCCCAAGGACAGTCCCCCAACCCTGAACCACGAACCCTGACCCCATGTAGAGTCCCCCAACCCTGATCCCTGACCCCAAGTACAGTCCCCCAACCTTGAACCCTGACCCCTGACCCCAAGTACAGTCCCCCAACCCTGAACCCTGAACTCTGACCCCAAGTACAGTCCCCCAACCCTGAACCCTGACCCCTGACCCCAAGTACAGTCCCACAACCCTGAACCCTGAACTCTGACCCCGAGTACAGTCGCCCAAACCTGAACTCTGACCCCGAGTACAGTCCCCCAAACCTGAACCATGACCCCAAGCACAGTCCCCCAACCCTGAACCCTGACCCCTGACCCCAAGTACAGTCCCCCAACACTGAACCCTGACCCCTGACCCCAAGTACAGTCCCCCAACCCTGAACCACGAACCCTCACCCCAAGCAGAGTCCCCCAACCCTGAACCCTTACCCCAAGTACTGTCCCCGAACCCTGAACCCTGACCCCAAGTACAGTCCCCCAACCCTGAATTCGGAAATCTGAACCCAAGTACAGTCCCCCAACCCTGAACCCTGACCCCAAGTACAGTCCCCCAACCCTGAACACTGAACTCTGACCACAAGAGCAGTCCCCCAACACTGAACCCTGACCCCTGACCCCAATTACAGTCCCCCAACCCTGAACCACGAACCCTGACCCCAAGTAGAGTCCCCCAGCCCTGAAGCCTGACCCCAAGTCCAGTCCACAAACCCTGAACCCTGACCCCAAGTACAGTCCCCCAACCCTGAACCATGAACTCTGACCCCAAGTACCATCCCCAACCCTGAAAACTGACCCCTGACCCCAAGTACAGTCCCCCAACCTTGTACCCTGACCCCAAGTACAGTCCCCCAACCCTGAACCCTGACCTCTGAACCCAAGTACAGTCCCCCAACCCTGAACTCTGACCCCAAGTACAGTCCCCCAAACCTGAACCCTGAACTCTGACCCCAAGTACAGTCCCCCAAGCCCGAACCCTGACCCCTGACCACAAGTACAGTCCCTCAACCCTGAACCCTGACCCCAAGTACAGTTCCCCAACCCTGAATCCTGAACTCTGACCCCAGGTACAGTCCCCCAACACTGAACCCTGACCACAAGTACAGTTTCCCAACCTTGAACCCTGAACCCTGACCCTAAGTGCAGTCCCCCAACTCTGAACCCTGAACTCTGACCCCGAGTACAGTCCCCCAAGCCTGAACTCTGACCCCAAGTGCAGCCCTCCAACCCTGAATCCCGAACTCTGAACCCAAGTACAGTCCCCCAACCCTGAACCCTGAACTCTGACCCCGGGTACAGTCCCCCAACCCTGAACCCTGACCCCAAGTACAGTCCCCCAACCTTGAACCCTGATCCCTGACTCCAATTACAGTCCCCCAACCCTGAACGCTGAACTCTGACCCCGAGTACAGTCCCCCAACCCTGAACCCAAGTACAGTCCCCCAACCCTGAACCCTGAACCCAAGTACAGTCCCCAAACCCTGAAGCCTGAACTCTGACCACAACTACAGTCCCCCAACCCTTAACCCCGAACCCTGACCCCAAGTACGGTAATCCAACCCTGAACCCTGAACTTTGACCCCAAATACAGTCCCCCAAACCTGAACCCTGAACCCTGACCCAAAGTACAATCCCCCAACCCTGAACCCTGAACCCAAGAACAGTGCCCCACACCTGAACCCTGAACCCTGACCCCAAGTACAGTCTCCCAACCCTGAACCCTGACCTCTGACCCCAAGTTCAGTCCCCCAAACCTGAACCCTGACCCCAAGTACAGTCCCCCAACCCTGAACCCTGAACCCTGACCCCAATTACAGTCCCCAACCCAGAACCCTGACCCCTGACCCCAAGTACATTCCCCCAACCCTGACCCCTGACCCCAAGTACAGTACCCCAACATTGAACAATGACCCCAAGTACAGTCCCCCAACACTGAACCCTGAACTCTGACCCCAAGTACAGTCCCCAACCCCGAACCCTGACCCCTGACCCCAAGTACAGTCCCCCAACCCTGACCCCTGAACTCTGACCCCGAGTACAGTCCCCCAACCCTGATCCCTGACCCCAAGTACAGTCCCCCAATCGTGAACCCGGAACTCTGACCCCAAGTACAGTCCCCCAACACTGAACCCTGACCCCTGACCCCAAGTACAGTCACCCAACCCTGAACCACGAACCCTGACCCCAAGTAGAGTCCCCCAACCCTGAACCCTGACCCCAAGTACAGAACCCCAACCCTGAACCCTGAGCTCTGACCCCGAGTACCGACCCCCAGCCCTAAACCCTGAACTCTGACTCCAAGTACAGTCCCCCAACCCTGAATCCCGAACCCTGAACCCAAGGACAGTCCCCCAACCCTGAATCCTGAACTCTGACCCCAAGTACAGTCCCCCAAGCCTGAAACCTGACTTCTGACCCCAAGTACATTCCCCCAACCCTGAACCCTGACCTCTGACCCCTAGTACAGTCCCCCAACCGTGAACTCTGACCCCAAGAACAGTCCCCCAACCCTGAACCCTGAACTCTGACCCCAAGTACAGTCCCCCAACCCTGAACCCTGAACCCGGACCCCAAGTACAGTCCCCCGACCCTGAACCCTGACCCCAAGTACAGGCCCCCAACCCTGAACCCTGAACCTTGACCCCAAGTACAGTCCCCCAACCCTGAAGCCTGAGCTCTGACCCCGAGTACCGACCCCCAGACCTGAACCCTGAACTCTGACTCCAAGTACAGTCCCCCAACCCTGAATCCCGAACCCTGAACCCAAGGACAGTCCCCCAACCCTGAATCCTGAACTCTGACCCCAAGTACAGTCCCCCAAGCCTGAAACCTGACTTCTGACCCCAAGTACAGTCCCCCAACCCTGAACCCTGACCTCTGACCCCTAGTACAGTCCCCCAACCCTGAACTCTGACCCCAAGAACAGTTCCCCAACCCTGAACCCTGAACTCTGACCACAAGTACAGTCCCCCAACCCTGAACCCTGAACCCTGACCCCAAGTACAGTCCCCCGACCCTGAACCCTGACCCCGAGTACAGGCCCCCAACCCTGAACCCTGAACTCTGACCCCAAGTACAGTCCCTCAATCCTGAACCCTGACCCCTGACCCCAAGTACAGTCCCCCAACCCTGAACTCCGAACCCTGACCCTAAGTACAGTCTCCCAATCCTGAACCCTGACCCCTGACCCCAAGTACAGTCACCCAACCCAAAACCCTGACCCCAAGTACATTCCCCCAACCCTGAACCCTTACTCCTGACCCCAAGTACAGTCCCCCCATCCTGAACTCTGACCCCAAGTACAGTGCCGCAACCCTGAACTCAGACCCCAAGTACAGTCCCCCAAACCTGAACCCCGAACCCTGACCCCGAGTACAGACCCCCAACCCTGGACCCTGACCCCAAGTACAGTCCCCCAACCCTGAACCCGGATCTCTGACCCCAAGTACAGTCCCCCAACACTGAAACCTGACCCCTGACCCCAAGTACAGACCCCCAACCCTGAACCACGAACCCTGACCCCAAGTAGAGTCCCCCAACCCTGAACCCTGACCCCAAGCACAGTCCACAAACCCTGAACGCTGACCCCAAGTACAGTCCCCCAACCCTGAACTCTGAACTCTGACCCCAAGTACCGTCCCCCACCCTGAAAACAGACCCCTGACCCCGAGTACAGTCCCCCAACCTTGAACCCTGACCCCAAGTACAGTCCCCCAACCCTAAACCTTGACCTCTGACCCCAAGTACAGTCCCCCAACCCTGAACTCTGTCCCCAGTACAGTTCCCCAACCCTGAACCCTGACCCCAAGTACAGTCTCCCAACCCTGAACCCTGAACCCTGACCCCAAGTACAGTCGCCCGAATCTGAATCCTGAACCCTGACCCCGATTATAGTCCCCCAACCCTGAACCCTGTACTCTGACCCCAAGTACAGTCCCCCAACCCTTACCCCTGACCCCAAGTACAGCCCCCCAACCATGAACCCTGACCCCAAGTACAGTCCCCCAACCCAGAACTCTGACCCCAAGTACAGTCGCTCAACCCTGAACCTTGACACCTGACCCCAAGTACAGTGCCCCACACCTGAACCCTGAACCCTGACCCCGAGTACAGTCCCCCAACCCCGAACACTGACCCCAGATCCCAAGTACAGTCCCCCAACCCTGACCCCTGAACTCTGACCCAAAGTACAGTCCCCCAACCCTGAACCCTGACACCAAGTACAGTCCCCCAACCCTGAACCCTGAACTCTGACCCCAAGTACAGTCCCCCAACACTGAACCCTGACCCTTGACCCCAAGTACAGTCCCAGAACCCTGAACCCTGACACCAAGTACAGTCCCCCAACCTTGCACCCTGAACCCTGAACTCTGACCCCAAGTACAGTCCCCCAAGCCTGAAACCTGACTTCTGACCCCAAGAACTGTCCCCAACCCTGAACCCTGACCCCAAGTACAGTCCCCCAACCCTGAACCCTGAACTCTGACCCCAAGTACAGTCCCCCAACTCTGAACCCTGACCCCTGACCCCAAGTACAGTACCCCAACCCTCAGCCACGAACCCTGACCCCAAGTAGAGTCCCCCAAACTTGAACACTGACCCCAAGTACAGTCCCCGAACCCTGAACCCTGACACCAAGTACAGTCCCCCAACCTTGCACCCTGATCCCTGACCGCAAGTACAGTCCCCCAAACCTGAACCATGAAATCTGACCCCGAGTACAGATCCCCAGCCCTGAACTCTGACCCCAAGTACAGTCCCCCAACACTGAACCCTGAACTCTGACCCCAAGTACAGTCCCCCAAGCCTCAAACCTGATTTCTGACCTCAAGTACAGTCCCCCAACCCTGAACCCTGAACTCTGACCCCAAGTACAGTCCCCCAAGCCTGAAACCTGATTTCTGACCCCAAGTACAGTCCGCCAACCCTGAACCCTGACCCGTGGCCCCAAGTACAGTCCCCCAACCCGGAACCCTGAACTCTGACCCCGAGTACAGTCCCCCAACCCTGAACCCTGACCCCAAGTACATTCCCCAACCCTGAACCCTGACCCCTGACCCCAAGTACAGTCCCCAAAACCAAAACCACGAACCCTGACCCCAAGTAGAGTCCCCCAACCCTGAACCCTGACCCCAAGTACAGTCCACAAACCCTAAACCCTGACACCAAGTAAAGTCCCCCAACCTTGAACCCTGACCCCAAGTACAGTCCCCCAACCCTGAACTTGGGGTCAGAGTTCAGGGTTGGGGGACTGTACTTGGGGTCAGAGTTCAGGGTGGGGGGACTGTACTTGGGGTCAGGGTTCAGGGTTGGGGGACTGTACTTGGGGTCAGGGGTCAGGGTTGGGGGAATGTACTCGGGGTCAGAGTTCAGTGGTCAGGGTTGGGGGACTGTACTTGTGGCCAGGGGTCAGGGTTCAGGGTTGGGGGGCTTCATTGGGGTCAGTGTTCAGGGTTCAGGGTTGGGGGACTGTACTTGGCGTCAGAGTTCAGGGTTCAGGGTTGGGGGACTGTACTTGGGGTCAGGTTTCAGGGTTGAGGGACTGTACTTGGGGTCATGGTTCAGGTTTGGGGGACTGTACTCGGGGTCAGAGTTCAGGGTTCAGGGTTGTGGGACTGTACTTGGGGTCAGGGGTCAGGGTTCAGGGTTGGGGGACTGTACTTGGGGTCAGAGTTCAGGGTTCAGGGTTGGGGGACTGTACTTGGCGTCAGGGGTCAGGGTTCAGGGTTGTGGGACTGTACTTGGGGTCAGGGTTCAGGGTTGGGGGACTGTACTTGGGGTCAGGGGTCAGGGTTGGGGGAATGTACTTGGGGTCAGGGGTCAGGGTTCAAGGTTGGGGGACTGTACTTGGGGTCAGGGATCAGGGTTGGGGGACTCTACATGGGGTCAGGGTTCGTGGTTCAGGGTTGGGGGACTGTCCTTGGGGTCAGGGGTCAGGGTTCAGTGTTGGGGGACTTGCTTGGGGTCAGAGTTCAGGGTTCAGGGTTGGGGACTGTACTTGGGGTCAGGGTTCAGGGTTGGGGGACTGTACTTGGGGTCAGAGTTCAGGGGTCAGGGTTGGGGGACTGTACTTGGGGTCAGGGTTCAGGGTTCGGGGTTGGGGGACTGTACTTGGGGTCAGAGTTCAGGGTACAGGGTTGGGGGACTGTACTTGGGGTCAGGGTTCGTGGTTCAGGGTTGGGGGACTGTACTCGGGGTCAGGGGTCAGGGTTTAGGGTTGGGGGACTGTGCTTGGGGTCAGCGTTCAGGGTTGGGGGACTGTTCTTGGGGGTCAGAGGTCAGGGTTCAGGGTGGGGGGACTGTACTTGGTGTCAGCGTTCAGGGTTGTTGGACTGTTCTTGGGGGTCAGAAGTCAGGGTTCAGGGTTGGGGGCCTGTACTTGGGGCCAGGGTTCAGGCTTCAGGGTTGGGGGGCTGTACTCGGGGTCAGGGTTCAGGGTTCAGGTGTTCGGCACTGCTCTTGGGGTCAGGGGTCATTGTTGAGGGTTGAGGGACTGTACTTGGGGTCAGGGTTCAGGGTTGTGGGACTGTACTTGGGGTCAGAGTTCAGGGTTCAGGTTTGGGGGACTGTACTTGGGGTCAGGGTTCGGGGTTCAGGTTTGGGGGACTGTACTTGGGGTCTGAGTTCAGGGTTGCGGCACTGTACTTGGGGTCAGAGTTCAGGATGGGGGGACTGTACTTGGGGTCAGGAGTAAGGGTTCAGGGTTGGGGGAATGTACTTGGGGTCAGGGTTCAGGGTTAGGTGACTGTACTTGGGGTCAGGGGTCAGGGTTCAGGATTGGGAGACTGTACTTGGGGTCAGGGTTCGGGGTTCAGGGTTGGGGGACTGTACTTGGGGTCAGGGGTCAGGGTTCAGGATTGAGGGACTGTACTTGGGGTCAGAGTTCAGGGTTCAGGGTTGGGGGTCGGTACTCGGGGTCAGAGCTCAGGCTTCAGGGTTGGGGGTCTGTACTTGGGGTCAAGGTTCAGGGTTCAGGGTTGGGGGCCTGTACTCGGGGTCAGGGTTCAGGGTCGGGGGACTGTACTTGGGGTCCGGGTTCAGGGTTCAGGGTTGGGGGACTGTACTTGGGGTCAGAGTTCAGGGTTCAGAGTTGGGGGACTGTTCTTGGGGTCAGAGTTCACGGTTGGGGGACTGTACTAGGGGTCAGAGGTCAGGGTTCAGGGTTGGGGGAATGTACTTGGGGTCAGAAGTCAGGTTTCATGCTTGGGGGACTGTACTTGGGGTCAGAGTTCAGGATTCAGGGTTGGTGGACTGTCCTTGGGTTCAGGGTTTGGGATTCAGGGTTGGGGGACTGTACTTGGAGTCAGAGTTCAGGCTTCAGGGCTGGGGGTCGGTACTCGGGGTCAGAGCTCAGGGTTCAGTGTTGGGGTACTGTACTTGGGGTCAGGGTTCAGTGTTGGGGGACTGTACTTGGGGTCAGAGTTCCGGGTTCACGATTGGGGGACTGTACTTGGGGTCAGGGATCAGGGTTGGGGGACTGTTCTCGGGGTCAGAGTTCAGGGGTCAGTGTTGGGGGACTGTACTTGGGGTCAGGGGTCAGGGTTCGGGGTTGGGGACTGTACTTGGGGTCAGGGGTCAGGGTTCAGGGTTGGGGGAATGTACTTGGGGTCAGGGTTCGTGGTTCAGTGTTGGGGTACTGTACTTGGGGTCAGAGTTCAGTGTTGGGGGAGTGTACTTGGGGTCATTGTTCAGGGTTGGGGGACTGTACTTGGGGTCAGGGGTCAGCGTTGGGGGAATGTACTTGGGGTCAGGGGTCAGGGTTCTGGGTTGGGGACTGTAATTGGGGTCAGGGTTCAGGGTTCAGGGATGGGGGACTGTACTTGGGGTCAGGGTTCAGGTTTGGGGGACTGAACTTGTGGTAAGAGGTCAGGGTTCAGGGCTGGGAGACTGTACTTGGGGCCAGGGTTCAGGGTTCAGGTGTGGGGTACTGTTCTTGGGTTCAGGGTTCAGGGTTGGGGGATTGTACTTTGGGTCAGGGTTCAGGGTTCAGGTTTGGGGGACTGTATTTGGGGTCAAAGTTCAGGGTTCAGGGTTGTATTACCGTACTTGGGGTCAGGGTTCAGGGTTAAGGGTTGGGGGACTGTAGTTGGGGTCAGAGTTCAGGGTTCAGGGTTTGGGGACTGTACTTGGGTTCAGGGTTCAGGGTTGGGGGACTGTACTTGGGTTCAGGGTTGGGGGACTGTACTTGGGTTCAGGGTTGGGGGACTGTACTCGGGGTCAGAGTTCAGGGTTCAGGGTTGGGGGACTGTAATTGGAGTCAGGGATCAGGGTTCAAGGTTGGGGGACTGTACTTGGGGTCAGGGTTCAGGGTTGGGGGACTGTACCCGGGGTCAGAGTTCAGGGTTCAGGGTTGGGGGACTGTACTTGGGTTCAGAGTTCGGGATTCAGGGTTGGAGGACTGCACATGGGGTCAGAGTTCAGGCTTGGGGGACTGTACTCGGGGTCAGAGTTCAGGGTTCAGGGTTGGGGGACTGCACTTAGGGTCAGGGTTCAGGGTTCAAGGTGGGAAACTGTACTTGTGGTCAGGGTTCAGTGTTGGGGGACTGTACCTGGGGTCAGAGTTCAGGATTCAGGGTTGGGGAACTGTAATTGGGGTCAGGGTTCAGGGTTGAGGGACTGTACTTGTGGTCAGGGGTCAGGGTTCGGGCTTGGGGGACTGTACTTGGGGTCAGAGTTCAGGGTTCAGGTTTGGGGGACTGTACTTGGGGTCAGAGTTCAGGGTTTGTGGACTGGACTTGGGGTCAGGGTTCAAGGTTGGGGGACTGTACTTGGGGTCAGGGGTCAGTTTTCAGGGTTAGGGATGGTACTTGGGGTCAGAGTTCAGGGTTCAGGGTTGGGGGACTGTACTTGGGGTCAGGGTTCAGGGTTTGTGGACTGGACTTGGGGTCAGGGTTCAGGGTTGGGGGACTCTACTTGGGGTCAGGGTTCGTGGTTCAGGGTTGGGGGACTGTAATTGGGGTCAGGGGTCAGTGTTCAGTGTTGGGGGACTGCTCTTGTGGTCAGAGTTCAGTGTTCAGGGTTGGGGGACTGTACTTGGGGTCAGGGTTCAGGGTTCAGGGTTGGGGGACTGTACTTGGGTTCAGATTTCTGAATTCAGGGTTGGGGGACTGTACTTGGGGTCAGGGTTCAGGCTTGGGGATCTGTACTCGCGGTCAGAGTTCAGGTTGCAAGGTTGGGGGACTGTACTTGGTGTCAGGGTTTAGGGTTCGGGGACATTACTTGGGGTCAGGGTTCAGGGTTGGGGGACTGTACTTGGGGTCAGAGTTCAGGGTTGGGGGACTGTACTTGGGGTCAGAGTTCAGGGTGGGGGGACTGTACTTGGGGTAAGGGTTCAGGGTTGGGGGACTGTACTTGGGGTCAGCGGTCAGGGTTGGGGGAATGTACTTGGGGTCAGGGGTCAGGATTCAGGGTTAGGGAGTGTACTTGGGGTCTGGGTTCAGGGTTCAGTGTTGGGGGACTGTACTTGGGGTCAGAGTTCAGAGTTCAGGGTTGGGGGACTGTTCATGGGGTCAGAGTTCAGGGTTTCGGAACTGTACTTGGGGTCAGAGGTCAGGGTTCAGGGTTGGGGGACTGTACTTGGGGTCAGAGGTCAGAGTTCAGGGTTGGGGGACTGTACTTGGGGTCAGGGTTCAAGGTTGGGGGACTGTACTTGGGGTCAGGGTTCAGGGTTGGGGGACTCTACTTGGGGTCAGGGGACTCTACTTGGGGTCAGGTTTCGTGGTTCAGGGTTGGGGGAATGTACTTGGGGTCAGGGGTCAGGGTTCTGGGTTGGGGACTGTAATTGGGGTCAGGGTTCAGGGTTCAGGGTTGGGGGACTGTACTTAGAACATAGAACATAGAACATAGAACATAGAACATTACAGCGCAGAACAGGCCCTTCGGCCCACGATGTTGCGCCGACCAGTTACAAAAACAATGACCCACTAGCCTATACCAATCCCTTTTCGTCCATAAACCTATCCAGAGATCTCTTAAACGCCCCCAAACTAGACGCATTTACAACTGCAGCCGGCAGGGCATTCCAATCCTTCACCACCCGCTGGGTAAAGAACCTACCCCTGACATCCGTCCTGTAGCTACCCCCCCTTAATTTAAAGCCATGCCCCCTCGTGCTAGCTTTCTCCATCCGAGGAAAAAGGCTATCACTATCCACCCTATCTAAACCTCTAATCATCTTATATGTTTCAATAAGATCCCCTCTTAGCCGCCTTCTTTCCAACGAAAACAACCCTAAATCCCTCAGTCTCTCCTCATAGGACCTCCCCACCATACCAGGCACCATCCTAGTAAACCTCCTCTGCACCCTCTCCAACGCCTCCACATCCTTCTTGTAATGCGGGGACCAGAACTGCACACAGTACTCCAAGTGTGGCCGCACTAGAGTAGTGTACAGTTGCAACATTACACTGCGACTCCTAAATTCAATCCCCCTACCAATAAACGCCAAGACACCGTACGCCTTCTTAACAACCTTATCTACTTGATTCCCAACTTTCAGGGATCTATGTACACACACACCTAGATCCCTCTGTTCATCCACACTATTCAAAGTCCTCCCGTTAGCCCTATACTCGACACATCTGTTGCTCCTACCAAAGTGAATTACCTCACACTTCTCCGCATTAAATTCCATCCGCCACCTCTCGGCCCAGCTCTGCAACCTATCTAAGTCTCCCTGCAGACTATGACACCCTTCCTCACAATCTACCACACCTCCAATTTAATCCACCCAACTATACCCTCATCCAGATCATTAATAAAAATTACAAACAACAGTGGCCCCAAAACAGATCCCTGAGGCACACCACTCGTAACTGTACTCCATGATGAATATTTACCATCCACTTGTACCATGTACTTGGGGTCAGGGTTCAGGTTTGGGGGACTGAACGTGGGGTCAGAGGTCAGGGTTCAGGGTTGGGAGACTGTACTTGGGGTCAGGGTTCAGGGTTCAGGTGTGGGGCACTGTTCTTGGGTTCAGGGTTCAGTGTTGGGGGACTGAACATGGGATCAGGGTTCAGGGTTGGGGGATTGTACTTTGGGTCAGGGTTCAGGGTTCAGGTTTGGGGGACTGTATTTGGGTTCAAAGTTCAGGGTTCAGGGTTGGATTACAGTACTTGGGGTCAGGGTTCGGGGTTAAGGGTTGGGGGACTGTAGTTGGGGTCAGAGTTCAGGGTTCAGGGTTTGGGGACTGTACTTGGGTTCAGGGTTCAGGGTTGGGGGACTGTACTTGGGTTCAGGGTTGGGGGACTGTACTCGGGATCAGAGTTCAGGGTTCAGGGTTGGGGGACTGTAATTGGAGTCAGGGATCAGGGTTCAAGGTTGGGGGACTGTACTTGGGGTCAGGGTTCAGGGTTGGGGGACTGTACCCGGGGTCAGAGTTCAGGGTTCAGGGTTGGGGACTGTACTTGGGGTCAGAGTTCAGGGTTCAGGGTTGGGGGACTGTACTTGGGTTCAGAGTTCGGGATTCAGGGTTGGAGGACTGCACTTGGGGTCAGGGTTCAGGGTTCAAGGTTGGGAAACTGTACTTGTGGTCAGGGTTCAGTGTTGGGGGACTGTACCTGGGGTCAGAGTTCAGGATTCAAGGATGGGGAACTGTACTTGGGGTCAGGGTTCAGGGTTGAGGGACTTTACTTGTGGTCAGGGGTCAGGGTTCGGGCTTGGGGGACTGTACTTGGGGTCAGAGTTCAGGTTTGGGGGACTGTACTTGGGTTCAGAGGTCAGGGTTCAGGGTTGGGGGACTGTACTTGGGGTCAGGGTTCAAGGTTGGGGGACTGTACTTGGGGTCAGGGGTCAGTTTTCAGGGTTGGGGATGGTACTTGGGGTCAGAGTTCAGGGTTCAGGGTTGGGGGACTGTACTTGGGGTCAGGGTTCAGGGTTTGTGGACTGGACTTGGGGTCAGGGTTCAGGGTTGGGGGACTCTACTTGGGGTCAGGGTTCGTGGTTCAGGGTTGGGGGACTGTAATTGGGGTCAGGGGTCAGGGTTCAGTGTTGGGGGACTGCTCTTGTGGTCAGAGTTCAGTGTTCAGGGTTGGGGGACTGTACTTGGGGTCAGGGTTCAGGGTTGGGGGACTGTACTCGGGGTCAGAGTTCTGGGTTCAGGGTTGGGGGACTGTACTTGGGGTCAGATGTCAGGTTTCAGGGTTGGGGGACTGTACTTGGGGTCAGAGTTCAGGGTTCAGGGTTGGGGGACTGTACTTGGGTTCAGATTTCCGAATTCAGGGTTGGGGGACTGTACTTGGGGTCAGGGTTCAGGCTTGGGGATCTGTACTCACGGTCAGAGTTCAGGTTGCAAGGTTGGGGGACTGTACTTGGTGTCAGGGTTCAGGGTTCAGGTTTGGGGGACTGTACTTGGGGTCAGGGTTCAGGGTTGGGGGACTCTACTTGGGGTGAGGGTTCGTGGTTCAGGGTTGGGGAACTGTACTTGGGGTCAGGGGTCAGGGTTCAGTGTTGGGGGACTGTAATTGGGGTCAGAGTTCAGGGTTGGGGGACTGTACTTGGGGTCAGAGTTCAGGGTGGGGGGACTGTACTTGGGGTCAGGGTTCAGGGTTGGGGGACTGTACTTGGGGTCAGGGGTCAGGGTTGGGGGAATGTACTTGGGGTCAGGGGTCAGGATTCAGGGTTAGGGAGTGTACTTGGAGTCGGCCACACTGCAGAGGACACATTTGGTCAGTTTCAGGGAGAATTGTTGGTGGTGGAAGAGATGATGGAGACAGGGTTGGAGGCTGTACTTGGGGTCAGGGTTCGGGGTTCAGTGATCGGGGACTGGACTTGGGGTCAGGGTTTGGGGTTCAGAGTTGGGGGACTGTACTTGGGGTCAGGGTTCAGGGTTCAGGGTTGGGGGTGTTACTTGGGGTCAGGGGTCAGGGTTCAGGGTTGGGGGACTGTACTTGTGGTCAGGGGACAGGGTTCAGGGTTGGGGGACTGTACTTGGGGTCAGGGTGCTGGGTTGGGGGACTGTACTTGGGGTCAGAGTTCAGGGTTCAGGATTCGAGGACTGTACTTGAGGTCAGGGTTCGGGGTTCAGTGTTGGGGGACTGTACTTGGGGTCAGGGTTCAGGGTTCAGTGTTGGGGGACTGACCATCTATGCTCACACCTGACCATCTATACTCACACCTGACAATCTAAACACACACCTGAACATCTATACTCACCCCTGACCATCTATATTCACCCCTGACCATCTATATTCACACCTGACCATCTATACTCACATCTGACCATCTATATTGACACCTGACCATCTATATTCACACCTGACCATCTATACACACACCTGACCATCTATACTCACACCTGACCATCTATATTCACACCTGACCATCGATATTCACACCTGACCATCTATAGTCACACCTGACCATCTATATTCACACCTGACCATCTATACTCACACCTCACCATCTATAATCACACCTGACCATCTATACTCACACCTGGCCATCTATATTCACACCTGAACATCTATATTCTCACCTGACCATCTATATTCACACCTGAACATCTATATTCACACCTGACCATCTATACTCTCACCTGACCATCTATATTCATACCTGACCATCTATACTCACCCCAAACCATCTATACTCACACCTGACCATCTATACTGACACCTGATCATCTATATACATACGTGACCATCTACATTCACACCTGACCATCTATACTCACCCTTGACCATCTATAATCACATCTGACCATCTATAATCATACCTGACAATCTATACTCACCCCTGACCATCTATATTCACACCTGACCATCTATATTCACACCTGACCATCTCTATTCACACCTGACCATCTATACTCACACCTGACCATCAATATTCACACCTGACCATCTAGATTCACACCTGACCATCTATATTCACACCTGACCATCTATCTTCACACCTGACCATCGATATTCACCCCTGACCATCTATAATCACACCTGATCATCGATATCACACTTGACCATCTACGTTCATACCTGACCATCTATACTCGCCCCTGACCATCTATACTCACACCTGATCATCTATATTCACACGTGACCATCTACATTCACACCAGACCATCTATACTCACCCCTGACCATCTATACTCGCACCTGAACATCTATACTCACACCTGATCATCTATATTCACACATGACCATCTACATTCACACCTGACCATCTATACTCACCCCTGACCATCTATAATCACACCTGAACATCTATAATCATACCTGACCATCTATACTCACACCTGACCATCTATACTCACACCTGACCATCTATATTAACACCTGACCATCTATACTCAAACCTGACCATCTATTCTCACACCTGAACATCTGTATTCACACCTGACCATCTATTCTCAGACCTGAACATATGTATTCATACCTGACCATCTGTCTTCACACCTGACAATGTATATTCACACCTGACCATCTGTATTCACACCTGACCATCTATATTCACACCTGACCATCTACTCACACCTGACCATCTATATTCACACCTGACCATCTATATTCACACCTGAACATCTATACTCACACCTGAGAATCTATATTCACACCTGACCATCTGTATCCACACCTGACCATCTATACTCACACCTGACCATCTATATTCACACATGACCATCTATACTCACATCTGACCGTCTATATTCACACCTGACCATCTATATTCACACCTGACCATCTATATTCACACCTGACCAGCTATATTCACACCTGACCATCTATACTCACACTTGACCATCTGTATTCACACCTGACCATCTATACTCACACCTGACCATCTATATTCACACTTGACCATCTATATTCACACCTGGCCATCTATACTCACACCTGACCATCTATATTCACACCTGCTCATCTATACTCACACCTGACCATCTATACTCACACCTGACCATCTATATTCACACCTGACCATCTATACTCACACCTGGCAATCTATACTCACACCTGACCATCTATACACACACCTGACCATCTATACACACACCTGACCATCTATACTCACACCTGACCATCTATATTCACACCTGACCATCTATATTCACACCTGACCATCTATACACACACCTGAGCATCTATATTAACACCTGGCCCTCTATACTCACACCTGACCATCTATATTCACACCTGACCCTCTATAGTCACACCTGACCATCTATATTCACCCCTGACCATCTATATTCACACCTGACCATCTATACTCACACCTGACCATCTATACTCACACCTGACCATCTATATTCACCCCTGACCATCTATATTCACACCTGACCATCTATATTCACCCCTGACCATCTCTATTCACACCTGACCATCTATATTCCCACCTGACCATCTATATTCACACCTGAACATCTATACTCACACCTGACCATCTATATTCACCCCTGACCATCTATATTCACACCTCACCATGTATATTCTCACCTGACCATCTATATTCACCCCTGATCATCTATATTCACACCTGACCATCTATACTCACACCTGACAATCTATATTCACACCTGACCATCTATATTCACACCTGACCATCTATACACACACCTGACCATCTATACTCACACCTGACCATCTATATTCACACCTGACCATCTATATTCACCCGTGATCATCTATATTCACACCTGACCATCGATATTCACACCTGACCATCTATAGTCACACCTGACCATCTATATTCACACCTGACCATCTATACTCACACCTCACCATCTATAATCACACCTGACCATCTATACTCACAGCTGACCATCTATATTCACACCTGAACATCTATATTCTCTCCTGACCATCTATATTCACACCTGAACATCTATATTCACACCTGACCATCTATACTCTCACCTGATCATCGATATTCACACGTGACCATCTATATTCACACCTGACCATCTATACACACCCCTGACCATCTATATTCACACCTGACCATCTGTATTCACACCTGACCATCTATACTCACACCTGACCATCAATATTCTCACCTGACCATCTATATTCACACCTGACCATCTATACTCACACCGGACCATCTATACTCACACCTGACCAACTATACTCACACCTGATCATCTATACTCACACCTGACCATCTATACTCACACCCGACCATCTATACTCACACATGACCATCTATATTCACACCTGACCATCTATACTCACACCTGACCATCTATACTCACACCTGACCATTTAAACACATACCTGACCGTCTATACGCACACCTGACCATCCATATTCACACCTGACCGTCTATACTCACACCTGACCATCTATATTCACACCTGACCATCTATATTCACACCTGACCCTCTATATTCACACCTGACCATCTATACTCACACCGGACCATCTATATTCACACCTGACCCTCTATATTCACACCTGACCATCTATATTCACACCTGACCATCTATATTCACACCTGACCCTCTATATTCACACCTGACCATCTATACTCACACCGGACCATCTATACTCACACCTGACCAACTATACTCACACCTGATCATCTATACTCACACCTGACCATCTATACTCACACCCGACCATCTATACTCACACATGACCATCTATATTCACACCTGACCATCTATACTCACACCTGACCATCCATATTCACACCTGACCATCTATACTCACACATGACCATCTATATTCACACCTGACCATCTATACTCACACCTGACCATCTATACTCACACCTGACCATCCATATTCACACCTGACCGTCTATACTCACACCTGACCATCTATACTCACACCTGACAATCTATATTCACAACTGACCATCTATGCTCACACCTGACCATCTATGCTCACACCTGACCATCTATACTCACACCTGACCATCTATATTCACACCTGATCATCTATATTCACACGTGACGATCTATATTCACACCTGACCATCTATACCGTCCCCCAACCCTGAACCCTGACCTCTGACCCCCAAGAACAGTCCCCCGACCCTGAACGCTGACTCCAAGTACAGTCCCCCAACACTGAACCTTGACCTCTGACCCCCAAGAAAAGTCCACCAACCCTGAACGCTGACCCCAAGTCCAGTCCCCCAACCCTGATCCCTGACCCCAAGTACAGTCCCTCAACACTGAACAATGACCCCTGACCCCAAGTTGTGCCGAACACCTGAACCCTGAACCCTGACCCCGAGTACAGTCCCCCAGCCCTGAAGCCTGAAACTGACCCCAAGTACAGTCCCCCAACCCTGAACCCTGACCTCTGACCCCCAAGAACAGTCCCCCGACCCTGAACGCTGACTCCAAGTACAGTCCCCCAACACTGAACCTTGACCTCCGACCCCCAAGAAGAGTCCGCCAACCCTGAACGCTGACCCCAAGTACAGTCCCCCAACCCTGAACCCTGACCTCTCACCCCAAGTACAGTCCCCCAACTCTGAACTCAGACCCCAAGTACAGTCCCCCAAACCTGAACCCTGAACTCTGACCCCAAGTACAGTCCCTCAACCCTGAACCCTGACCCCTGACCCCGAGTACAGTCCCCCAACCCTGAACCCTGAACCCTGACCCCAAGTACAGTCCCCAACCCTGAACCCTGTCCCCTGACCCCAAGTGCATTCCCCCAACCCTTAACACTGACCCCAAGTACAGTCCCCCAACCCTGAACCCTGAACTCTGACCCCTAGTACACTCCCCCAACCCTGAACCCTGAACCCTGACACCAAGTACAGCCCCCAACCCTGAACCCTGACGCCTGACCCCAAGTACATTCCCCCAACACTGACCCCTGACCCCAAGTACAGTCCCCCAACCCTGGACCCTGACCCCAAGTACAGTCCCCCCACCCTGAACTCTCACCCCAAGTACAGTCCCCCAACCCTGAACCCTGACACCAAGTACAGTCACCCAACCCTGAACTCTGATCCCAAGTACAGTCCCCCAACCCTGAACCCTGACCCCTGACCCCAACTGCAGTCCCCCAACCCTGAACCCCGAACCCTGAGCCAAGTACAGTCCCCCAACCCTGAATCCTGAACTCTGACCGCAAGTACAGTCACCCAATCCTGAACCCTGACACCTGACCCCAAGTACAGTCCCACAACCATGAACCCTGAACTCAGACCCCAAGTACAGTCCCCCAACCCTGAACCCTGACCCAAAGTACAGTCCCCCAACACTGAACACTGACCCCAAGTACAGTCCCCCAACCCTGAACCCCGAACCCTGACCTCAAGTACAGTCCCCCAACCCTGAACCCTGACCCCAAATACAGTCGCCCAACCCTGAACTCTGACCCCAAGAATTGTGCCCCAACCCTGAACCCTGAACTCTGACCCCAAGTACAGTCCCCCAACCATGAACCCCGAGCCCTGACCCCAAGTACAGTCCCCTAACCCTGAACCCTGAACCCTGACCCCAAGTACAGTCCCCCATCCCTGAACCCTGAACCCTGACTCCAAGTACAGTCCCCCAACCCTGAATCCTGGCCCCTGACCCCAAGTACAGTCCCCCAACCCTGAACCCCGAAACCCGACCCCAAGTACAGCCCTCCAACTCTGAACCCTGACCCCTGACCCCAAGTACAGTCCCCCAACACTGAACGCCGATCCCTGACCCCAAGTACAGTCCGCCAACCCTGAACCCTGATCCCAAGTACAGTCCCCCAACCCTGAACCCTGACACCAAGTACAGTCCCCCAACCCTGAACCCCGAACGCTGATCCCAAGTACAGTCCCCCAACCCTGAACCCTGACCCCTGACCCCAAGTAAAATCCCCCAACCCTGAACCCCGAACCCTGGCCCTAAGTACAGTCCCCCAACCCTGAATCCTGAACTCTGACCCCAAGTACAGTCACCCAATCCTGAACCCTGACCCCTGACCCCAAGTACAGTCCCCCAACCCTGAACTCTGAGCCCAAGTACAGACACCCAACCCTGATCCCTGACCCCAAGTACAGCCCCCCAACCCTGAACCCTGACCCCTGACCCCAAGTACAGTCCCCAACCCTGAACCCCAAACCCTGACCCCAAGTACAGTTCCCCAACACTGAACCCTGAACTCTGACCCCAAGTACAGTCCCCCAACCCTGAACCCTGACCCCGAGTACAGTCCCCCAACCCTGAACCCTGACCCCGATACAGTCCCCCAACCCTGAACCCTGACACCAAGTACAGTACCCCAACCCTGAACCCTGACCCCTGACCCCAAGTACAGTCCCCCAATCCTGAACTCTGACCCCAAGTACAGTCCCCCATTCCTGAACCCTGACCCCTGACCGCAAGTACAGTCCCCGAACCCTGAACCCTGACCCCTGACCCCAAGTACAGTCCGCCAACCCTGAACCCCGAACCCTGACCCCAAGTACAGTCCCCCAACCCTGAACCCTGAACCCTCACCCCATGTACAGTCCTCCAACCCTGAACCCTGACCCCAAGTACAGTCCCCCAACCCTGAACCCTGAACTCTGACCCCAAGTACAGTCCTCCAATCCTGAACACTGACCCCAAGCACAGTCCCCCAACCCTGAACCCTGACCCCTCACCCCAAGTTCAGTCCCACAAACATGAACCCTGAACTCTGACCCCAAGTACAGTCCCCCAACCCTGAACCCTGACCCCATGTACAGTCCCCCAACCCTGAACCCTGAACTCCGACCCCAAGTACAGTCCCCCACCCCGGAACCCTGACCCCTGACCCCAAGTACAGTCCCCCAACCCTGAACCCCGAACCCTGACTCCAAGTACAGTCGCCCAACCCTGAACTCTGACCCCAAGTACAGTCCCCCAACCCTGAACCCTGAACTCTGACCCCAAGTACAGTCCCCCAACCCTGAACTCTGCCCCCTGACCCCAAGTACTGTCCCCCAACACTGAACCCTGAAGCCTGACCCCAAGTACAGTCCCCCAACCCTGAACCCCGAGCCCTGACCTCAAGTTCAGTCCCCCAACCCTGAACCCCGAACCCTGACCCCAAGTACGGTCCCCTAACCCTGAACCCTGACCCCTGACCCCAAGTGCAGTCCCCCAATCCTGAACCCTGAACACTGACCCCAAGTACAGTCCCCCAACCCTGAACCCTGACCCCAAGTACAGTCCCCCAACCGTGAACCCTGACCCCAAGTACAGTCCCCTAACCCTGAACCCTGAACTCTGACCCCAAGTACAGTCCCCCAACCCTGAACCCCGAACCCTGACCCCAAGTACAGTCCCCCAACCCTGAACCCTGATCCCAAGTACAGTCCCCTAACCCTGAACCCTGACCCCAAGTACAGTCCCCCAACCCTGAACCCTGACCCCAAGTACAGTCCCCCAACCCTGAACCCTGACCCCAAGTACAGTCCCCCAACCCTGAACCCTGACCCCAAGTACAGTCCCCCAACCCTGAACCCTGACCCCGAGTATAGGCCTCAAACGTTGAACCTGACCCAAGGAGAGGCAATGAACCCTGACCCTGAGGGAGGCCCTGAACGCTGAACTTCAGTGCAGGCCATGAACCCAGACTCTGTAAACAGGGCTTGACTCTGACCCCCAGGACTGAACCCGAACCCTGACCCTGAGAACAGGCTCCGCACCCTATCCCCGAGGACACGTCCCGAACCCTGACCCTGAACCTTGACCTGAGGACAGGCCCTGAACCCTGAGCCCCAGATACAGAAAGACAGAAACTCAGAGACACCGAGTGTCAGAGACACAGGGAGACAGAGTCACAGAGACACAGGCAGTCAGAGACAGAGGGACTCACAGACACAGAGACACAGAGATTCGGAGACTCAGACCCAGAGAGACTCAGGGACGCAGAGAGTCAGGGAAAAAGAGACAGAGAGACACAGAGATTCAAAGACACTGAGAGACAGAAACTCCGATACACAGAGACACAGACTGTCACCGATTCAGAGACTCAGAGACACGGAGACACCCTGACACAGACTCTGAGACTCAGAGACTCTGACGCTCAGGCACTCAGAGACACAGAGGAACCGAGACTGAGAGACACATTGACTCAGTGACATAGAGAATCAGAAACTCAGTGAAACAGAGACACAGAGACAGAGAGATTCAGAGCCACAGAGACTCTGGGACTCAGGGACTCAGAGACACAGAGATACAGGGACACAGAGACACAGAGACTCAGAGACTCTGGGACACAGAGACACAGAGATACAGGGACTCAGAGACACAGAGGTACAGGGACACAGAGACACAGAGACTCAGAGTCTAAGAGACTCAGAGACACACACACATGGAGACAGAGAGACAGAGACACTCAGAGACAAAAATCCTCAGAGATACAGAGACTGAGAGACAAAGAGAATCAGAGACATCAAGATAGAGAGTCACAGAGCTAACAGTCACCCTAACCCTAACCTGAACGCTAAGCCTAACACTAACCTTAATGCCTAAACTCAACCCGAACCAGAACCCAGAACGTAACCCTAATGCCGAACCATAATCCTAACTCTAACCCTAACAATAACACTAACTATAAACATAAACCAAACCCTAATCTAACCATAAGCATAACCCAGACTGTAACCCGAACACCCAACCCTCACCGTAATGCCTAACCCAAACCCTAACGCTAACACTAACTATAAACCTAACCCTAACCCTAACCCACACCGTAACCCTAACCCAGAACGTAACCCTAACACAGGCCGTAACCCTAACCCTAACACCAAACCCTAACCCTAATGCCAAACCCTAACCCTAACCCTATCCCTAACCAGAACCCAGACCATAACCATAACCCTAACACCAAACCCTAAAGCGTAACCCTAACCCAAACCCTTACCCTAACCAAAACGCTAACACTAATCATAACCCTAAACCTAACCTTAACCCAGACCGTAACGCGAACACCAAACCCTAACCCTAATGCCTAACCCTAATCCTAACCCGAGCTCTAACGCTAACACTAATCATAAACCTAACGCTAACCCGAACCCTAACCCAGACCATAAGCCTAACCCAAACACAAAACCCTAACTCGAATGCCAACCCTAACCCTCACGCCAACATTAACCATAAACCTAACCCTAACCCAAACACCAAACCCTAACCGTGAAGCCTAACCATAACTCGAAAGCTAACCCTCTCCCTAACACTAACAATAACCAGAAACCTAAACCTAACCTTAACCATAACACAGACCGTAACCCGAACCCGAGCACAAAACCCAAACCCTAATGCCTAACCCTAACCCAAACCCTAACCCTAACTCTAACTACAAACCTAAACCTAAACCTAACCCTAACCATAACCCAGACCATAACCCTAACACCAACCATAAATCTAACACTAACCCTCACACTAACCCTAACCATAACCCAGACCATAACCCTAACACCAACCATAAATCTAACACTAACCCTCACACTAACACTAACCGTAACCCAGACCGTAACCCTAACACCAAACCCAAACCCTAATGCCGAACCCTAACCCTAACGCTAACCATAAACCGAAACCTAACCCTCACCCTAACCAGAACCCAGACCGTAACCCTAACCCTAATGCCTAACCCTAACCCAAACCCTTACCCTAACACTAACGCGAAGACAACCAAAAACCTACACCTAACCTGAACCCAGACCGTAACCCTAACCCAAACACCAAACCCGAACACCAAACTGTAACCCTAATGCCAAGCCGAACCCTAACCCTAACGCTAACACTAACCATAAACCAAAACCTAACCCTAACATAGACCGTAACCCTAACCCTAACACCAAACTCTAACCTGAATGCCTCACCCTAACCCTAACCCTATCAATAACTCTAACCCCCAGCCCTAACCCCAACCATATCTCGAACACTAACCCTAATCCCAACAATAACCCGAACCCTAACCCTATCATTAACTCTAACCCCCAGCCCTAACCCCAACCATATCTCTAACACTAACCCTAATCCCAACAATAACCCTAACCCTAACCCTCACCCTAATGCGAAACCCTAACTCTATCATGAACCCTAAACTGAACTTCAACCCTAATACAAGACCCTAACACTAACTCTAACCCTAATCGCTAACCATAACAGTAAAACTAACCCTAACCCTCATCCGAATCCCTAACCCGAACCTTAACACCTAACGCTAACCCTAACCTCAACACTAGCTCCAACCCTCACACCGAACCTGAACCCTAACTCTAATCCGAACCTTAACCCTCACCATAATCTAAACACCTAACCCTAACAACCATCCCGAACACGAACCCTAGGCCTAACATTAACCCTGACAATAATCCAAATATCAAATCCTAAACCTAACCCTAACCCTAACTTTAATCCTAACCCTAAACCGAACCATAATCCAAACACCTAAACCCTAAACCTGACCCTAACACTAACCCTCACCTTAACTCTAATCCTAACCCGAACCCTAACATAACCCTAACTCTTAACCTAACCGTAACTGTAACACGATCCAAAAACTCTAAACTTAACCTTAATCTGAACCCTAACTCCAACCCTAACCCTAACCCATGCACTAGCCCTAACCTGAGCCCGAACACTAAATCTAATGCTAACCCGAGCCCTAAACCTAACCCTAACTCGAACCCTAATCTAAACCCTAACCCTAACTCGAACTCAAATGCTAATCCTAACACAAAGACTAACGCGAACCCGAACCCCAATCCAAACCCGAACACTAACTCTAATTGTAAACCTAACCCGAACTCTAACCATAACCTTACCCATAATTCTAACACTAAACCTAAACCAAAAGTTAACTCTAATGCTAACCCTAACCTAACCCTAACCCTATCCCGAACCCGAAACCTATCCCTATCGCTATCCTGAACCCGAATGCTAACTCTAACGCTAAACATAACCCTAACCTAATTCGAACCCTAACTGTAATCCTAACCCTAACCCTAACTCTAACCCTAAGCCTGTCCCTAAATCTAATCCTAACTCGCTCCTTAACCCTAACCCTAAGTCTAACCCTAACCCTAACCCTAACTCTAATCCTAACCCTAACCCTAACCCTAACTCTAACCCTAACCCTAAGCACTAACCATAAACCTAACCCTAACTCAAATGCTAACCCGAACCCTATCCCTAACCCGAACCCTATCCCTAACGCGAACCCTATCCCTATCCTTAAACCTAACGCTAAATCTAACAGTAGCCCTAAACCTAACCTAACTCTAACCCTAACTGTAATCCTAACCCTAACGCTACCTATCTCTAACACTAATCCTAATCCTATCCCGAACTCAAACCCTAATCCTAACTCGAACCCTAATCTAAACCCGAATCCAAACTCGAATCCAAACCCTAATCCTAACACTAAGACTAACCCTAACCCTAACGCTAATCCCATACCGAACTCTAACTCTAACGCTAATCCTCAGCTTAACCTGAACTCTAGCCCTAACCCTGTCACTAACCCAAAACCTAACCCTATCCCGATCCCAAAACCTATCCCAAAACCTATGGCGAACCATAACGCTAACTCTAACGCAAAGCCTAACTCTAAAGTAACTCTAACCCAAAATGTAATCCTAACCCTAACCCTAACTCTAACCCTAACCCTATCCCAAACTCTAATCCTAATCTTATCCCTCACTGTAACCCTAACCCTAACCCTAACCCTAACCCTAATTCTAACCCGAACCCTAACAATAACCCGAGCCCTAAACCTAAGCCTAACTCTAACGCTAATCTAAAACCGAACCCAAACTACAACCCTCACCCTAATTCTAATCCTAACCCTAACCCTAAATCTAACGCTAACCCTAAACCTAACTTTAACCTGAACCGTATCCGTAACTCTAACCCTAACCCTAAAAAAACCCGAACTCTAATGCAAAGCCAAACCTAACCCTAACTCTAACCCAAACCCAAGCCCTCACTCTAACCCGAACTCTAATCTTAACCCTAACCCGAAACATAACTCTAACCCTAACCCTGACCCGAACACTAACCCAACCCTAACGCTAACCCTAGCCCTAAACCTAACCCTAACTCTAACCCTAATCTAAACCCGAACCCAAACAGAACCCAAACCCTAATCCGAACACGAAGACGAAATCTAACCCCAACTCTAATGCTAACCCTAACCCGAACCCGTCACCCTAAACCAAACCATAATCCTAATGCTAACCCTAACCCTAACCCTGAATCTAACCATAACCCAAACGCTAACCCTAGCCCTAAACCTAACCCTAACTCTAACCCTAATCTAAACCATAACCCAAACTCGAACCCAAACCCAAATCCGAACATGAAGACCAACCCTAACCCTATCCATAACTCTAAACCTGACCCTAAACCTAACTCTAACTCTAATGCTAACACTAACCTAACCCTAAACCTTACCCTAACCCTGACCATAACCCTAACTCTAATCCTAACCCTAATGCTGACTCTAACCCTAACTCTAACCTTAACCTTAAACCTAACCCTAACCCTAAATCTAATGCTAAATCTAATGCTAAGCTTAACCCTAAGCTAACTGTAACCCTAACTCTAATCCTAACCCTAACGCTAACTCTAACCCGAACTCTAACCTTAACCCTAAACCTAACCTTAACCCTCAATCTAATGCTAAATCTAACGCTAACCCTACCCCTAACCTAACTGTAACCCTAACTGTAATCCTAACCCGTACCCTAACTCTAACCATAACATTAAATATAACCCTAAAACTAACCCGAAACCTAAACCTAATGCTAACTCTAACGCGAAGCCTAACCCTAACCTAACCCTAACCTAACTGTAATCCTAACCATCACCCTAACTCTAACCTTAACCCTATCCCGAACTCTAATCCGAATCCTATCCCGAACCCAAACCCTAACCCTTGATCCTTACCCAAACCATAATCCTAATACTAACCCTAACTCTAACCCTAACCCTAACTCTAACCTGAACCCTAAAACTAACTCGAACCCTAACCCTAACTCTAACCCTAACCCTAACTCTAACCCTAACCCTAACTCTAACCCTAACCCTAACTCTAACCCTAACCCTAACGCTAACCCAGCCCTAAACCGAACCCTAACTCCAACGTTAATCTAAACCCTAACCCAAACTCAAACCCAAAACCAAATCCTAAAGCGAAGACTAACCCTAACCCTAACTCTAATCCTGTACCTAACCCTAACTCTAACGCAAACCCTAAACCTAACCCTAACTCAAGCACTAACCGTAACTCTAACCCTAACCCTAAACCTAACCCTCACCCTAACTCGAACCCGAATCCTAAACCTAACTGTAACCTTAAGCCTAACTCTCGCCCGAACCCTAATGCTAACCCTAGCCCGAAACATAACCCTAACTCAAACCCTAATCTAAACCCTAAACAAAACTCGAACCCAAAACCTAACCCGATCACTAAGATTAACCCTCACCCTAAGTCTAATCCTAACCCTAACCCTAACTCTAACGCTAACCCTAAAACTAAACCTAACCCTAACCCTAACTCTAATGCTAACGCTATCCTAACCCGAACCATAACCCTATCCCTAACCCTTATCCTATCGCTATCCCGAACCCTAACCCTATTCCGAACACTAATGCTAACTCTAACGCTAATCCTAACCCTAACCTAACTCTAAACCTAACTGTAATCCTAACCCTAACGCTAACCCGAGCCCTAAACCTAATGTTCTTATGTTCTAACCCGAATATAAACCCTAACCCAAACTCAAACCCAAACCCTAAACCTAACACTAAGACTAACGCTAACACTAACTCTAATTCTAACCCTACACGTAACTCTAACCTGACCTCTAAGCCTAACCCTAACTCTAATGCTAACCCTGACCCTAATTCTAACCCAAACACCTAACCTTAAATCTAACCCCAACACGAACCCATACCCTAACTCTAATCTTCACCCAAAACATAACCCTAACCCTAACCCTAATGCACCAGCCCTAACCCCAGCCCTAACACTAAATCTAACGCTAACCTGAGCCCTGAACTTAACCCTCACTCTAACCTTAATCTAAACCCTAACCCGAACTCAAACCCAAACCCTAATCCTAACACTAAGACAAACCCTAAACCTAACACTAACCCTAACACTAACACTAACTCTAACGCTAACCCTAACCCTAACACTAACCCTAACACTAACGCTAACCCTAGCCCTAAACCGAATCCTAACTCTAACCCGAATCTAAACCATAACCCAAACTCGAATCCCAGCCCTAATCTGAACACTAAGACTAACCCTAAACCTATCCGTAATTCTAAACCTAAACCTAACTCTAATGCTAACCCGAACACTCTCCTTATCCCGAACCCTAACCCTATCTTTAACCCGAACGCGAACTCGAATGCGAAACCTAACCCGAACCTAAATCTAACCCTAGCTGTAATCCTAACCCGAACCCTAACTCTAACCCAAAGACCATCCTAAACTCTAACCCTAACCCCATCCCTAACTCTAACCCTAACCCTATCCCTAACTCTAATCCGAACCCGAACCCGAACTCTAATCATAACCCTAACCCTAACCATAACTCGAACCCGAACCCTAGCCCTAATCCCAACCCGAACTCTAATGCTAACCCTAACTAACCCTAACTCTAACTGTAACCCTAACCCTAAGCCTATCCCTAACCCTATCCCTATCCCGAAACCTAACCCGATGCCAAAATCGAATGCTAATTCAAACGTTAAGCCGAACCAAACTCTAACCCTAATTGTAATCCTAACACGAACTCTAACCCGAACCCTATCCATAATCTAATCCAAATCCTATCCCTAACTCGAACCATAACCCTAACTCTAACCCGAACTCGAACCCGAACCCTTACCCTAACGCTAACTCTAATCCTAACCCTAACCTGAACAAAATTCTAACCCTAACTCTAACCCGAACTCTAACCTTAACCCGAACCCAAACCCTAATCCTAATACAAACCCTAATCCGAATACAAACCCTAACCCGAAAAGTAACCCGAACCCGAAACCTAACTCTAACCCGAACCCTAAATCTAACCCTAACCCTAGCCCCAAACCTAACCTGAATCTACACCCTAACCCAAACTCAAACCCTAATCCTAACACTAAGGCAAACTCTAACCCTAATTCTAATCCTAACCCTAACCTTAAATCTAACCCTAACAGTAACACTAACCCTAACCCTACACCTAACCGTAACTCTAATGCGAACCCGAATCTAGCCCTAACCCTATCCGTATCCCTAAACCTATCCCTAACCCTAAACGTAATCCTAACCCTAACCCTAAGCCTATCCCTAACTCTAATCCTAACTCTACCCCAAACTCTAATCCTAACCCCAACTCTAACCCGAAATCTAACCCCAACTCTAACCCAAACCCGAACCCTATCCCTAACCCTAACTCTAATCTTAACCCTCACTCGAATGCTAACCCTAACCTAACCCGAACCCTAACGCTAACCCGAACTCAAACCTAACTCTAACTGTAACTGTTATCCTAACCCTAACCGTATCCCTAACTCTAAACCTAAACCTATCCCGAACTCTAATCCTAACCGTAACCCTAACCCTAACCCAGACCCTAACCCTGACATCAAACCTTAACCCTAACCCTAACCCTATAATTAACTCGAACACCGAACCCTGACCCCAAACATATCCCTAACCCTAATCCCAACCATAACCCTAACCCTAAACCCAATCCTAATCCGAACCATAACCCTAACCTGAACCCAAACCCTAACGCTAAACCCAAACGCTATCATTAACCCTAAACCTGACCATAACCCTAATCCAAGCCCCTAACACTAATTCGAACCCGAATCGCTAACCATAACAGGAAAACTAATCCTAACCCTACCCTAATCCCCAACCCTAACCCTAACACCAAAAGCTAACCCTAACACCTAACTCTAACCCGAACCCTAACTCTAACCCTAACACGAAACCCTCACCCTAATCCTAATCCTAATCCTAACCCTAACCATAATCCAAACACCTATCTCTAACACGAACACTAACACCTAATACTAACACGAAGACTAGCCGTAACCCTAATCATAATCAAAATACCTAATCCTAAACGTAACCCAAACCCAAACTCTAATCTTAACACGAACCCTAACCATAATCCAAACACGTAACCCTAAACCTAACCCTAACGCTAATCCTCACCCTATCTATAATCCTAACCCTAACCCTAACCATAATCCAAACACCTAACCCGAAACCTAACCCAATCCCTAAAACTAACCATAACTCTAACCTTAACCCTAATCCTGACCCTAATTCCAACCCTAACACCAACCCAAGCACTAGCCCCACCCGAGCCCTAACACTAAATCAAACACTAACTAGCCCTAAACCTAACCTGAACTCTAACCCTAATCTAAACCTGAACCCTAACTCGAACCCAAACCCGAATCCTAACACAAAGATGAACCCTAACCCTAACTCTAATCCTAACCCTAACCCTAACTCTAATCCTAACCCTAACCCTAACCCAACCCCTAACTCTAGCCCGAGCCCTAGACCTAACCCGAACTTGAATGCAAACCCTAATCTAACCCTAAGTCTAACCCTAACCCTATCCCTAAACCGAACCCTGTCCCTATCCCCAACCCTATCCCTAACCCTAAGGCGAACTCTAACCCTAATCCTAACCTGACTCTAACCCAAACTGTAATCCTAACCCTAGCCCTAAATCTAATCCTAACCCTATCCCTAACCCTAATACTAACTCTCACGCTAACCCT
Source organism: Carcharhinus amblyrhynchos (assembly GCF_965287045.1). NCBI lineage: Eukaryota > Metazoa > Chordata > Chondrichthyes > Carcharhiniformes > Carcharhinidae > Carcharhinus > Carcharhinus amblyrhynchos. The sequence continues at coordinate 305,219 of NW_027649800.1, forward strand.
AGTCCTAACCTAACTCTAACCCGAACTGTAATCCTAACCCTAAATCTAATCCTAACCCAATCCCTTACTCTAATCCAAACCCTAACCCTAACTCTGACCATAACTCTAACCCTAACCCAATCCCTATTCTGAACCTGAACTCAAACCCGAACCCTAACTCTTATCCTAAACCTAACCTAACCCTAACTCTAACCCTAACACGAACCTTAACCTATCCCTAACCCTAATCCTATCCCTATCCCAAGTCCGAACTGTATCCCTAACCCTAAAGCTAACTCTAAAGCTAACCCTAACTGTAATCTTTACCGTAACTCTAACCCTAACCCTATCCCTAAGTCTAATCCTAACCCTATCCCCAACTCTAATCCTAACCCTAACCCTAACTCGAATCCAAATACTAACCCTAACCTTAAGTCTAATTCTAACCCTAACCCTAACCCCAACCCTAACTCTAAACTTAACCCTAACCCAAACCCGAAACATAATACTAACCCTAACACGAACCCTAATACGATCGAACCCAAAACCTAACCCGAACCCGAACACGAACCCGAACTCTAACCCTAACCCTAAACCTAACACTAACCCTAACCCTAGCCCTAAACCTAAAGACAGAGACAGACAGAGTAAGAGAGAGAGAGTCAGAGTGAGAGAGACACATAGAGAGAGACAGAGAGAGAGAGAGAGAGAGACAGAGGCGGTACAGGAGTAAGAGAGAGAGAGTCAGAGTGAGAGAGACACATAGAGAGAGACAGAGAGAGAGAGAGAGAGAGACAGAGGCGGTACAGGAGCTGAACTCAGGGTCAGGGCTCAGGGTTCAGGGTCTGTCCTCCAGGTCAGGGCTCAGGGTTCGGGAGCTGAACTCAGGGTCAGGGTCAGGGTTCAGGAGCTGAACATGGGGTCGGGTCAGGGCTCAGGGTTTAGGTTCTGTCCCTGGGGAAGGGCTCAGGGTTCAGGAGCTGAACTCGGGGTCAGATTTAAAACAGTGCCCTACACTAAACAGAGATTTTAAACAGTACCCTACACTAAACAGAGATTTTAAACAGTGCCCTACACTAAACGGAGATTTTAAACAGTGTCCTACACTAAACGGAGATTTTAAACAGTGCCCTACACTAAACAGAGATTTTAAACAGTGCCCTACACTAAACGGAGATTTTAAACAGTGCCCTTACTAAACAGAGATTTTAAACAGTGCCCTACACTAAACGGAGATTTTAAACAGTGCCCTACACTAAACAGAGATTTTAAACAGTGCCCCACACTAAACAGAGATTGTAAACAGTGCCCTACACTAAACAGAGATTTTAAACAGTACCCTACACTAAACGGAGATTTTAAACAGTGCCCGACACTAAACAGAGATTTTAAACAGTATCCTACACTAAACAGAGATTTTAAACAGTACCCTACACTAAACAGAGATTTTAAACAGTATCCTACACTAAACAGAGATTTTAAACAGTACCCTACACTAAACAGAGATTTTAAACAGTACCCTGCACTAAACAGAGATTTTAAACAGTGCCCTTACTAAACAGAGATTTTAAACAGTGCCCTACACTAAACAGAGATTTTAAACAGTACCCTACACTAAACAGAGATTTTAAACAGTACCCTACACTAAACGGAGATTTTAAACAGTGCCCTTACTAAACAGAGATTTTAAACAGTGCCCTACACTAAACGGAGATTTTAAACAGTGCCCTACACTAAACAGAGATTTTAAAAAGTGCCCTACACTAAACGGAGATTTTAAACAGTGCCCGACACTAAACAGAGATTTTAAACAGTGCCCTACACGAAACGGAGATTTTAAACAGTACCCTACACTAAACAGAGATTTTAAACAGTGCCCTACACTAACCAGAGATTTTAAACAGTGCCCTACACTAAACAGAGATTTTAAACAGTACCCTACACTAAACGGAGATTTTAAACAGTGCCCTACACTAAACAGAGATTTTAAACAGTACCCTACACTAAACAGAGATTTTAAACAGTACCCTACACTAAACAGAGATTTTAAACAGTACACTAAAAGGCAATTTAGCATGGCCAATCCTCCTCTTGTAAATAGTCTGGGACAGTAAGGGACAATTTAGCATGGCCAATCTACCTAATCTACACATCTTGGGATACTAAGGGGCCACTTAGCATGGCCATCCACGTATCCTACACATCCTTGTACACCCATGGGAAATTTATCATGGCTAATCCACCGCTCGTACACATCTTGGGACACTGAGGGGAATTTAGCCTGGCCAATCCACCTAATCTACAATAGTCTTCAGCCAGAGTGCTGAGCCAATGACCCTCCTGGCCTCCTCCAGTGGGCCCCAGCAACCCAGATATCAGTCCTCAGCCACTTTGATTCACTCCATGTCATCCCAAGAAATGGCAGGAACAACAGCAAGATGGACTATTCTTTCAATGGGAAAAAATCCCAGCTGTGCAGAGGGATCTGGGCGTCCTTGTGCAGGAATCTCAAGGAGTTGGTTTGCAGCAGGGGATGAAGAAGGAAACTGGAATTTTGTCCTTCGTTGCTGGAGGGATGGAGTTTAAAAGCAGCGAGGTTATGTATAAGGTACTGGGGAGGTCACATCTGGAGTTACTGTGGACAGTTTTGGTCTCCTGACTTGAGAAAAGGATATCCTGGGGGTGCAGAGGAGACTCACTGGGTCTCCCCAAACTGACAGAATTGTTCAAACAAGAGTTGGCCGTGACACAGATAACAGCCAAAGAGGTAAGAAATATTGGTGTAAAACAGGGACTGGGACAGGCCTCAGATGAGGAACGACAGAATTGGAGAAGATAGGGGGTGCTGGGGGTGCTGGGGGTGGGGGTAAAAAGAGACAAGACAGCGTTCGGGGAAGGAAAGGAAAAATAATAGCTCCAGAGGCAACACAACAGACCTTATTCCAGATGGAGTGGGCCACACTGCAGAGGACACATTTGGTCAGTTTCAGGGAGAATTGTTGGTGGTGGAAGAGATGATGGAGACAGGGTTGGAGACTGTACTTGGGGTCAGGGTTCGGGGTTCAGTGATCGGGGACTGGACTTGGGGTCAGGGTTTGGGGTTCAGAGTTGGGGGACTGTACTTGGGGTCAGGGTTCAGGGTTCAGGGTTGGGGGCCGTTACTTGGGGTCAGGGGTCAGGGTTCAGGGTTGGGGGACTGTACTTGGGGTCAGGGGACAGGGTTCAGGGTTGGGGGACTGTACTTGGGGTCAGGGTTCTGGGTTGGGGGACTGTACTTGGGGTCAGAGTTCAGGGTTCAGGATTCGGGGACTGTACTTGAGGTCAGGGTTCGGGGTTCAGTGTTGGGGGACTGTACTTGGGGTCAGGGTTCAGGGTTCAGTGTTGGGGGACTGACCATCTATGCTCACACCTGACCATCTATACTCACACCTGACAATCTAAACACACACCTGAACATCTATACTCACCCCTGAACATCTATATTCACCCCTGACCATCTATATTCACACCTGACCATCTATACTCACATCTGACCATCTATATTGACACCTGACCATCTATATTCACACCTGACCATCTATACACACACCTGACCATCTATACTCACACCTGACCATCTATATTCACACCTGACCATCGATATTCACACCTGACCATCTATACTCACACCTGAGCATCTATATTAACACCTGGCCCTCTATACTCATCCCTGACCATCTATATTCACACCTGACCCTCTATAGTCACACCTGACCATCTATATTCACACCTGACCATCGATATTCACACCTGACCATCTAGATTCACCCCTGATCATCTATATTCACACCTGACCATCTATACTCACACCTGACAATCTATATTCACAACTGACCATCTATACTCACCCCAAACCATCTATACTCACACCTGACCATCTATACTGACACCTGATCATCTATATACATACGTGACCATCTACATTCACACCTGACCATCTATACTCACCCTTGACCATCTATAATCACATCTGACCATCTATAATCATACCTGACAATCTATACTCACCCCTGACCATCTATATTCACACCTGACCATCTATATTCACACCTGACCATCTCTATTCACACCTGACCATCTATACTCACACCTGACCATCAATATTCACACCTGACCATCTAGATTCACACCTGACCATCTATATTCACACCTGACCATCTATCTTCACACCTGACCATCGATATTCACCCCTGACCATCTATAATCACACCTGATCATCGATATCACACTTGACCATCTACGTTCATACCTGACCATCTATACTCGCCCCTGACCATCTATACTCACACCTGATCATCTATATTCACACGTGACCATCTACATTCACACCAGACCATCTATACTCACCCCTGACCATCTATACTCGCACCTGAACATCTATACTCACACCTGATCATCTATATTCACACATGACCATCTACATTCACACCTGACCATCTATACTCACCCCTGACCATCTATAATCACACCTGAACATCTATAATCATACCTGACCATCTATACTCACACCTGACCATCTATACTCACACCTGACCATCTATATTAAGACCTGACCATCTATACTCAAACCTGACCATCTATTCTCACACCTGAACATCTGTATTCACACCTGACCATCTATTCTCAGACCTGAACATATGTATTCATACCTGACCATCTGTCTTCACACCTGACAATGTATATTCACACCTGACCATCTGTATTCACACCTGACCATCTATATTCACACCTGACCATCTACTCACACCTGACCATCTATATTCACACCTGACCATCTATATTCACACCTGAACATCTATACTCACACCTGAGAATCTATATTCACACCTGACCATCTGTATCCACACCTGACCATCTATACTCACACCTGACCATCTATATTCACACATGACCATCTATACTCACATCTGACCGTCTATATTCACACCTGACCATCTATATTCACACCTGACCATCTATATTCACACCTGACCATCTATACTCACACCTGACCATCTATATTCACACTTGACCATCTATATTCACACCTGGCCATCTATACTCACACCTGACCATCTATATTCACACCTGCTCATCTATACTCACACCTGACCATCTATACTCACACCTGACCATCTATATTCACACCTGACCATCTATACTCACACCTGGCAATCTATACTCACACCTGACCATCTATACACACACCTGACCATCTATACACACACCTGACCATCTATACTCACACCTGACCATCTATATTCACACCTGACCATCTATATTCACACCTGACCATCTATACACACACCTGAGCATCTATATTAACACCTGGCCCTCTATACTCACACCTGACCATCTATATTCACACCTGACCCTCTATAGTCACACCTGACCATCTATATTCACCCCTGACCATCTATATTCACACCTGACCATCTATACTCACACCTGACCATCTATACTCACACCTGACCATCTATATTCACCCCTGACCATCTATATTCACACCTGACCATCTATATTCACCCCTGACCATCTCTATTCACACCTGACCATCTATATTCCCACCTGACCATCTATATTCACACCTGAACATCTATACTCACACCTGACCATCTATATTCACCCCTGACCATCTATATTCACACCTCACCATGTATATTCTCACCTGACCATCTATATTCACCCCTGATCATCTATATTCACACCTGACCATCTATACTCACACCTGACAATCTATATTCACACCTGACCATCTATATTCACACCTGACCATCTATACACACACCTGACCATCTATACTCACACCTGACCATCTATATTCACACCTGACCATCTATATTCACCCGTGATCATCTATATTCACACCTGACCATCGATATTCACACCTGACCATCTATAGTCACACCTGACCATCTATATTCACACCTGACCATCTATACTCACACCTCACCATCTATAATCACACCTGACCATCTATACTCACAGCTGACCATCTATATTCACACCTGAACATCTATATTCTCTCCTGACCATCTATATTCACACCTGAACATCTATATTCACACCTGACCATCTATACTATCACCTGATCATCGATATTCACACGTGACCATCTATATTCACACCTGACCATCTATACACACCCCTGACCATCTATATTCACACCTGACCATCTGTATTCACACCTGACCATCTATACTCACACCTGACCATCAATATTCTCACCTGACCATCTATATTCACACCTGACCATCTATACTCACACCGGACCATCTATACTCACACCTGACCAACTATACTCACACCTGATCATCTATACTCACACCTGACCATCTATACTCACACCCGACCATCTATACTCACACATGACCATCTATATTCACACCTGACCATCTATACTCACACCTGACCATCTATACTCACACCTGACCATTTAAACACATACCTGACCGTCTATACGCACACCTGACCATCCATATTCACACCTGACCGTCTATACTCACACCTGACCATCTATATTCACACCTGACCCTCTATATTCACACCTGACCATCTATACTCACACCGGACCATCTATATTCACACCTGACCCTCTATATTCACACCTGACCATCTATATTCACACCTGACCATCTATATTCACACCTGACCCTCTATATTCACACCTGACCATCTATACTCACACCTGACCATCTATACTCACACCTGACCATCCATATTCACACCTGACCGTCTATACTCACACCTGACCATCTATACTCACACCTGACCGTCTATACTCACACCTGACCATCTATATTCACACCTGATCATCTATATTCACACGTGACGATCTATATTCACACCTGACCATCTATGCTCACACCTGACCATCTATGCTCACACCTGACCATCTATACTCACACCTGACCATCTATATTCACACCTGATCATCTATATTCACACGTGACGATCTATATTCACACCTGACCATCTATACCGTCCCCCAACCCTGAACCCTGACCTCTGACCCCCAAGAACAGTCCCCCGACCCTGAACGCTGACTCCAAGTACAGTCCCCCAACACTGAACCTTGACCTCTGACCCCCAAGAAAAGTCCACCAACCCTGAACGCTGACCCCAAGTCCAGTCCCCCAACCCTGATCCCTGACCCCAAGTACAGTCCCTCAACACTGAACAATGACCCCTGACCCCAAGTTGTGCCGAACACCTGAACCCTGAACCCTGACCCCGAGTACAGTCCCCCAGCCCTGAAGCCTGAAACTGACCCCAAGTACAGTCCCCCAACCCTGAACCCTGACCTCTGACCCCCAAGAACAGTCCCCCGACCCTGAACGCTGACTCCAAGTACAGTCCCCCAACACTGAACCTTGACCTCCGACCCCCAAGAAGAGTCCGCCAACCCTGAACGCTGACCCCAAGTACAGTCCCCCAACCCTGAACCCTGACCTCTCACCCCAAGTACAGTCCCCCAACTCTGAACTCAGACCCCAAGTACAGTCCCCCAAACCTGAACCCTGAACTCTGACCCCAAGTACAGTCCCTCAACCCTGAACCCTGACCCCTGACCCCGAGTACAGTCCCCCAACCCTGAACCCTGAACCCTGACCCCAAGTACAGTCCCCAACCCTGAACCCTGTCCCCTGACCCCAAGTGCATTCCCCCAACCCTTAACACTGACCCCAAGTACAGTCCCCCAACCCTGAACCCTGAACTCTGACCCCTAGTACACTCCCCCAACCCTGAACCCTGAACCCTGACACCAAGTACAGCCCCCAACCCTGAACCCTGACGCCTGACCCCAAGTACATTCCCCCAACACTGACCCCTGACCCCAAGTACAGTCCCCCAACCCTGGACCCTGACCCCAAGTACAGTCCCCCCACCCTGAACTCTCACCCCAAGTACAGTCCCCCAACCCTGAACCCTGACACCAAGTACAGTCACCCAACCCTGAACTCTGATCCCAAGTACAGTCCCCCAACCCTGAACCCTGACCCCTGACCCCAACTGCAGTCCCCCAACCCTGAACCCCGAACCCTGAGCCAAGTACAGTCCCCCAACCCTGAATCCTGAACTCTGACCGCAAGTACAGTCACCCAATCCTGAACCCTGACACCTGACCCCAAGTACAGTCCCACAACCATGAACCCTGAACTCAGACCCCAAGTACAGTCCCCCAACCCTGAACCCTGACCCAAAGTACAGTCCCCCAACACTGAACACTGACCCCAAGTACAGTCCCCCAACCCTGAACCCCGAACCCTGACCTCAAGTACAGTCCCCCAACCCTGAACCCTGACCCCAAATACAGTCGCCCAACCCTGAACTCTGACCCCAAGAATTGTGCCCCAACCCTGAACCCTGAACTCTGACCCCAAGTACAGTCCCCCAACCATGAACCCCGAGCCCTGACCCCAAGTACAGTCCCCTAACCCTGAACCCTGAACCCTGACCCCAAGTACAGTCCCCCATCCCTGAACCCTGAACCCTGACTCCAAGTACAGTCCCCCAACCCTGAATCCTGGCCCCTGACCCCAAGTACAGTCCCCCAACCCTGAACCCCGAAACCCGACCCCAAGTACAGCCCTCCAACTCTGAACCCTGACCCCTGACCCCAAGTACAGTCCCCCAACACTGAACGCCGATCCCTGACCCCAAGTACAGTCCGCCAACCCTGAACCCTGATCCCAAGTACAGTCCCCCAACCCTGAACCCTGACACCAAGTACAGTCCCCCAACCCTGAACCCCGAACGCTGATCCCAAGTACAGTCCCCCAACCCTGAACCCTGACCCCTGACCCCAAGTAAAATCCCCCAACCCTGAACCCCGAACCCTGGCCCTAAGTACAGTCCCCCAACCCTGAATCCTGAACTCTGACCCCAAGTACAGTCACCCAATCCTGAACCCTGACCCCTGACCCCAAGTACAGTCCCCCAACCCTGAACTCTGAGCCCAAGTACAGACACCCAACCCTGATCCCTGACCCCAAGTACAGCCCCCCAACCCTGAACCCTGACCCCTGACCCCAAGTACAGTCCCCAACCCTGAACCCCAAACCCTGACCCCAAGTACAGTTCCCCAACACTGAACCCTGAACTCTGACCCCAAGTACAGTCCCCCAACCCTGAACCCTGACCCCGAGTACAGTCCCCCAACCCTGAACCCTGACCCCGATACAGTCCCCCAACCCTGAACCCTGACACCAAGTACAGTACCCCAACCCTGAACCCTGACCCCTGACCCCAAGTACAGTCCCCCAATCCTGAACTCTGACCCCAAGTACAGTCCCCCATTCCTGAACCCTGACCCCTGACCGCAAGTACAGTCCCCGAACCCTGAACCCTGACCCCTGACCCCAAGTACAGTCCGCCAACCCTGAACCCCGAACCCTGACCCCAAGTACAGTCCCCCAACCCTGAACCCTGAACCCTCACCCCATGTACAGTCCTCCAACCCTGAACCCTGACCCCAAGTACAGTCCCCCAACCCTGAACCCTGAACTCTGACCCCAAGTACAGTCCTCCAATCCTGAACACTGACCCCAAGCACAGTCCCCCAACCCTGAACCCTGACCCCTCACCCCAAGTTCAGTCCCACAAACATGAACCCTGAACTCTGACCCCAAGTACAGTCCCCCAACCCTGAACCCTGACCCCATGTACAGTCCCCCAACCCTGAACCCTGAACTCCGACCCCAAGTACAGTCCCCCACCCCGGAACCCTGACCCCTGACCCCAAGTACAGTCCCCCAACCCTGAACCCCGAACCCTGACTCCAAGTACAGTCGCCCAACCCTGAACTCTGACCCCAAGTACAGTCCCCCAACCCTGAACCCTGAACTCTGACCCCAAGTACAGTCCCCCAACCCTGAACTCTGCCCCCTGACCCCAAGTACTGTCCCCCAACACTGAACCCTGAAGCCTGACCCCAAGTACAGTCCCCCAACCCTGAACCCCGAGCCCTGACCTCAAGTTCAGTCCGCCAACCCTGAACCCCGAACCCTGACCCCAAGTACGGTCCCCTAACCCTGAACCCTGACCCCTGACCCCAAGTGCAGTCCCCCAATCCTGAACCCTGAACACTGACCCCAAGTACAGTCCCCCAACCCTGAACCCTGACCCCAAGTACAGTCCCCCAACCGTGAACCCTGACCCCAAGTACAGTCCCCTAACCCTGAACCCTGAACTCTGACCCCAAGTACAGTCCCCCAACCCTGAACCCCGAACCCTGACCCCAAGTACAGTCCCCCAACCCTGAACCCTGATCCCAAGTACAGTCCCCTAACCCTGAACCCTGACCCCAAGTACAGTCCCCCAACCCTGAACCCTGACCCCAAGTACAGTCCCCCAACCCTGAACCCTGACCCCAAGTACAGTCCCCCAACCCTGAACCCTGACCCCAAGTACAGTCCCCCAACCCTGAACCCTGACCCCGAGTATAGGCCTCAAACGTTGAACCTGACCCAAGGAGAGGCAATGAACCCTGACCCTGAGGGAGGCCCTGAACGCTGAACTTCAGTGCAGGCCATGAACCCAGACTCTGTAAACAGGGCTTGACTCTGACCCCCAGGACTGAACCCGAACCCTGACCCTGAGAACAGGCTCCGCACCCTATCCCCGAGGACACGTCCCGAACCCTGACCCTGAACCTTGACCTGAGGACAGGCCCTGAACCCTGAGCCCCAGATACAGAAAGACAGAAACTCAGAGACACCGAGTGTCAGAGACACAGGGAGACAGAGTCACAGAGACACAGGCAGTCAGAGACAGAGGGACTCACAGACACAGAGACACAGAGATTCGGAGACTCAGACCCAGAGAGACTCAGGGACGCAGAGAGTCAGGGAAAAAGAGACAGAGAGACACAGAGATTCAAAGACACTGAGAGACAGAAACTCCGATACACAGAGACACAGACTGTCACCGATTCAGAGACTCAGAGACACGGAGACACCCTGACACAGACTCTGAGACTCAGAGACTCTGACGCTCAGGCACTCAGAGACACAGAGGAACCGAGACTGAGAGACACATTGACTCAGTGACATAGAGAATCAGAAACTCAGTGAAACAGAGACACAGAGACAGAGAGATTCAGAGCCACAGAGACTCTGGGACTCAGGGACTCAGAGACACAGAGATACAGGGACACAGAGACACAGAGACTCAGAGACTCTGGGACACAGAGACACAGAGATACAGGGACTCAGAGACACAGAGGTACAGGGACACAGAGACACAGAGACTCAGAGTCTAAGAGACTCAGAGACACACACACATGGAGACAGAGAGACAGAGACACTCAGAGACAAAAATCCTCAGAGATACAGAGACTGAGAGACAAAGAGAATCAGAGACATCAAGATAGAGAGTCACAGAGCTAACAGTCACCCTAACCCTAACCTGAACGCTAAGCCTAACACTAACCTTAATGCCTAAACTCAACCCGAACCAGAACCCAGAACGTAACCCTAATGCCGAACCATAATCCTAACTCTAACCCTAACAATAACACTAACTATAAACATAAACCAAACCCTAATCTAACCATAAGCATAACCCAGACTGTAACCCGAACACCCAACCCTCACCGTAATGCCGAACCCAAACCCTAACGCTAACACTAACTATAAACCGAAACCTAACCCTAACCCACACCGTAACCCTAACCCAGAACGTAACCCTAACACAGGCCGTAACCCTAACCCTAACACCAAACCCTAACCCTAATGCCAAACCCTAACCCTAACCCTATCCCTAACCAGAACCCAGACCATAACCATAACCCTAACACCAAACCCTAAAGCGTAACCCTAACCCAAACCCTTACCCTAACCAAAACGCTAACACTAATCATAACCCTAAACCTAACCTTAACCCAGACCGTAACGCGAACACCAAACCCTAACCCTAATGCCTAACCCTAATCCTAACCCGAGCTCTAACGCTAACACTAATCATAAACCTAACGCTAACCCGAACCCTAACCCAGACCATAAGCCTAACCCAAACACAAAACCCTAACTCGAATGCCAACCCTAACCCTCACGCCAACATTAACCATAAACCTAACCCTAACCCAAACACCAAACCCTAACCGTGAAGCCTAACCATAACTCGAAAGCTAACCCTCTCCCTAACACTAACAATAACCAGAAACCTAAACCTAACCTTAACCATAACACAGACCGTAACCCGAACCCGAGCACAAAACCCAAACCCTAATGCCTAACCCTAACCCAAACCCTAACCCTAACTCTAACTACAAACCTAAACCTAAACCTAACCCTAACCATAACCCAGACCATAACCCTAACACCAACCATAAATCTAACACTAACCCTCACACTAACCCTAACCATAACCCAGACCATAACCCTAACACCAACCATAAATCTAACACTAACCCTCACACTAACACTAACCGTAACCCAGACCGTAACCCTAACACCAAACCCAAACCCTAATGCCGAACCCTAACCCTAACGCTAACCATAAACCGAAACCTAACCCTCACCCTAACCAGAACCCAGACCGTAACCCTAACCCTAATGCCTAACCCTAACCCAAACCCTTACCCTAACACTAACGCGAAGACAACCAAAAACCTACACCTAACCTGAACCCAGACCGTAACCCTAACCCAAACACCAAACCCGAACACCAAACTGTAACCCTAATGCCAAGCCGAACCCTAACCCTAACGCTAACACTAACCATAAACCAAAACCTAACCCTAACATAGACCGTAACCCTAACCCTAACACCAAACTCTAACCTGAATGCCTCACCCTAACCCTAACCCTATCAATAACTCTAACCCCCAGCCCTAACCCCAACCATATCTCGAACACTAACCCTAATCCCAACAATAACCCGAACCCTAACCCTATCATTAACTCTAACCCCCAGCCCTAACCCCAACCATATCTCTAACACTAACCCTAATCCCAACAATAACCCTAACCCTAACCCTCACCCTAATGCGAAACCCTAACTCTATCATGAACCCTAAACTGAACTTCAACCCTAATACAAGACCCTAACACTAACTCTAACCCTAATCGCTAACCATAACAGTAAAACTAACCCTAACCCTCATCCGAATCCCTAACCCGAACCTTAACACCTAACGCTAACCCTAACCTCAACACTAGCTCCAACCCTCACACCGAACCTGAACCCTAACTCTAATCCGAACCTTAACCCTCACCATAATCTAAACACCTAACCCTAACAACCATCCCGAACACGAACCCTAGGCCTAACATTAACCCTGACAATAATCCAAATATCAAATCCTAAACCTAACCCTAACCCTAACTTTAATCCTAACCCTAAACCGAACCATAATCCAAACACCTAAACCCTAAACCTGACCCTAACACTAACCCTCACCTTAACTCTAATCCTAACCCGAACCCTAACATAACCCTAACTCTTAACCTAACCGTAACTGTAACACGATCCAAAAACTCTAAACTTAACCTTAATCTGAACCCTAACTCCAACCCTAACCCTAACCCATGCACTAGCCCTAACCTGAGCCCGAACACTAAATCTAATGCTAACCCGAGCCCTAAACCTAACCCTAACTCGAACCCTAATCTAAACCCTAACCCTAACTCGAACTCAAATGCTAATCCTAACACAAAGACTAACGCGAACCCGAACCCCAATCCAAACCCGAACACTAACTCTAATTGTAAACCTAACCCGAACTCTAACCATAACCTTACCCATAATTCTAACACTAAACCTAAACCAAAAGTTAACTCTAATGCTAACCCTAACCTAACCCTAACCCTATCCCGAACCCGAAACCTATCCCTATCGCTATCCTGAACCCGAATGCTAACTCTAACGCTAAACATAACCCTAACCTAATTCGAACCCTAACTGTAATCCTAACCCTAACCCTAACTCTAACCCTAAGCCTGTCCCTAAATCTAATCCTAACTCGCTCCCTAACCCTAACCCTAAGTCTAACCCTAACCCTAACCCTAACTCTAATCCTAACCCTAACCCTAACCCTAACTCTAACCCTAACCCTAAGCACTAACCATAAACCTAACCCTAACTCAAATGCTAACCCGAACCCTATCCCTAACCCGAACCCTATCCCTAACGCGAACCCTATCCCTATCCTTAAACCTAACGCTAAATCTAACAGTAGCCCTAAACCTAACCTAACTCTAACCCTAACTGTAATCCTAACCCTAACGCTACCTATCTCTAACACTAATCCTAATCCTATCCCGAACTCAAACCCTAATCCTAACTCGAACCCTAATCTAAACCCGAATCCAAACTCGAATCCAAACCCTAATCCTAACACTAAGACTAACCCTAACCCTAACGCTAATCCCATACCGAACTCTAACTCTAACGCTAATCCTCAGCTTAACCTGAACTCTAGCCCTAACCCTGTCACTAACCCAAAACCTAACCCTATCCCGATCCCAAAACCTATCCCAAAACCTATGGCGAACCATAACGCTAACTCTAACGCAAAGCCTAACTCTAAAGTAACTCTAACCCAAAATGTAATCCTAACCCTAACCCTAACTCTAACCCTAACCCTATCCCAAACTCTAATCCTAATCTTATCCCTCACTGTAACCCTAACCCTAACCCTAACCCTAACCCTAATTCTAACCCGAACCCTAACAATAACCCGAGCCCTAAACCTAAGCCTAACTCTAACGCTAATCTAAAACCGAACCCAAACTACAACCCTCACCCTAATTCTAATCCTAACCCTAACCCTAAATCTAACGCTAACCCTAAACCTAACTTTAACCTGAACCGTATCCGTAACTCTAACCCTAACCCTAAAAAAACCCGAACTCTAATGCAAAGCCAAACCTAACCCTAACTCTAACCCAAACCCAAGCCCTCACTCTAACCCGAACTCTAATCTTAACCCTAACCCGAAACATAACTCTAACCCTAACCCTGACCCGAACACTAACCCAACCCTAAAGCTAACCCTAGCCCTAAACCTAACCCTAACTCTAACCCTAATCTAAACCCGAACCCAAACAGAACCCAAACCCTAATCCGAACACGAAGACGAAATCTAACCCCAACTCTAATGCTAACCCTAACCCGAACCCGTCACCCTAAACCAAACCATAATCCTAATGCTAACCCTAACCCTAACCCTGAATCTAACCATAACCCAAACGCTAACCCTAGCCCTAAACCTAACCCTAACTCTAACCCTAATCTAAACCATAACCCAAACTCGAACCCAAACCCAAATCCGAACATGAAGACCAACCCTAACCCTATCCATAACTCTAAACCTGACCCTAAACCTAACTCTAACTCTAATGCTAACACTAACCTAACCCTAAACCTTACCCTAACCCTGACCATAACCCTAACTCTAATCCTAACCCTAATGCTGACTCTAACCCTAACTCTAACCTTAACCTTAAACCTAACCCTAACCCTAAATCTAATGCTAAATCTAATGCTAAGCTTAACCCTAAGCTAACTGTAACCCTAACTCTAATCCTAACCCTAACGCTAACTCTAACCCGAACTCTAACCTTAACCCTAAACCTAACCTTAACCCTCAATCTAATGCTAAATCTAACGCTAACCCTACCCCTAACCTAACTGTAACCCTAACTGTAATCCTAACCCGTACCCTAACTCTAACCATAACATTAAATATAACCCTAAAACTAACCCGAAACCTAAACCTAATGCTAACTCTAACGCGAAGCCTAACCCTAACCTAACCCTAACCTAACTGTAATCCTAACCCGTACCCTAACTCTAACCTTAACCCTATCCCGAACTCTAATCCGAATCCTATCCCGAACCCAAACCCTAACCCTTGATCCTTACCCAAACCATAATCCTAATACTAACCCTAACTCTAACCCTAACCCTAACTCTAACCTGAACCCTAAAACTAACTCGAACCCTAACCCTAACTCTAACCCTAACCCTAACTCTAACCCTAACCCTAACTCTAACCCTAACCCTAACTCTAACCCTAACCCTAACGCTAACCCAGCCCTAAACCGAACCCTAACTCCAACGTTAATCTAAACCCTAACCCAAACTCAAACCCAAAACCAAATCCTAAAGCGAAGACTAACCCTAACCCTAACTCTAATCCTGTACCTAACCCTAACTCTAACGCAAACCCTAAACCTAACCCTAACTCAAGCACTAACCGTAACTCTAACCCTAACCCTAAACCTAACCCTCACCCTAACTCGAACCCGAATCCTAAACCTAACTGTAACCTTAAGCCTAACTCTCGCCCGAACCCTAATGCTAACCCTAGCCCGAAACATAACCCTAACTCAAACCCTAATCTAAACCCTAAACAAAACTCGAACCCAAAACCTAACCCGATCACTAAGATTAACCCTCACCCTAAGTCTAATCCTAACCCTAACCCTAACTCTAACGCTAACCCTAAAACTAAACCTAACCCTAACCCTAACTCTAATGCTAACGCTATCCTAACCCGAACCATAACCCTATCCCTAACCCTTATCCTATCGCTATCCCGAACCCTAACCCTATTCCGAACACTAATGCTAACTCTAACGCTAATCCTAACCCTAACCTAACTCTAAACCTAACTGTAATCCTAACCCTAACGCTAACCCGAGCCCTAAACCTAATGTTCTTATGTTCTAACCCGAATATAAACCCTAACCCAAACTCAAACCCAAACCCTAAACCTAACACTAAGACTAACGCTAACACTAACTCTAATTCTAACCCTACACGTAACTCTAACCTGACCTCTAAGCCTAACCCTAACTCTAATGCTAACCCTGACCCTAATTCTAACCCAAACACCTAACCTTAAATCTAACCCCAACACGAACCCATACCCTAACTCTAATCTTAACCCAAAACATAACCCTAACCCTAACCCTAATGCACCAGCCCTAACCCCAGCCCTAACACTAAATCTAACGCTAACCTGAGCCCTGAACTTAACCCTCACTCTAACCTTAATCTAAACCCTAACCCGAACTCAAACCCAAACCCTAATCCTAACACTAAGACAAACCCAAAGCCTAACACTAACCCTAACACTAACACTAACCCTAACCCTAACCCTAACCCAAACACTAACCCTAACCCTAACATTAACCCTAACACTAACGCTAACCCTAGCCCTAAACCGAATCCTAACTCTAACCCGAATCTAAACCATAACCCAAACTCGAATCCCAGCCCTAATCTGAACACTAAGACTAACCCTAAACCTATCCGTAATTCTAAACCTAAACCTAACTCTAATGCTAACCCGAACACTCTCCTTATCCCGAACCCTAACCCTATCTTTAACCCGAACGCGAACTCGAATGCGAAACCTAACCCGAACCTAAATCTAACCCTAGCTGTAATCCTAACCCGAACCCTAACTCTAACCCAAAGACCATCCTAAACTCTAACCCTAACCCCATCCCTAACTCTAACCCTAACCCGAACCCGAACTCTAATCATAACCCTAACCCTAACCGTAACTCGAACCCGAACCCTAACCCTAATCCCAACCCGAACTCTAACGCTAACCCTAACCCTAACATTAAGCCTCACACTAACGCTAAGCCTAGCCCTAAACCGAATCCTAACTCTGACCCGAATCTAAACCATAACCCAAACTCGAACCCCAGCCCTAATCTGAACACTAAGTCTAACCCTAACCCGATCCGTAATTCTAAACCTAAACCTAACTCTAATGCTAACCCGAACAGTCTCCTTATCCCGAACCCTAACCCTATCTTTAACCCGAACGCGAACTCGAATGCGAAACCTAACCCGAACCTAAACCTAACCCTAACTGTAATCCTAACCCTAACCCTAACTCTAACCCAAAGACCATCCCAAACTCTAACCCTAACCCTATCCCTAACTCTAATCCGAACCCGAACCCGAACTCTAATCATAACCCTAACCCTAACCATAACTCGAACCCGAACCCTAGCCCTAATCCCAACCCGAACTCTAATGCTAACCCTAACTAACCCTAACTCTAACTGTAACCCTAACCCTAAGCCTATCCCTAACCCTATCCCTATCCCGAAACCTAACCCGATGCCAAAATCGAATGCTAATTCAAACGTTAAGCCGAACCAAACTCTAACCCTAATTGTAATCCTAACACGAACTCTAACCCGAACCCTATCCATAATCTAATCCAAATCCTATCCCTAACTCGAACCATAACCCTAACTCTAACCCGAACTCGAACCCGAACCCTTACCCTAACGCTAACTCTAATCCTAACCCT
The DNA here is from genome assembly GCF_965287045.1 of Carcharhinus amblyrhynchos. Classification (NCBI taxonomy): domain Eukaryota; kingdom Metazoa; phylum Chordata; class Chondrichthyes; order Carcharhiniformes; family Carcharhinidae; genus Carcharhinus; species Carcharhinus amblyrhynchos. Next base: position 323,505 of record NW_027649800.1, read on the forward strand.
AACCTGAACAAAATTCTAACCCTAACTCTAACCCGAACTCTAACCTTAACCCGAACCCAAACCCTAATCCTAATACAAACCCTAATCCGAATACAAACCCTAACCCGAAAAGTAACCCGAACCCGAAACCTAACTCTAACCCGAACCCTAAATCTAACCCTAACCCTAGCCCCAAACCTAACCTGAATCTACACCCTAACCCAAACTCAAACCCTAATCCTAACACTAAGGCAAACTCTAACCCTAATTCTAATCCTAACCCTAACCTTAAATCTAACCCTAACAGTAACACTAACCCTAACCCTACACCTAACCGTAACTCTAATGCGAACCCGAATCTAGCCCTAACCCTATCCGTATCCCTAAACCTATCCCTAACCCTAAACGTAATCCTAACCCTAAGCCTATCCCTAACTCTAATCCTAACTCTACCCCAAACTCTAATCCTAACCCCAACTCTAACCCGAAATCTAACCCCAACTCTAACCCAAACCCGAACCCTATCCCTAACCCTAACTCTAATCCTAACCCTCACTCGAATGCTAACCCTAACCTAACCCGAACCCTAACGCTAACCCGAACTCAAACCTAACTCTAACTGTAACTGTTATCCTAACCCTAACCGTATCCCTAACTCTAAACCTAAACCTATCCCGAACTCTAATCCTAACCGTAACCCTAACCCTAACCCAGACCCTAACCCTGACATCAAACCTTAACCCTAACCCTAACCCTATAATTAACTCGAACACCGAACCCTGACCCCAAACATATCCCTAACCCTAATCCCAACCATAACCCTAACCCTAAACCCAATCCTAATCCGAACCATAACCCTAACCTGAACCCAAACCCTAACGCTAAACCCAAACGCTATCATTAACCCTAAACCTGACCATAACCCTAATCCAAGCCCCTAACACTAATTCGAACCCGAATCGCTAACCATAACAGGAAAACTAATCCTAACCCTACCCTAATCCCCAACCCTAACCCTAACACCAAAAGCTAACCCTAACACCTAACTCTAACCCGAACCCTAACTCTAACCCTAACACGAAACCCTCACCCTAATCCTAATCCTAATCCTAACCCTAACCATAATCCAAACACCTATCTCTAACACGAACACTAACACCTAATACTAACACGAAGACTAGCCGTAACCCTAATCATAATCAAAATACCTAATCCTAAACGTAACCCAAACCCAAACTCTAATCTTAACACGAACCCTAACCATAATCCAAACACGTAACCCTAAACCTAACCCTAACGCTAATCCTCACCCTATCTATAATCCTAACCCTAACCCTAACCATAATCCAAACACCTAACCCGAAACCTAACCCAATCCCTAAAACTAACCATAACTCTAACCTTAACCCTAATCCTGACCCTAATTCCAACCCTAACACCAACCCAAGCACTAGCCCCACCCGAGCCCTAACACTAAATCAAACACTAACTAGCCCTAAACCTAACCTGAACTCTAACCCTAATCTAAACCTGAACCCTAACTCGAACCCAAACCCGAATCCTAACACAAAGATGAACCCTAACCCTAACTCTAATCCTAACCCTAACCCTAACTCTAATCCTAACCCTAACCCTAACCCAACCCCTAACTCTAGCCCGAGCCCTAGACCTAACCCGAACTTGAATGCAAACCCTAATCTAACCCTAAGTCTAACCCTAACCCTATCCCTAAACCGAACCCTGTCCCTATCCCCAACCCTATCCCTAACCCTAAGGCGAACTCTAACCCTAATCCTAACCTGACTCTAACCCAAACTGTAATCCTAACCCTAGCCCTAAATCTAATCCTAACCCTATCCCTAACCCTAATACTAACTCTCACGCTAACCCTAGTCCTAACCTAACTCTAACCCGAACTGTAATCCTAACCCTAAATCTAATCCTAACCCAATCCCTTACTCTAATCCAAACCCTAACCCTAACTCTGACCATAACTCTAACCCTAACCCAATCCCTATTCTGAACCTGAACTCAAACCCGAACCCTAACTCTTATCCTAAACCTAACCTAACCCTAACTCTAACCCTAACACGAACCTTAACCTATCCCTAACCCTAATCCTATCCCTATCCCAAGTCCGAACTGTATCCCTAACCCTAAAGCTAACTCTAAAGCTAACCCTAACTGTAATCTTTACCGTAACTCTAACCCTAACCCTATCCCTAAGTCTAATCCTAACCCTATCCCCAACTCTAATCCTAACCCTAACCCTAACTCGAATCCAAATACTAACCCTAACCTTAAGTCTAATTCTAACCCTAACCCTAACCCCAACCCTAACTCTAAACTTAACCCTAACCCAAACCCGAAACATAATACTAACCCTAACACGAACCCTAATACGATCGAACCCAAAACCTAACCCGAACCCGAACACGAACCCGAACTCTAACCCTAACCCTAAACCTAACACTAACCCTAACCCTAGCCCTAAACCTAAAGACAGAGACAGACAGAGTAAGAGAGAGAGAGTCAGAGTGAGAGAGACACATAGAGAGAGACAGAGAGAGAGAGAGAGACAGAGGCGGTACAGGAGTAAGAGAGAGAGAGTCAGAGTGAGAGAGACACATAGAGAGAGACAGAGAGAGAGAGAGAGAGAGACAGAGGCGGTACAGGAGCTGAACTCAGGGTCAGGGCTCAGGGTTCAGGGTCTGTCCTCCAGGTCAGGGCTCAGGGTTCGGGAGCTGAACTCAGGGTCAGGGTCAGGGTTCAGGAGCTGAACATGGGGTCGGGTCAGGGCTCAGGGTTTAGGTTCTGTCCCTGGGGAAGGGCTCAGGGTTCAGGAGCTGAACTCGGGGTCAGATTTAAAACAGTGCCCTACACTAAACAGAGATTTTAAACAGTACCCTACACTAAACAGAGATTTTAAACAGTGCCCTACACTAAACGGAGATTTTAAACAGTGTCCTACACTAAACGGAGATTTTAAACAGTACCCTACACTAAACAGAGATTTTAAACAGTACCCTACACTAAACAGAGATTTTAAACAGTACCCTACACTAAACAGAGATTTTAAACAGTGCCCTACACTAAACAGAGATTTTAAACAGTGCCCTACACTAAACGGAGATTTTAAACAGTGCCCTTACTAAACAGAGATTTTAAACAGTGCCCTACACTAAACGGAGATTTTAAACAGTGCCCTACACTAAACAGAGATTTTAAACAGTGCCCCACACTAAACAGAGATTGTAAACAGTGCCCTACACTAAACAGAGATTTTAAACAGTACCCTACACTAAACGGAGATTTTAAACAGTGCCCGACACTAAACAGAGATTTTAAACAGTATCCTACACTAAACAGAGATTTTAAACAGTACCCTACACTAAACAGAGATTTTAAACAGTATCCTACACTAAACAGAGATTTTAAACAGTACCCTACACTAAACAGAGATTTTAAACAGTACCCTGCACTAAACAGAGATTTTAAACAGTGCCCTTACTAAACAGAGATTTTAAACAGTGCCCTACACTAAACAGAGATTTTAAACAGTACCCTACACTAAACAGAGATTTTAAACAGTACCCTACACTAAACGGAGATTTTAAACAGTGCCCTTACTAAACAGAGATTTTAAACAGTGCCCTACACTAAACGGAGATTTTAAACAGTGCCCTACACTAAACAGAGATTTTAAAAAGTGCCCTACACTAAACGGAGATTTTAAACAGTGCCCGACACTAAACAGAGATTTTAAACAGTGCCCTACACTAAACGGAGATTTTAAACAGTACCCTACACTAAACAGAGATTTTAAACAGTGCCCTACACTAACCAGAGATTTTAAACAGTGCCCTACACTAAACAGAGATTTTAAACAGTACCCTACACTACACAGAGATTTTAAACAGTGCCCTACACTAAACAGAGATTTTAAACAGTACCCTACACTAAACAGAGATTTTAAACAGTACCCTACACTAAACAGAGATTTTAAACAGTACACTAAAAGGCAATTTAGCATGGCCAATCCTCCTCTTGTAAATAGTCTGGGACAGTAAGGGACAATTTAGCATGGCCAATCTACCTAATCTACACATCTTGGGATACTAAGGGGCCACTTAGCATGGCCATCCACGTATCCTACACATCCTTGTACACCCATGGGAAATTTATCATGGCTAATCCACCGCTCGTACACATCTTGGGACACTGAGGGGAATTTAGCCTGGCCAATCCACCTAATCTACAATAGTCTTCAGCCAGAGTGCTGAGCCAATGACCCTCCTGGCCTCCTCCAGTGGGCCCCAGCAACCCAGATATCAGTCCTCAGCCACTTTGATTCACTCCATGTCATCCCAAGAAATGGCAGGAACAACAGCAAGATGGACTATTCTTTCAATGGGAAAAAATCCCAGCTGTGCAGAGGGATCTGGGCGTCCTTGTGCAGGAATCTCAAGGAGTTGGTTTGCAGCAGGGGATGAAGAAGGAAACTGGAATTTTGTCCTTCGTTGCTGGAGGGATGGAGTTTAAAAGCAGCGAGGTTATGTATAAGGTGCTGGGGAGGTCACATCTGGAGTTACTGTGGACAGTTTTGGTCTCCTGACTTGAGAAAAGGATATCCTGGGGGTGCAGAGGAGACTCACTGGGTCTCCCCAAACTGACAGAATTGTTCAAACAAGAGTTGGCCGTGACACAGATAACAGCCAAAGAGGTAAGAAATATTGGTGTAAAACAGGGACTGGGACAGGCCTCAGATGAGGAACGACAGAATTGGAGAAGATAGGGGGTGCTGGGGGTGCTGGGGGTGGGGGTAAAAAGAGACAAGACAGCGTTCGGGGAAGGAAAGGAAAAATAATAGCTCCAGAGGCAACACAACAGACCTTATTCCAGATGGAGTGGGCCACACTGCAGAGGACACATTTGGTCAGTTTCAGGGAGAATTGTTGGTGGTGGAAGAGATGATGGAGACAGGGTTGGAGACTGTACTTGGGGTCAGGGTTCGGGGTTCAGTGATCGGGGACTGGACTTGGGGTCAGGGTTTGGGGTTCAGAGTTGGGGGACTGTACTTGGGGTCAGGGTTCAGGGTTCAGGGCTGGGGGCCGTTACTTGGGGTCAGGGGTCAGGGTTCAGGGTTGGGGGACTGTACTTGGGGTCAGGGGACAGGGTTCAGGGTTGGGGGACTGTACTTGGGGTCAGGGTTCTGGGTTGGGGGACTGTACTTGGGGTCAGAGTTCAGGGTTCAGGATTCGGGGACTGTACTTGAGGTCAGGGTTCGGGGTTCAGTGTTGTGGGACTGTACTTGGGGTCAGGGTTCAGGGTTCAGTGTTGGGGGACTGACCATCTATGCTCACACCTGACCATCTATACTCACACCTGACAATCTAAACACACACCTGAACATCTATACTCACCCCTGACCATCTATATTCACCCCTGACCATCTATATTCACACCTGACCATCTATACTCACATCTGACCATCTATATTGACACCTGACCATCTATATTCACACCTGACCATCTATACACACACCTGACCATCTATACTCACACCTGACCATCTATATTCACACCTGACCATCGATATTCACACCTGACCATCTATACTCACACCTGAGCATCTATATTAACACCTGGCCCTCTATACTCATCCCTGACCATCTATATTCACACCTGACCCTCTATAGTCACACCTGACCATCTATATTCACACCTGACCATCGATATTCACACCTGACCATCTAGATTCACCCCTGATCATCTATATTCACACCTGACCATCTATACTCACACCTGACAATCTATATTCACAACTGACCATCTATGCTCACTCCTGACCATCTATATTCACACCTGACCATCTATCCTCACATCTGACCATCTATATTCACACCTGACCATCTATATTCACACCTGACCATCTATACACACACCTGACCATCTATACTCACACCTGACCATCTATATTCACACCGGACCATCTATATTCACCCGAGATCATCTATATTCACACCTGACCATCGATATTCACACCTGACCATCTATAGTCACACCTGACCATCTATATTCACACCTGACCATCTATATTCACACCTCACCATCTATAATCACAGCTGACCATCTATACTCACACCTGACCATCTATATTCACACCTGAACATCTATATTCTCACCTGACCATCTATATTCACACCTGAACATCTATATTCACACCTGACCATCTATACTCTCACCTGACCATCTATATTCATACCTGACCATCTATACTCACCCCTGACCATCTATACTCACACCTGACCATCTATACTGACAACTGATCATCTATACTCACACGTGACCATCTACATTCACACCTGACCATCTATACACACCCCTGACCATCTATATTCACACCTGACCATCTATAATCATACCGGACAATCTATGCTCACCCCTGACCATCTATGTTCACACCCGACCATCTATATTCACACCTGACCATCTGTATTCACACCTGACCATCTATACTCACACCTGACTATCAATATTCACACCTGACCATCTACATTCACACCTGACCATCTATAATCACACCGGACCATCTATACTCACACCTGACCATCTATATTCACACCTGACCATCTATACTCACACCTGACCATCTATATTCACACCTGACCATCTATATTCAGCCCTCACCAACTATCTTCACCCTGACCATTTATACTCAGCTCTGACCATCTATATTCACACCTGAACATCTATACTCACACCTGACCATCAATATTCACACCTGACAAATCTATATTCACACCTGGCCTTCTATACTCACACCTGACCATCTATACTCACACCTGACCATCTATATTCACACCTGACCATCTATACTCACACCTGACCATCTATATTTACACCTGACCATCTATATTCACCCCAGACCATCTATATTCACACCTGACCATCTATATTCACACCTGACCATCTATATTCACACCTGACCATCTATACACACACCTGACCATCTACACTCACACCTGACCATCTAGATTCACACCTGACCATCTATATTCACACCTGACCATCTATAATCACACCTGACCATCTATAGAACATAGAACATAGAACACTACAGCACAAACAGGCCCTTCGGCCCACAAGTTGCGCCGATCACATCATCACCTACCAACCTACAGACCTATCTATAACCCTCAATCTCATGAAACCCCATATACTCTTCCAGAAGTCTTTTAAAAGACCCCAGCGAGTTCCCCTCCACCACCACAGACGGCAGCCGATTCCATTCACTCACCACCCTCTGAGTGAAAAACTTACCCCTAACATCACTTCTGAACCTCCCTCCCCGCACCTTAAATCTGTGCCCTCTCGTAGTGACCATTTCAAACCGGGGAAATAGCCTCTGAGAGTCCACCCTATCTATTCCTCTCAACATTTTGTAAACTTCTATCAGGTCGCCTCTCAACCTTCGTCTCTCCAGGGAAAAGAGTCCCAGCTCCCTCAACTGAGTAACTATATTCACACCTGAACATCTACCTTCATACCTGACCATCTATACTCACACCTGACCGTCTATACTCACACCTGACCGTCTATATTCACACCTTACCATTGATATTCACACCTGACCATCTATATTGACACCTGACCATCTATAATCACACCTGACCGTATATACTCAGACATGACCATCTATATTCACACCTGACCATCTGTATTCACACCTGACCATCTATTCTCACACCTGAACATATGTATACACACCTGACCATCTATTCTCACACCTGAACATCTGTATTCACACCTGACCATCTATTCTCACACCTGAACATATGTATACACACCTGACCATCTATTCTCACACCTGAACATCTATACACACACCTGACCATCCATATTCACACGTGACCATCTATACTCACACGTGACCATGTATATTCACCCCTGACCATCTATACTCACACCTGACCATCTATATTCACACCTGACCATCGATATACACACCTGACCATCTATACTCACACCTGACCATCTATATTCACACATGACCATCTATACTCACAACTGACCATCTGTTTCCACACCTGACAATCTAACTCACACCTGACCATCTATATTCACACCTGACCATCTATACTCACACCTGACCATCTATACTCACACCTGACCATCTATACACACACCTGACCATCTATACTCACACCTGACCATCTATATTCACACCTGACCATCTATACTCACACCTGACCATCTATATTCACACCTGACCATCTATATTCACACCTGACCATCTATACTCACACCTGAACATCTATACTCACACCTGACCATCTATACTCACACCTGACCATCTATATTCACACCTAACCATCTATATTCACACCTGACCATCTATACTCACACCTGAGCATCTATATTAACACCTGGCCCTCTATATTCACACCTGACCATCTAAATTCACACCTGACCCTCTATAGTCACACCTGACCATCTACATTCACACCTGACCATCTATATTCACCCCTGACCATCTATATTCACACCTGACCATCTATATTCACACCTGACCATTTATACACACACCTGACCATCTATACTCACACCTGACCATTAATATTCACACCTGACCATCTATATTCACCCCTGATCATCTATATTCACACCTGACCTTCGATATTCACACCTGACAATCTATATTCACACCTGACCATCTATACTCACACCTGACCATCTATAATCACACCTGACCATCTATACTCACACCTGACCATCTATATTCATGCCTGACCATTTATATTCACACCTGAACATCTATATTCACACCTGACCATCTATACTCTCACCTGACCATCTATACTCACACCTGACCATCTATACTCACACCTGATCATCTATATTCACACGTGACCATCTACATTCACACCTGACCATCTATACTCACCCCTGACCATCTATATTCACAGCTGACCATCTATAATCATACCTGACAATCTATACTCACCCCTGACCATCTATATTCACACCTGACCATCAAGATTCACACCTGACCATCTATACTCACAACTGACCATCTATGTTCACACCTGACCATCTATATTCACACCTGACCATCTGTACTCACCCCTGACCATCTATATTCACACCTGACCATCTATATTCACCCCTGATCATCTATATTCACACCTGACCATCGATATTACCACCTGATCATCTATATTCACACCTGACCATCTATACTCACACCTGACAATCTATATTCACAACTGACCATCTATGCTCACACCTGACCATCTATATTCACACCTGACCATCTATACTCACACCTGACAATCTATATTCACAACTGACCATCTATGCTCACACCTGACCATCTATATTCACACCTGACCATCTGTACTCACCCCTGACCATCTATATTCACACCTGACCATCTATATTCACCCCTGATCATCTATATTCACACCTGACCATCGATATTCCCACCTGATCATCTATATTCACACCTGACCATCTATACTCACACCTGACAATCTATATTCACAACTGACCATCTATGCTCACACCTGACCATCTATATTCACACCTGACCATCTATACTCACACCTGACAATCTATATTCACAACTGACCATCTATGCTCACACCTGACCATCTATATTCACACCTGACCATCTATATTCACCCCTGATCATCTATCTTCACACCTTACCATCTATACTCACGCCTGACCATCTATATTAACACCCGGCCCTCTATACTCACTCCTGACCATCTATATTCACACCTGACCATCTATACTCACATCTGACTATCTATATTCACACCTGACCATCTATATTCACAACTGACCATCTATATTCACACCTGACCATCTATACACACACCTGACCATCTATACTCACACCTGACCATCTATAATCACACCTGACCGTCTATACTCACACCTGACCATCTATATTCACTCCTGAACATCTATATTCTCACCTGACCATCTATATTCACACCTGAACATCTATATTCACACCTGACCATCTATACTCTCACCTGACCATCTATATTCATACCTGACCATCTATACTCACCCCTGAACATCTATACTCACACCTGACCATCTATACTGACACCTGATCATCTATATTCACACGTGACCATCTACATTCACACCTGACCATCTATACTCACCCCTGACCATCTATATTCACACCTGACCATCTATATTCACCCCTGATCATCTATGTTCACACCTGACCTTCGATATTCACACCTGACAATCTATATTCACACCTGACCATCTATACTCACACCTGACCATCTATAATCACACCTGACCATCTATACTCACACCTGACCATCTATATTCATGCCTGACCATTTATATTCACACCTGAACATCTATATTCACACCTGACCGTCTATACTCACACCTGACCGTCTATATTCACACCTTACCATTGATATTCACACCTGACCATCTATATTGACACCTGACCATCTATAATCACACCTGACCGTATGTACTCAGACATGACCATCTATACTCACACCTGACCATCTATATTCACACCTGACCATCGATATTCACACCTGACCATCTATATTCACACCTGACCATCTATACTCACACCTGAACATCTATACTCACAACTGACCATCTATATTCACACCTGACCATCTATAATCACACCTGACCATCTATATTCACACCTGACCATCTGTATTCACACCTGACCATCTATTCTCACACCTGAACATACGTATACACACCTGACCATCTATTCTCACACCTGAACATCTGTATTCACACCTGACCATCTGTCTTCACACCTGACCATCTATATTCACACCTGACCATCTACTCACACCTGACCATCTATATTTACACCTGACCATCTATATTCACACCTGAGCATCTATACTCACACCTGACCATCTATATTCACACCTGACCATCTATATTCACAGCTGGCCATCTACACTCACACCTGACCATCCATACTCACACCTGACCATCTATACACACACCTGACCATCCATATTCACACGTGACCATCTATACTCACACGTGACCATGTATATTCACCCCTGACCATCTATACTCACACCTGACCATCTATATTCACACCTGACCATCGATATACACACCTGACCATCTATACTCACACCTGACCATCTATATTCACACATGACCATCTATACTCACAACTGACCATCTGTTTCCACACCTGACAATCTAACTCACACCTGACCATCTATATTCACACCTGACCATCTATACTCACACCTGACCATCTATACTCACACCTGACCATCTATACACACACCTGACCATCTATACTCACACCTGACCATCTATATTCACACCTGACCATCTATACTCACACCTGACCATCTATATTCACACCTGACCATCTATATTCACACCTGACCATCTATACTCACACCTGAACATCTATACTCACACCTGACCATCTATACTCACACCTGACCACCTATATTCACACCTAACCATCTATATTCACACCTGACCATCTATACTCACACCTGAGCATCTATATTAACACCTGGCCCTCTATATTCACACCTGACCATCTAAATTCACACCTGACCCTCTATAGTCACACCTGACCATCTACATTCACACCTGACCATCTATATTCACCCCTGACCATCTATATTCACACCTGACCATCTATATTCACACCTGACCATTTATACACACACCTGACCATCTATACTCACACCTGACCATTAATATTCACACCTGACCATCTATACTCACACATGACCATCTATATTCACACCTGACCATCTATACTCACACCTGACCATCTATACTCACACCTGACCATCCATATTCACACCTGACCGTCTATACTCACACCTGACCATCTATACTCACACCTGACAATCTATATTCACAACTGACCATCTATGCTCACACCTGACCATCTATGCTCACACCTGACCATCTATACTCACACCTGACCATCTATATTCACACCTGATCATCTATATTCACACGTGACGATCTATATTCACACCTGACCATCTATACCGTCCCCCAACCCTGAACCCTGACCTCTGACCCCCAAGAACAGTCCCCCGACCCTGAACGCTGACTCCAAGTACAGTCCCCCAACACTGAACCTTGACCTCCGACCCCCAAGAAGAGTCCGCCAACCCTGAACGCTGACCCCAAGTACAGTCCCCCAACCCTGAACCCTGACCTCTCACCCCAAGTACAGTCCCCCAACTCTGAACTCAGACCCCAAGTACAGTCCCCCAAACCTGAACCCTGAACTCTGACCCCAAGTACAGTCCCTCAACCCTGAACCCTGACCCCTGACCCCGAGTACACTCCCCCAACCCTGAACCCTGAACCCTGACCCCAAGTACAGTCCCCAACCCTGAACCCTGTCCCCTGACCCCAAGTGCATTCCCCCAACCCTTAACACTGACCCCAAGTACAGTCCCCCAACCCTGAACCCTGAACTCTGACCCCTAGTACACTCCCCCAACCCTGAACCCTGAACCCTGACACCAAGTACAGCCCCCAACCCTGAACCCTGACGCCTGACCCCAAGTACATTCCCCCAACACTGACCCCTGACCCCAAGTACAGTCCCCCAACCCTGGACCCTGACCCCAAGTACAGTCCCCCCACCCTGAACTCTCACCCCAAGTACAGTCCCCCAACCCTGAACCCTGACACCAAGTACAGTCACCCAACCCTGAACTCTGATCCCAAGTACAGTCCCCCAACCCTGAACCCTGACCCCTGACCCCAACTGCAGTCCCCCAACCCTGAACCCCGAACCCTGAGCCAAGTACAGTCCCCCAACCCTGAATCCTGAACTCTGACCGCAAGTACAGTCACCCAATCCTGAACCCTGACACCTGACCCCAAGTACAGTCCCACAACCATGAACCCTGAACTCAGACCCCAAGTACAGTCCCCCAACCCTGAACCCTGACCCAAAGTACAGTCCCCCAACACTGAACACTGACCCCAAGTACAGTCCCCCAACCCTGAACCCCGAACCCTGACCTCAAGTACAGTCCCCCAACCCTGAACCCTGACCCCAAATACAGTCGCCCAACCCTGAACTCTGACCCCAAGAATTGTGCCCCAACCCTGAACCCTGAACTCTGACCCCAAGTACAGTCCCCCAACCATGAACCCCGAGCCCTGACCCCAAGTACAGTCCCCTAACCCTGAACCCTGAACCCTGACCCCAAGTACAGTCCCCCATCCCTGAACCCTGAACCCTGACTCCAAGTACAGTCCCCCAACCCTGAATCCTGGCCCCTGACCCCAAGTACAGTCCCCCAACCCTGAACCCCGAAACCCGACCCCAAGTACAGCCCTCCAACTCTGAACCCTGACCCCTGACCCCAAGTACAGTCCCCCAACACTGAACGCCGATCCCTGACCCCAAGTACAGTCCGCCAACCCTGAACCCTGATCCCAAGTACAGTCCCCCAACCCTGAACCCTGACACCAAGTACAGTCCCCCAACCCTGAACCCCGAACGCTGATCCCAAGTACAGTCCCCCAACCCTGAACCCTGACCCCTGACCCCAAGTAAAATCCCCCAACCCTGAACCCCGAACCCTGGCCCTAAGTACAGTCCCCCAACCCTGAATCCTGAACTCTGACCCCAAGTACAGTCACCCAATCCTGAACCCTGACCCCTGACCCCAAGTACAGTCCCCCAACCCTGAACTCTGAGCCCAAGTACAGACACCCAACCCTGATCCCTGACCCCAAGTACAGCCCCCCAACCCTGAACCCTGACCCCTGACCCCAAGTACAGTCCCCAACCCTGAACCCCAAACCCTGACCCCAAGTACAGTTCCCCAACACTGAACCCTGAACTCTGACCCCAAGTACAGTCCCCCAACCCTGAACCCTGACCCCGAGTACAGTCCCCCAACCCTGAACCCTGACCCCGATACAGTCCCCCAACCCTGAACCCTGACACCAAGTACAGTACCCCAACCCTGAACCCTGACCCCTGACCCCAAGTACAGTCCCCCAATCCTGAACTCTGACCCCAAGTACAGTCCCCCATTCCTGAACCCTGACCCCTGACCGCAAGTACAGTCCCCGAACCCTGAACCCTGACCCCTGACCCCAAGTACAGTCCGCCAACCCTGAACCCCGAACCCTGACCCCAAGTACAGTCCCCCAACCCTGAACCCTGAACCCTCACCCCATGTACAGTCCTCCAACCCTGAACCCTGACCCCAAGTACAGTCCCCCAACCCTGAACCCTGAACTCTGACCCCAAGTACAGTCCTCCAATCCTGAACACTGACCCCAAGCACAGTCCCCCAACCCTGAACCCTGACCCCTCACCCCAAGTTCAGTCCCACAAACATGAACCCTGAACTCTGACCCCAAGTACAGTCCCCCAACCCTGAACCCTGACCCCATGTACAGTCCCCCAACCCTGAACCCTGAACTCCGACCCCAAGTACAGTCCCCCACCCCGGAACCCTGACCCCTGACCCCAAGTACAGTCCCCCAACCCTGAACCCCGAACCCTGACTCCAAGTACAGTCGCCCAACCCTGAACTCTGACCCCAAGTACAGTCCCCCAACCCTGAACCCTGAACTCTGACCCCAAGTACAGTCCCCCAACCCTGAACTCTGCCCCCTGACCCCAAGTACTGTCCCCCAACACTGAACCCTGAAGCCTGACCCCAAGTACAGTCCCCCAACCCTGAACCCCGAGCCCTGACCTCAAGTTCAGTCCCCCAACCCTGAACCCCGAACCCTGACCCCAAGTACGGTCCCCTAACCCTGAACCCTGACCCCTGACCCCAAGTGCAGTCCCCCAATCCTGAACCCTGAACACTGACCCCAAGTACAGTCCCCCAACCCTGAACCCTGACCCCAAGTACAGTCCCCCAACCGTGAACCCTGACCCCAAGTACAGTCCCCTAACCCTGAACCCTGAACTCTGACCCCAAGTACAGTCCCCCAACCCTGAACCCCGAACCCTGACCCCAAGTACAGTCCCCCAACCCTGAACCCTGATCCCAAGTACAGTCCCCTAACCCTGAACCCTGACCCCAAGTACAGTCCCCCAACCCTGAACCCTGACCCCAAGTACAGTCCCCCAACCCTGAACCCTGACCCCAAGTACAGTCCCCCAACCCTGAACCCTGACCCCAAGTACAGTCCCCCAACCCTGAACCCTGACCCCGAGTATAGGCCTCAAACGTTGAACCTGACCCAAGGAGAGGCAATGAACCCTGACCCTGAGGGAGGCCCTGAACGCTGAACTTCAGTGCAGGCCATGAACCCAGACTCTGTAAACAGGGCTTGACTCTGACCCCCAGGACTGAACCCGAACCCTGACCCTGAGAACAGGCTCCGCACCCTATCCCCGAGGACACGTCCCGAACCCTGACCCTGAACCTTGACCTGAGGACAGGCCCTGAACCCTGAGCCCCAGATACAGAAAGACAGAAACTCAGAGACACCGAGTGTCAGAGACACAGGGAGACAGAGTCACAGAGACACAGGCAGTCAGAGACAGAGGGACTCACAGACACAGAGACACAGAGATTCGGAGACTCAGACCCAGAGAGACTCAGGGACGCAGAGAGTCAGGGAAAAAGAGACAGAGAGACACAGAGATTCAAAGACACTGAGAGACAGAAACTCCGATACACAGAGACACAGACTGTCACCGATTCAGAGACTCAGAGACACGGAGACACCCTGACACAGACTCTGAGACTCAGAGACTCTGACGCTCAGGCACTCAGAGACACAGAGGAACCGAGACTGAGAGACACATTGACTCAGTGACATAGAGAATCAGAAACTCAGTGAAACAGAGACACAGAGACAGAGAGATTCAGAGCCACAGAGACTCTGGGACTCAGGGACTCAGAGACACAGAGATACAGGGACACAGAGACACAGAGACTCAGAGACTCTGGGACACAGAGACACAGAGATACAGGGACTCAGAGACACAGAGGTACAGGGACACAGAGACACAGAGACTCAGAGTCTAAGAGACTCAGAGACACACACACATGGAGACAGAGAGACAGAGACACTCAGAGACAAAAATCCTCAGAGATACAGAGACTGAGAGACAAAGAGAATCAGAGACATCAAGATAGAGAGTCACAGAGCTAACAGTCACCCTAACCCTAACCTGAACGCTAAGCCTAACACTAACCTTAATGCCTAAACTCAACCCGAACCAGAACCCAGAACGTAACCCTAATGCCGAACCATAATCCTAACTCTAACCCTAACAATAACACTAACTATAAACATAAACCAAACCCTAATCTAACCATAAGCATAACCCAGACTGTAACCCGAACACCCAACCCTCACCGTAATGCCTAACCCAAACCCTAACGCTAACACTAACTATAAACCGAAACCTAACCCTAACCCTAACCCACACCGTAACCCTAACCCAGAACGTAACCCTAACACAGGCCGTAACCCTAACCCTAACACCAAACCCTAACCCTAATGCCAAACCCTAACCCTAACCCTATCCCTAACCAGAACCCAGACCATAACCATAACCCTAACACCAAACCCTAAAGCGTAACCCTAACCCAAACCCTTACCCTAACCAAAACGCTAACACTAATCATAACCCTAAACCTAACCTCAACCCAGACCGTAACGCGAACACCAAACCCTAACCCTAATGCCTAACCCTAATCCTAACCCGAGCTCTAACGCTAACACTAATCATAAACCTAACGCTAACCCGAACCCTAACCCAGACCATAAGCCTAACCCAAACACAAAACCCTAACTCGAATGCCAACCCTAACCCTCACGCCAACATTAACCATAAACCTAACCCTAACCCAAACACCAAACCCTAACCGTGAAGCCTAACCATAACTCGAAAGCTAACCCTCTCCCTAACACTAACAATAACCAGAAACCTAAACCTAACCTTAACCATAACACAGACCGTAACCCGAACCCGAGCACAAAACCCAAACCCTAATGCCTAACCCTAACCCAAACCCTAACCCTAACTCTAACTACAAACCTAAACCTAAACCTAACCCTAACCATAACCCAGACCATAACCCTAACACCAACCATAAATCTAACACTAACCCTCACACTAACCCTAACCATAACCCAGACCATAACCCTAACACCAACCATAAATCTAACACTAACCCTCACACTAACACTAACCGTAACCCAGACCGTAACCCTAACACCAAACCCAAACCCTAATGCCGAACCCTAACCCTAACGCTAACCATAAACCGAAACCTAACCCTCACCCTAACCAGAACCCAGACCGTAACCCTAACCCTAATGCCTAACCCTAACCCAAACCCTTACCCTAACACTAACGCGAAGACAACCAAAAACCTACACCTAACCTGAACCCAGACCGTAACCCTAACCCAAACACCAAACCCGAACACCAAACTGTAACCCTAATGCCAAGCCGAACCCTAACCCTAACGCTAACACTAACCATAAACCAAAACCTAACCCTAACATAGACCGTAACCCTAACCCTAACACCAAACTCTAACCTGAATGCCTCACCCTAACCCTAACCCTATCAATAACTCTAACCCCCAGCCCTAACCCCAACCATATCTCGAACACTAACCCTAATCCCAACAATAACCCGAACCCTAACCCTATCATTAACTCTAACCCCCAGCCCTAACCCCAACCATATCTCTAACACTAACCCTAATCCCAACAATAACCCTAACCCTAACCCTCACCCTAATGCGAAACCCTAACTCTATCATGAACCCTAAACTGAACTTCAACCCTAATACAAGACCCTAACACTAACTCTAACCCTAATCGCTAACCATAACAGTAAAACTAACCCTAACCCTCATCCGAATCCCTAACCCGAACCTTAACACCTAACGCTAACCCTAACCTCAACACTAGCTCCAACCCTCACACCGAACCTGAACCCTAACTCTAATCCGAACCTTAACCCTCACCATAATCTAAACACCTAACCCTAACAACCATCCCGAACACGAACCCTAGGCCTAACATTAACCCTGACAATAATCCAAATATCAAATCCTAAACCTAACCCTAACCCTAACTTTAATCCTAACCCTAAACCGAACCATAATCCAAACACCTAAACCCTAAACCTGACCCTAACACTAACCCTCACCTTAACTCTAATCCTAACCCGAACCCTAACATAACCCTAACTCTTAACCTAACCGTAACTGTAACACGATCCAAAAACTCTAAACTTAACCTTAATCTGAACCCTAACTCCAACCCTAACCCTAACCCATGCACTAGCCCTAACCTGAGCCCGAACACTAAATCTAATGCTAACCCGAGCCCTAAACCTAACCCTAACTCGAACCCTAATCTAAACCCTAACCCTAACTCGAACTCAAATGCTAATCCTAACACAAAGACTAACGCGAACCCGAACCCCAATCCAAACCCGAACACTAACTCTAATTGTAAACCTAACCCGAACTCTAACCATAACCTTACCCATAATTCTAACACTAAACCTAAACCAAAAGTTAACTCTAATGCTAACCCTAACCTAACCCTAACCCTATCCCGAACCCGAAACCTATCCCTATCGCTATCCTGAACCCGAATGCTAACTCTAACGCTAAACATAACCCTAACCTAATTCGAACCCTAACTGTAATCCTAACCCTAACCCTAACTCTAACCCTAAGCCTGTCCCTAAATCTAATCCTAACTCGCTCCCTAACCCTAACCCTAAGTCTAACCCTAACCCTAACCCTAACTCTAATCCTAACCCTAACCCTAACCCTAACTCTAACCCTAACCCTAAGCACTAACCATAAACCTAACCCTAACTCAAATGCTAACCCGAACCCTATCCCTAACCCGAACCCTATCCCTAACGCGAACCCTATCCCTATCCTTAAACCTAACGCTAAATCTAACAGTAGCCCTAAACCTAACCTAACTCTAACCCTAACTGTAATCCTAACCCTAACGCTACCTATCTCTAACACTAATCCTAATCCTATCCCGAACTCAAACCCTAATCCTAACTCGAACCCTAATCTAAACCCGAATCCAAACTCGAATCCAAACCCTAATCCTAACACTAAGACTAACCCTAACCCTAACTCTAATCCCATACCGAACTCTAACTCTAACGCTAATCCTCAGCTTAACCTGAACTCTAGCCCTAACCCTGTCACTAACCCAAAACCTAACCCTATCCCGATCCCAAAACCTATCCCAAAACCTATGGCGAACCATAACGCTAACTCTAACGCAAAGCCTAACTCTAAAGTAACTCTAACCCAAAATGTAATCCTAACCCTAACCCTAACTCTAACCCTAACCCTATCCCAAACTCTAATCCTAATCTTATCCCTCACTGTAACCCTAACCCTAACCCTAACCCTAACCCTAATTCTAACCCGAACCCTAACAATAACCCGAGCCCTAAACCTAAGCCTAACTCTAACGCTAATCTAAAACCGAACCCAAACTACAACCCTCACCCTAATTCTAATCCTAACCCTAACCCTAAATCTAACGCTAACCCTAAACCTAACTTTAACCTGAACCGTATCCGTAACTCTAACCCTAACCCTAAAAAAACCCGAACTCTAATGCAAAGCCAAACCTAACCCTAACTCTAACCCAAACCCAAGCCCTCACTCTAACCCGAACTCTAATCTTAACCCTAACCCGAAACATAACTCTAACCCTAACCCTGACCCGAACACTAACCCAACCCTAAAGCTAACCCTAGCCCTAAACCTAACCCTAACTCTAACCCTAATCTAAACCCGAACCCAAACAGAACCCAAACCCTAATCCGAACACGAAGACGAAATCTAACCCCAACTCTAATGCTAACCCTAACCCGAACCCGTCACCCTAAACCAAACCATAATCCTAATGCTAACCCTAACCCTAACCCTGAATCTAAACATAACCCAAACGCTAACCCTAGCCCTAAACCTAACCCTAACTCTAACCCTAATCTAAACCATAACCCAAACTCGAACCCAAACCCAAATCCGAACATGAAGACCAACCCTAACCCTATCCATAACTCTAAACCTGACCCTAAACCTAACTCTAACTCTAATGCTAACACTAACCTAACCCTAAACCTTACCCTAACCCTGACCATAACCCTAACTCTAATCCTAACCCTAATGCTGACTCTAACCCTAACTCTAACCTTAACCTTAAACCTAACCCTAACCCTAAATCTAATGCTAAATCTAATGCTAAGCTTAACCCTAAGCTAACTGTAACCCTAACTCTAATCCTAACCCTAACGCTAACTCTAACCCGAACTCTAACCTTAACCCTAAACCTAACCTTAACCCTCAATCTAATGCTAAATCTAACGCTAACCCTACCCCTAACCTAACTGTAACCCTAACTGTAATCCTAACCCGTACCCTAACTCTAACCATAACATTAAATATAACCCTAAAACTAACCCGAAACCTAAACCTAATGCTAACTCTAACGCGAAGCCTAACCCTAACCTAACCCTAACCTAACTGTAATCCTAACCATCACCCTAATTCTAACCTTAACCCTATCCCGAACTCTAATCCGAATCCTATCCCGAACCCAAACCCTAACCCTTGATCCTTACCCAAACCATAATCCTAATACTAACCCTAACTCTAACCCTAACCCTAACTCTAACCTGAACCCTAAAACTAACTCGAACCCTAACCCTAACTCTAACCCTAACCCTAACTCTAACCCTAACCCTAACTCTAACCCTAACCCTAACTCTAACCCTAACCCTAACGCTAACCCAGCCCTAAACCGAACCCTAACTCCAACGTTAATCTAAACCCTAACCCAAACTCAAACCCAAAACCAAATCCTAAAGCGAAGACTAACCCTAACCCTAACTCTAATCCTGTACCTAACCCTAACTCTAACGCAAACCCTAAACCTAACCCTAACTCAAGCACTAACCGTAACTCTAACCCTAACCCTAAACCTAACCCTCACCCTAACTCGAACCCGAATCCTAAACCTAACTGTAACCTTAAGCCTAACTCTCGCCCGAACCCTAATGCTAACCCTAGCCCGAAACATAACCCTAACTCAAACCCTAATCTAAACCCTAAACAAAACTCGAACCCAAAACCTAACCCGATCACTAAGATAACCCTCACCCTAAGTCTAATCCTAACCCTAACCCTAACTCTAACGCTAACCCTAAAACTAAACCTAACCCTAACCCTAACTCTAATGCTAACGCTATCCTAACCCGAACCATAACCCTATCCCTAACCCTTATCCTATCGCTATCCCGAACCCTAACCCTATTCCGAACACTAATGCTAACTCTAACGCTAATCCTAACCCTAACCTAACTCTAAACCTAACTGTAATCCTAACCCTAACGCTAACCCGAGCCCTAAACCTAATGTTCTTATGTTCTAACCCGAATATAAACCCTAACCCAAACTCAAACCCAAACCCTAAACCTAACACTAAGACTAACGCTAACACTAACTCTAATTCTAACCCTACACGTAACTCTAACCTGACCTCTAAGCCTAACCCTAACTCTAATGCTAACCCTGACCCTAATTCTAACCCAAACACCTAACCTTAAATCTAACCCCAACACGAACCCATACCCTAACTCTAATCTTAACCCAAAACATAACCCTAACCCTAACCATAATGCACCAGCCCTAACCCCAGCCCTAACACTAAATCTAACGCTAACCTGAGCCCTGAACTTAACCCTCACTCTAACCTTAATCTAAACCCTAACCCGAACTCAAACCCAAACCCTAATCCTAACACTAAGACAAACCCAAAGCCTAACACTAACCCTAACACTAACACTAACCCTAACCCTAACCCTAACCCAAACACTAACCCTAACCCTAACATTAACCCTAACACTAACGCTAACCCTAGCCCTAAACCGAATCCTAACTCTAACCCGAATCTAAACCATAACCCAAACTCGAATCCCAGCCCTAATCTGAACACTAAGACTAACCCTAAACCTATCCGTAATTCTAAACCTAAACCTAACTCTAATGCTAACCCGAACACTCTCCTTATCCCGAACCCTAACCCTATCTTTAACCCGAACGCGAACTCGAATGCGAAACCTAACCCGAACCTAAATCTAACCCTAGCTGTAATCCTAACCCGAACCCTAACTCTAACCCAAAGACCATCCTAAACTCTAACCCTAACCCCATCCCTAACTCTAACCCTAACCCGAACCCGAACTCTAATCATAACCCTAACCCTAACCGTAACTCGAACCCGAACCCTAACCCTAATCCCAACCCGAACTCTAACGCTAACCCTAACCCTAACATTAAGCCTCACACTAACGCTAAGCCTAGCCCTAAACCGAATCCTAACTCTGACCCGAATCTAAACCATAACCCAAACTCGAACCCCAGCCCTAATCTGAACACTAAGTCTAACCCTAACCCTATCCGTAATTCTAAACCTAAACCTAACTCTAATGCTAACCCGAACAGTCTCCTTATCCCGAACCCTAACCCTATCTTTAACCCGAACGCGAACTCGAATGCGAAACCTAACCCGAACCTAAACCTAACCCTAACTGTAATCCTAACCCTAACCCTAACTCTAACCCAAAGACCATCCCAAACTCTAACCCTAACCCTATCCCTAACTCTAATCCGAACCCGAACCCGAACTCTAATCATAACCCTAACCCTAACCATAACTCGAACCCGAACCCTAGCCCTAATCCCAACCCGAACTCTAATGCTAACCCTAACTAACCCTAACTCTAACTGTAACCCTAACCCTAAGCCTATCCCTAACCCTATCCCTATCCCGAAACCTAACCCGATGCCAAAATCGAATGCTAATTCAAACGTTAAGCCGAACCAAACTCTAACCCTAATTGTAATCCTAACACGAACTCTAACCCGAACCCTATCCATAATCTAATCCAAATCCTATCCCTAACTCGAACCATAACCCTAACTCTAACCCGAACTCGAACCCGAACCCTTACCCTAACGCTAACTCTAATCCTAACCCTAACCTGAACAAAATTCTAACCCTAACTCTAACCCGAACTCTAACCTTAACCCGAACCCAAGCCCTAATCCTAATACAAACCCTAATCCGAATACAAACCCTAACCCGAAAAGTAACCCGAACCCGAAACCTAACTCTAACCCGAACCCTAAATCTAACCCTAACCCTAGCCCCAAACCTAACCTGAATCTACACCCTAACCCAAACTCAAACCCTAATCCTAACACTAAGGCAAACTCTAACCCTAATTCTAATCCTAACCCTAACCTTAAATCTAACCCTAACAGTAACACTAACCCTAACCCTACACCTAACCGTAACTCTAATGCGAACCCGAATCTAGCCCTAACCCTATCCGTATCCCTAAACCTATCCCTAACCCTAAACGTAATCCTAACCCTAACCCTAAGCCTATCCCTAACTCTAATCCTAACTCTACCCCAAACTCTAATCCTAACCCCAACTCTAACCCGAAATCTAACCCCAACTCTAACCCAAACCCGAACCCTATCCCTAACCCTAACTCTAATCCTAACCCTCACTCGAATGCTAACCCTAACCTAACCCGAACCCTAACGCTAACCCGAACTCAAACCTAACTCTAACTGTAACTGTTATCCTAACCCTAACCGTATCCCTAACTCTAAACCTAAACCTATCCCGAACTCTAATCCTAACCGTAACCCTAACCCTAACCCAGACCCTAACCCTGACATCAAACCTTAACCCTAACCCTAACCCTATAATTAACTCGAACACCGAACCCTGACCCCAAACATATCCCTAACCCTAATCCCAACCATAACCCTAACCCTAAACCCAATCCTAATCCGAACCATAACCCTAACCTGAACCCAAACCCTAACGCTAAACCCGAACGCTATCATTAACCCTAAACCTGACCATAACCCTAATCCAAGCCCCTAACACTAATTCGAACCCGAATCGCTAACCATAACAGGAAAACTAATCCTAACCCTCACCCTAATCCCCAACCCTAACCCTAACACCAAAAGCTAACCCTAACACCTAACTCTAACCCGAACCCTAACTCTAACCCTAACACGAAACCCTCACCCTAATCCTAATCCTAATCCTAACCCTAACCATAATCCAAACACCTATCTCTAACACGAACACTAACACCTAATACTAACACGAAGACTAGCCGTAACCCTAATCATAATCAAAATACCTAATCCTAAACGTAACCCAAACCCAAACTCTAATCTTAACACGAACCCTAACCATAATCCAAACACGTAACCCTAAACCTAACCCTAACGCTAATCCTCACCCTATCTATAATCCTAACCCTAACCCTAACCATAATCCAAACACCTAACCCGAAACCTAACCCAATCCCTAAAACTAACCATAACTCTAACCTTAACCCTAATCCTGACCCTAATTCCAACCCTAACACCAACCCAAGCACTAGCCCCACCCGAGCCCTAACACTAAATCAAACACTAACTAGCCCTACACCTAACCTGAACTCTAACCCTAATCTAAACCTGAACCCTAACTCGAACCCAAACCCGAATCCTAACACAAAGATGAACCCTAACCCTAACTCTAATCCTAACCCTAACCCTAACTCTAATCCTAACCCTAACCCTAACCCAACCCCTAACTCTAGCCCGAGCCCTAGACCTAACCCGAACTTGAATGCAAACCCTAATCTAACCCTAAGTCTAACCCTAACCCTATCCCTAAACCGAACCCTGTCCCTATCCCCAACCCTATCCCTAACCCTAAGGCGAACTCTAACCCTAATCCTAACCTGACTCTAACCCAAACTGTAATCCTAACCCTAGCCCTAAATCTAATCCTAACCCTATCCCTAACCCTAATACTAACTCTCACGCTAACCCTAGTCCTAACCTAACTCTAACCCGAACTGTAATCCTAACCCTAAATCTAATCCTAACCCAATCCCTTACTCTAATCCAAACCCTAACCCTAACTCTGACCATAACTCTAACCCTAACCCAATCCCTATTCTGAACCTGAACTCAAACCCGAACCCTAACTCTTATCCTAAACCTAACCTAACCCTAACTCTAACCCTAACACGAACCTTAACCTATCCCTAACCCTAATCCTATCCCTATCCCAAGTCCGAACTGTATCCCTAACCCTAAAGCTAACTCTAAAGCTAACCCTAACTGTAATCTTTACCGTAACTCTAACCCTAACCCTATCCCTAAGTCTAATCCTAACCCTATCCCCAACTCTAATCCTAACCCTAACCCTAACTCGAATCCAAATACTAACCCTAACCTTAAGTCTAATTCTAACCCTAACCCTAACCCCAACCCTAACTCTAAACTTAACCCTAACCCAAACCCGAAATATAATACTAACCCTAACACGAACCCTAATACGATCGAACCCAAAACCTAACCCGAACCCGAACACGAACCCGAACTCTAACACTAACCCTAACCCTAGCCCTAAACCTAAAGACAGAGACAGACAGAGTAAGAGAGAGAGAGTCAGAGTGAGAGAGACACATAGAGAGAGACAGAGAGAGAGAGAGAGAGAGAGACAGAGGCGGTACAGGAGCTGAACTCAGGGTCAGGGTCAGGGTTCAGGAGCTGAACATGGGGTCGGGTCAGGGCTCAGGGTTTAGGTTCTGTCCCTGGGGAAGGGCTCAGGGTTCAGGAGCTGAACTCGGGGTCAGATTTAAAACAGTGCCCTACACTAAACAGAGATTTTAAACTTTACCCTACACTAAACAGAGATTTTAAACAGTGCCCTACACTAAACGGAGATTTTAAACAGTGTCCTACACTAAACGGAGATTTTAAACAGTGCCCTACACTAAACAGAGATTTTAAACAGTGCCCTACACTAAACAGAGATTTTAAACAGTACCCTACACTAAACAGAGATTTTAAACAGTACCCTACACTAAACAGAGATTTTAAACAGTGCCCTACACTAAACAGAGATTTTAAACAGTGCCCTACACTAAACGGAGATTTTAAACAGTGTCCTACACTAAACGGAGATTTTAAACAGTGCCCTACACTAAACAGAGATTTTAAACAGTGCCCTACACTAAACGGAGATTTTAAACAGTGCCCTACACTAAACAGAGATTTTAAACAGTACCCTACACTAAACGGAGATTTTAAACAGTGCCCGACACTAAACAGAGATTTTAAACAGTACCCTACACTAAACAGAGATTTTAAACAGTACCCTACACTAAACAGAGATTTTAAACAGTACCGTACACTAAACGGAGATTTTAAACAGTGCCCTTACTAAACAGAGATTTTAAACAGTGCCCTACACTAAACAGAGATTTTAAACAGTACCCTACACTAAACAGAGATTTTAAACAGTACCCTACACTAAACGGAGATTTTAAACAGTGCCCTTACTAAACAGAGATTTTAAACAGTGCCCTACACTAAACGGAGATTTTAAACAGTGCCCTACACTAAACAGAGATTTTAAAAAGTGCCCTACACTAAACGGAGATTTTAAACAGTGCCCTACACTAAACAGAGATTTTAAACAGTGCCCTACACTAAACAGAGATTTTAAACAGTGCCCTTACTAAACAGAGATTTTAAACAGTGCCCTACACTAAACAGAGATTTTAAACAATGCCCTACACTAAACGGAGATTTTAAACAGTGCCCTACACTAAACAGAGATTTTAAACAGTACCCTACACTAAACAGAGATTTTAAACAGTGCCCTACACTAAACAGAGATTTTAAACAGTACCATACACTAAACAGAGATTTTAAACAGTATCCTACACTAAACAGAGATTTTAAACAGTACCCTACACTAAACAGAGATTTTAAACAGTATCCTACACTAAACAGAGATTTTAAACAGTGCCCTACACTAAACAGAGATTTTAAACAGTGTCCTACACTATACGGAGATTTTAAACAGTGCCCTCCACTAAACAGAGATTTTAAACAGTGCCCGACACTAAACAGAGATTTTAAACAGTGCCCTACACTAAACGGAGATTTTAAACAGTACCCTACACTAAACAGAGATTTTAAACAGTGCCCTACACTAACCAGAGATTTTAAACAGTGCCCTACACTAAACAGAGATTTTAAACAGTACCCTACACTAAACAGAGATTTTAAACAGTACCCTACACTAAACAGAGATTTTAAACAGTACCCTACACTAAACAGAGATTTTAAACAGTACACTAAAAGGCAATTTAGCATGGCCAATCCTCCTCTTGTAAATAGTCTGGGACAGTAAGGGACAATTTAGCATGGCCAATCTACCTAATCTACACATCTTGGGATACTAAGGGGCCACTTAGCATGGCCATCCACGTATCCTACACATCCTTGTACACCCATGGGAAATTTATCATGGCTAATCCACCGCTCGTACACATCTTGGGACACTGAGGGGAATTTAGCCTGGCCAATCCACCTAATCTACAATAGTCTTCAGCCAGAGTGCTGAGCCAATGACCCTCCTGGCCTCCTCCAGTGGGCCCCAGCAACCCAGATATCAGTCCTCAGCCACTTTGATTCACTCCATGTCATCCCAAGAAATGGCAGGAACAACAGCAAGATGGACTATTCTTTCAATGGGAAAAAATCCCAGCTGTGCAGAGGGATCTGGGCGTCCTTGTGCAGGAATCTCAAGGAGTTGGTTTGCAGCAGGGGATGAAGAAGGAAACTGGAATTTTGTCCTTCGTTGCTGGAGGGATGGAGTTTAAAAGCAGCGAGGTTATGTATAAGGTGCTGGGGAGGTCACATCTGGAGTTACTGTGGACAGTTTTGGTCTCCTGACTTGAGAAAAGGATATCCTGGGGGTGCAGAGGAGACTCACTGGGTCTCCCCAAACTGACAGAATTGTTCAAACAAGAGTTGGCCGTGACACAGATAACAGCCAAAGAGGTAAGAAATACTGGTGTAAAACAGGGACTGGGACAGGCCTCAGATGAGGAACGACAGAATTGGAGAAGATAGGGGGTGCTGGGGGTGCTGGGGGTGGGGGTAAAAAGAGACAAGACAGCGTTCGGGGAAGGAAAGGAAAAATAATAGCTCCAGAGGCAACACAACAGACCTTATTCCAGATGGAGTGGGCCACACTGCAGAGGACACATTTGGTCAGTTTCAGGGAGAATTGTTGGTGGTGGAAGAGATGATGGAGACAGGGTTGGAGACTGTACTTGGGGTCAGGGTTCGGGGTTCAGTGATCGGGGACTGGACTTGGGGTCAGGGTTTGGGGTTCAGAGTTGGGGGACTGTACTTGGGGTCAGGGTTCAGGGTTCAGGGTTGGGGGCCGTTACTTGGGGTCAGGGGTCAGGGTTCAGGGTTGGGGGACTGTACTTGGGGTCAGGGGACAGGGTTCAGGGTTGGGGGACTGTACTTGGGGTCAGGGTTCTGGGTTGGGGGACTGTACTTGGGGTCAGAGTTCAGGGTTCAGGATTCGGGGACTGTACTTGAGGTCAGGGTTCGGGGTTCAGTGTTGGGGGACTGTACTTGGGGTCAGGGTTCAGGGTTCAGTGTTGGGGGACTGACCATCTATGCTCACACCTGACCATCTATACTCATACCTGACAATCTAAACACACACCTGAACATCTATACTCACCCCTGACCATCTATATTCACCCCTGACCATCTATATTCACACCTGACCATCTATACTCACATCTGACCATCTATATTGACACCTGACCATCTATATTCACACCTGACCATCTATACTCTCACCTGACCATCTATATTCATACCTGACCATCTATACTCACCCCTGACCATCTATACTCACACCTGACCATCTATACTGACAACTGATCATCTATACTCACACGTGACCATCTACATTCACACCTGACCATCTATACACACCCCTGACCATCTATATTCACACCTGACCATCTATAATCATACCGGACAATCTATGCTCACCCCTGACCATCTATGTTCACACCCGACCATCTATATTCACACCTGACCATCTGTATTCACACCTGACCATCTATACTCACACCTGACTATCAATATTCACACCTGACCATCTACATTCACACCTGACCATCTATAATCACACCGGACCATCTATACTCACACCTGACCATCTATATTCACACCTGACCATCTATACTCACACCTGACCATCTATATTCACACCTGACCATCTATATTCAGCCCTCACCAACTATCTTCACCCTGACCATTTATACTCAGCTCTGACCATCTATATTCACACCTGAACATCTATACTCACACCTGACCATCAATATTCACACCTGACAAATCTATATTCACACCTGGCCTTCTATACTCACACCTGACCATCTATACTCACACCTGACCATCTATATTCACACCTGACCATCTATACTCACACCTGACCATCTATATTTACACCTGACCATCTATATTCACCCCAGACCATCTATATTCACACCTGACCATCTATATTCACACCTGACCATCTATATTCACACCTGACCATCTATACACACACCTGACCATCTACACTCACACCTGACCATCTAGATTCACACCTGACCATCTATATTCACACCTGACCATCTATAATCACACCTGACCATCTATAGAACATAGAACATAGAACACTACAGCACAAACAGGCCCTTCGGCCCACAAGTTGCGCCGATCACATCATCACCTACCAACCTACAGACCTATCTATAACCCTCAATCTCATGAAACCCCATATACTCTTCCAGAAGTCTTTTAAAAGACCCCAGCGAGTTCCCCTCCACCACCACAGACGGCAGCCGATTCCATTCACTCACCACCCTCTGAGTGAAAAACTTACCCCTAACATCACTTCTGAACCTCCCTCCCCGCACCTTAAATCTGTGCCCTCTCGTAGCGACCATTTCAAACCGGGGAAATAGCCTCTGAGAGTCCACCCTATCTATTCCTCTCAACATTTTGTAAACTTCTATCAGGTCGCCTCTCAACCTTCGTCTCTCCAGGGAAAAGAGTCCCAGCTCCCTCAACTGAGTATCTATATTCACACCTGAACATCTACCTTCATACCTGACCATCTATACTCACACCTGACCATCTATATTCACACCTGACCATCTACTCACACCTGACCATCTATACTCACACGTGACCATGTATATTCACCCCTGACCATCTATACTCACACCTGACCATCTATATTCACACCTGACCATCGATATACACACCTGACCATCTATACTCACACCTGACCATCTATATTCACACATGACCATCTATACTCACAACTGACCATCTGTTTCCACAACTGACAATCTAACTCACACCTGACCATCTATATTCACACCTGACCATCTATACTCACACCTGACCATCTATACACACACCTGACCATCTATACTCACACCTGACCATCTATATTCACACCTGACCATCTATACTCACACCTGACCATCTATATTCACACCTGACCATCTATACTCACACCTGAACATCTATACTCACACCTGACCATCTATACTCACACCTGACCATCTATATTCACACCTAACCATCTATATTCACACCTGACCATCTATACTCACACCTGAGCATCTATATTAACACCTGGCCCTCTATATTCACACCTGACCATCTAAATTCACACCTGACCCTCTATAGTCACACCTGACCATCTACATTCACACCAGACCATCTATATTCACCCCTGACCATCTATATTCACACCTGACCATCTATATTCACACCTGACCATTTATACACACACCTGACCATCTATACTCACACCTGACCATTAATATTCACACCTGACCATCTGTATTCACCCCTGATCATCTATATTCACACCTGACCTTCGATATTCACACCTGACAATCTATATTCACACCTGACCATCTATACTCACACCTGACCATCTATAATCACACCTGACCATCTATACTCACACCTGACCATCTATATTCATGCCTGACCATTTATATTCACACCTGAACATCTATATTCACACCTGACCATCTATACTCTCACCTGACCATCTATACTCACACCTGACCATCTATACTCACACCTGATCATCTATATTCACACGTGACCATCTACATTCACACCTGACCATCTATACTCACCCCTGACCATCTATATTCACAGCTGACCATCTATAATCATACCTGACAATCTATACTCACCCCTGACCATCTATATTCACACCTGACCATCAAGATTCACACCTGACCATCTATACTCACAACTGACCATCTATGTTCACACCTGACCATCTATATTCACACCTGACCATCTGTACTCACCCCTGACCATCTATATTCACACCTGACCATCTATATTCACCCCTGATCATCTATATTCACACCTGACCATCGATATTCCCACCTGATCATCTATATTCACACCTGACCATCTATACTCACACCTGACAATCTATATTCACAACTGACCATCTATGCTCACACCTGACCATCTATATTCACACCTGACCATCTATACTCACACCTGACAATCTATATTCACAACTGACCATCTATGCTCACACCTGACCATCTATATTCACACCTGACCATCTATATTCACCCCTGATCATCTATCTTCACACCTTACCATCTATACTCACGCCTGACCATCTATATTAACACCCGGCCCTCTATACTCACTCCTGACCATCTATATTCACACCTGACCATCTATACTCACATCTGACTATCTATATTCACACCTGACAATCTATATTCACAACTGACCATCTATATTCACAACTGACCATCTATACACACACCTGACCATCTATACTCACACCTGACCATCTATAATCACAGCTGACCGTCTATACTCACACCTGACCATCTATATTCACACCTGAACATCTATATTCTCACCTGACCATCTATATTCACACCTGAACATCTATATTCACACCTGACCATCTATACTCTCACCTGACCATCTATATTCATACCTGACCATCTATACTCACCCCTGAACATCTATACTCACACCTGACCATCTATACTGACACCTGATCATCTATATTCACACGTGACCATCTACATTCACACCTGACCATCTATACTCACCCCTGACCATCTATATTCACACCTGACCATCTATATTCACCCCTGATCATCTATATTCACACCTGACCTTCGATATTCACACCTGACAATCTATATTCACACCTGACCATCTATACTCACACCTGACCATCTATAATCACACCTGACCATCTGTACTCACACCTGACCATCTATATTCATGCCTGACCATTTATATTCACACCTGAACATCTATATTCACACCTGACCGTCTATACTCACATCTGACTGTCTATATTCACACCTTACCATTGATATTCACACCTGACCATCTATATTGACACCTGACCATCTATAATCACACCTGACCGTATATACTCAGACATGACCATCTATACTCACACCTGACCATCTATATTCACACCTGACCATCGATATTCACACCTGACCATCTATATTCACACCTGACCATCTATACTCACACCTCAACATCTATACTCACAACTGACCATCTATATTCACACCTGACCGTCTATAATCACACCTGACCATCTATATTCACACCTGACCATCTGTATTCACACCTGACCATCTATTCTCACACCTGAACATATGTATACACACCTGACCATCTATTCTCACACCTGAACATCTGTATTCACACCTGACCATCTGTCTTCACACCTGACCATCTATATTCACACCTGACCATCTACTCACACCTGACCATCTATATTCACACCTGACCATCTATATTCACACCTGAGCATCTATACTCACACCTGACCATCTATATTCACACCTGACCATCTATATTCACACCTGACCATCTACACTCACACCTGACCATCCATACTCACACCTGACCATCTATACACACACCTGACCATCCATTTTCACACGTGACCATCTATACTCACACGTGACCATGTATATTCACCCCTGACCATCTATACTCACACCTGACCATCTATATTCACACCTGACCATCGATATACACACCTGACCATCTATACTCACACCTGACCATCTATATTCACACATGACCATCTATACTCACAACTGACCATCTGTTTCCACACCTGACAATCTAACTCACACCTGACCATCTATATTCACACCTGACCATCTATACTCACACCTGACCATCTATACTCACACCTGACCATCTATACACACACCTGACCATCTATACTCACACCTGACCATCTATATTCACACCTGACCATCTATACTCACACCTGACCATCTATATTCACACCTGACCATCTATATTCACACCTGACCATCTATACTCACACCTGAACATCTATACTCACACCTGACCATCTATACTCACACCTGACCATCTATATTCACACCTAACCATCTATATTCACACCTGACCATCTATACTCACACCTGAGCATCTATATTAACACCTGGCCCTCTATATTCACACCTGACCATCTAAATTCACACCTGACCCTCTATAGTCACACCTGACCATCTACATTCACACCTGACCATCTATATTCACCCCTGACCATCTATATTCACACCTGACCATCTATATTCACACCTGACCATTTATACACACACCTGACCATCTATACTCACACCTGACCATTAATATTCACACCTGACCATCTATATTCACCCCTGATCATCTATATTCACACCTGACCTTCGATATTCACACCTGACAATCTATATTCACACCTGACCATCTATACTCACACCTGACCATCTATAATCACACCTGACCATCTATACTCACACCTGACCATCTATATTCATGCCTGACCATTTATATTCACACCTGAACATCTATATTCACACCTGACCATCTATACTCTCACCTGACCATCTATACTCACACCTGACCATCTATACTCACACCTGATCATCTATATTCACACGTGACCATCTACATTCACACCTGACCATCTATACTCACCCCTGACCATCTATATTCACAGCTGACCATCTATAATCATACCTGACAATCTATACTCACCCCTGACCATCTATATTCACACCTGACCATCAAGATTCACACCTGACCATCTATACTCACAACTGACCATCTATGTTCACACCTGACCATCTATATTCACACCTGACCATCTGTACTCACCCCTGACCATCTATATTCACACCTGACCATCTATATTCACCCCTGATCATCTATATTCACACCTGACCATCGATATTCCCACCTGATCATCTATATTCACACCTGACCATCTATACTCACACCTGACAATCTATATTCACAACTGACCATCTATGCTCACACCTGAC
Organism: Carcharhinus amblyrhynchos; assembly: GCF_965287045.1. NCBI lineage: Eukaryota > Metazoa > Chordata > Chondrichthyes > Carcharhiniformes > Carcharhinidae > Carcharhinus > Carcharhinus amblyrhynchos. The sequence continues at coordinate 357,853 of NW_027649800.1, forward strand.
CATCTATATTCACACCTGACCATCTATACTCACACCTGACAATCTATATTCACAACTGACCATCTATGCTCACACCTGACCATCTATATTCACACCTGACCATCTATATTCACCCCTGATCATCTATCTTCACACCTTACCATCTATACTCACGCCTGACCATCTATATTAACACCCGGCCCTCTATACTCACTCCTGACCATCTATATTCACACCTGACCATCTATACTCACATCTGACTATCTATATTCACACCTGACCATCTATATTCACAACTGACCATCTATATTCACACCTGACCATCTATACTCACACCTGACCATCTATAATCACACCTGACCATCTATAATCACACCTGACCGTCTATACTCACACCTGACCATCTATATTCACACCTGAACATCTATATTCTCACCTGACCATCTATACTCACACCTGACCGTCTATATTCACACCTTACCATTGATATTCACACCTGACCATCTATATTGACACCTGACCATCTATAATCACACCTGACTGTATATACTCAGACATGACCATCTATACTCACACCTGACCATCTATATTCACACCTGACCATCGATATTCACACCTGACCATCTATATTCACACCTGACCATCTATACTCACACCTGAACATCTATACTCACAACTGACCATCTATATTCACACCTGACCATCTATAATCACACCTGACCATCTATATTCACACCTGACCATCTGTATTCACACCTGACCATCTATTCTCACACCTGAACATATGTATACACACCTGACCATCTATTCTCACACCTGAACATCTGTATTCACACCTGACCATCTGTCTTCACACCTGACCATCTATATTCACACCTGACCATCTACTCACACCTGACCATCTATATTCACACCTGACCATCTATATTCACACCTGAGCATCTATACTCACACCTGACCATTTATATTCACACCTGACCATCTATATTCACACCTGACCATCTACACTCACACCTGACCATCCATACTCACACCTGACCATCTATATTCACACCTGACAATCTATATTCACAACTGACCATCTATGCTCACACCTGACCATCTATATTCACACCTGACCATCTATATTCACCCCTGATCATCTATCTTCACACCTTACCATCTATACTCACGCCTGACCATCTATATTAACACCCGGCCCTCTATACTCACTCCTGACCATCTATATTCACACCTGACCATCTATACTCACATCTGACTATCTATATTCACACCTGACCATCTATATTCACAACTGACCATCTATATTCACACCTGACCATCTATACACACACCTGACCATCTATACTCACACCTGACCATCTATAATCACACCTGACCGTCTATACTCACACCTGACCATCTATATTCACACCTGAACATCTATATTCTCACCTGACCATCTATATTCACACCTGAACATCTATATTCACACCTGACCATCTATCCTCTCACCTGACCATCTATATTCATACCTGACCATCTATACTCACCCCTGAACATCTATACTCACACCTGACCATCTATACTGACACCTGATCATCTATATTCACACATGACCATCTACATTAACACCTGACCATGTATACTCACCCCTGACCATCTATATTCACACCTGACCATCTATAATCATACCTGACATTCTATACTCACCCCTGACCATCTATATTCACACCTGACCATCTATATTCACACCTGACCATCTGTATTCACACCTGACCATCTATACTCACACCTGACCATCAATATTCACACCTGACCATCTATATTCACACCTGACCATCTATACACCCACCTGACCATCTACACTCACACCGGACCATCTAGATTCACCCTGACCATCTATATTCACACCTGACCATCTATAATCACACCTGACCATCTATACTCACACCTGACCATCTATATTCATACCTGACCATTTATAAGAACATAAGAACATAAGAACATAAGAAATAGGAGCAGGAGTAGGCCATCTGGCCCTTCGAGCCTGCCCCGCCATTCAATAAGATCATGGCTGATCTGTCGTGGCTCAGTTCCACTTTCCCGCCCTCTCCCCATAACCCTTAATCCCCTCTCTTATCAAAAACCCATCAACCCGCTTCTTAAAAATATTTAGCGAGGCAGCCTCCACCACTTCAACGGGCAGAGAATTCCAGAGATTCACCACCCTTTGAGTGAAGAAGTTCCTCCTCAACTCCGTTCTGAACCGCCCCCCCTTTATCTTGAGGCTGTGCCCCCTAGTCCTACTGTCTTTTTTGAGCGGGAAGAGTCTTTCCACCTCTATCCTATCAATCCCATTCATCATCTTATACGTCTCAATGAGATCTCCCCTCGTTCTTCTAAACTCTAACGAGTTTATACTCACCCCTGACCATCTATAATCACACCTGACCATCTATTCTCACACCTGATCATCTATATTCACACGTGACCATCTACATTCACACCTGACCATCTATACTCACCCCTGACCATCTAAACTCACCCCTGATCATCTGTATTCTCACCTAACCATCTATATTCACACATGACCATCTATAATCACAGCTGACCATCTATACTCACACCAGACCATCTATATTCACACCTGACCATCTATATTCACACCTGACCATCTATATTCACACCTGACCATCTATACTCACACCTGACCATCTATACACACACCTGACCGTCTATACTCACACCTGACCATCTATATTCACACCTCACCATCGATATTCGCACCTGACCATCTATATTGACACCTGACCATCTATACTCACACCTGACCGTATATACTCAGACATGACCATCTATATTCACACCTGACCATCTATATTCACACCTGACCATCGATATTCACACCTGACCATCTATATTCACACCTGACCATCTATACTCACACCTGACAATCTATATTCACAACTGAACATCTATGCTCACACCTGACCATCTATACTCACACCTGACAATGTATATTCACACCTGACCATCTATACTCACACCTGACCATCTATATTCACACCTGACAATCTATATTCACCCCTGATCATCTATCTTCACACCTGACCATCTATATTCACCCCTGACCATCTATATTAACACCCGGCCCTCTATACTCACTCCTGACCATCTATATTCACACTTGACCATATATACTCACATCTGATTATCTATATTCACACCTGACCATCTATATTCTCACCTGACCATCTATATTCACACCTGAACATCTATATTCACACCTGACCATCTATACTCGCACTTGACCATCTATATTCATACCTGACCATCTATACTCACCCCTGACCATCTATACTCACACCTGACCATCTATACTGACACCTGATCATCTAAATTCACACGTGACCATCTACATTCACACCTGAGCATCAATATTCACACCTGACCATCTATATTCACACCTGACCATCTATATTCACACCTGGCCATCTATACACCCACCTGACCATCTACACTCACACCTGACCATCTAGATTCACCCTGACCATCTATATTCACACCTGACCATCTATAATCACACCTGACCATCTATACTCACACCTGACCATCTATATTCATACCTGACCATCTATACTCACCCCTGACCATCTATACTCACACCTGACCATCTATTCTCACACGTGACCATCTACATTCACACCTGACCATCTATACTCACCCCTGACCATCTATACTCACCCCTGAATATCTATATTCACACCTGACCATCTAAACTCACCCCTGATCATCTGTATTCTCACCTGACCATCTATATTCACACGTGACCATCTATACTCACAGCTGACCATCTATACTCACACCCGACCATCTATATTCACACCTGACCATCTATATTCACACCTGACCATCTATATTCACACCTGACCATCTATACACACACCTGACCGTCTATACTCACACCTGACCATCTATATTCACACCTCACCATCGATATTCGCACCTGACCATCTATATTGACACCTGACCATCTATACTCACACCTGACCGTATATACTCAGACATGACCATCTATATTCACACCTGACCATCTATATTCACACCTGACCATCGATATTCACACCTGACCATCTATATTCACACCTGACCATCTATACTCACACCTGACAATCTATATTCACAACTGACCATCTATGCTCACACCTGACCATCTATACTCACACCTGACAATCTATATTCACACCTGACCATCTATACTCACACCTGACCATCTATATTCACACCTGACCATCTATATTCACCCCTGATCATCTATCTTCACACCTGACCATCGATATTCACACCTGACCATCTATATTCACCCCTGATCATCTATATTCACACCTCACCATCGATATTCACCCCTGACCATCTATATTCACACCTGATCATCGATATCACACCTGATCATCTATATTCACACGTGACCATCTACATTCACACCAGACCATCTATACTCACCCCTGACCATCTATACTCACACCTGACCATCTATATTCACACCTGACCATCTATACTCACACCTGACCATCTATATTCACACCTGACCATCTATATTCACACCTGACCATCTATTCTCACACCTGAACATCTGTATTCACACCTGACCATCTATTCTCAGACCTGAACATCTGTATTCACACCTGACCATCTGTCTTCACACCTGACAATGTATATTCACACCTGACCATCTGTATTCACACCTGACCATCTATATTCACACCTGACCATCTACTCACACCTGACCATCTACATTCACACCTGACCATCTATATTCACACCTGAGCATCCATACTCACACCTGAGAATCTATATTCACACCTGACCATCTATATACACACCTGACCATTCATATTCACACGTGACCATCTATACTCACACGTGACCAGGTATATTCACCCCTGACCATCTATACTCTCACCTGACCATCGATATACACACCTCACCATCTATATTCACACATGAACATCTATACTATCACCTGACCATCTGTATCCACACCTGACCATCTATACTCACACCTGACCACCTATATTCACACATGACCATCTATACTCACATCTGACCGTCTATATTCACACCTGACCATCTATATTCACACCTGACCATCTATATATACACCTGACCATCTATACTCACACCTGACCATCTGCATTCACACCTGACCATCTATACTCACACCTGACCATCTATATTCACACCTGACCATCTATATTCACACTTGACCATCTATATTCACACCTGACCATCTATACTCACACCTGACAATCTATACTCACACCTGGCCATCTATACTCACACCTGGCAATCTATACTCACACCTGACCATCTATACACACACCTGACCATCTATACTCACACCTGACCATCCATATTAACACCTGACCATCTATACTCACGCCTGACCATCTATACTCACACCTGACCATCTATATTCACACCTGACCATCTATATTCACACCTGACCATCTATACACACACCTGACCATCCATACTCACACCTGACCATCTATACACACACCTGAACATCTATACTCACACCTGACCATCTATATTCACACCTAACCATCTACATTCACACCTGACCATCTATACTCACACCTGAGCATCTATATTAACACCTGGCCCTCAATACTCACACCTGACCATCTATATTCACACCTGACCCTCTATAGTCACACCTGACCATCTATATTCACACCTGACCATCTATCCTCACACCTGACCATCTATACTCACACCTGACCATCTATATTCACACCTGACCATCTATACTCACACCTGACCATCTATACTCACACCTGACCATCTATATTCACACCTGACCATCTATATTCACATCTGACCATCTATATTCCCACCTGACCATCTATATTCACACCTGAACATCTATACCCACACCTGACCATCTATAATCACCCCTGACCATCTATATTCACACCTCACCATGTATATACTCACCTGACCATCTATATTCACCCCTGATCATCTATATTCACACCTGACCATCTATACTCACACCTGACAATCTATATTCACAACTGACCATCTATGCTCACACCTGACCATCTATACACACACCGGACCATCTATATTCCCACCTGACCATCTATATTCACACCTGACCATCTATATTCACCACTGACCATCTATATTCACACCTGACAATCTATACTCACTCCTGACAATCTATATTAACACCTGGCCCTCTATACTCACTCCTGACCATCTATATTCACACCTGACCATCTATACTCACATCTGACCATCTATATTCACACCTGACCATCTATATTCACACTTGACCATCTATATTCACACCTGACCATCTATACTCACACCTGACAATCTATACTCACACCTGGCCATCTATACTCACACCTGGCAATCTATACTCACACCTGACCATCTATACACACACCTGACCATCTATACTCACACCTGACCATCCATATTAACACCTGACCATCTATACTCACGCCTGACCATCTATACTCACACCTGACCATCTATATTCACACCTGACCATCTATATTCACACCTGACCATCTATATTCACACCTGACCATCTATACTCACACCTGACCATCTATACACACACCTGACCGTCTATACTCACACCTGACCATCTATATTCACACCTCACCATCGATATTCGCACCTGACCATCTATATTGACACCTGACCATCTATACTCACACCTGACCATATATACTCAGACATGACCATCTATATTCACACCTGACCATCTATATTCACACCTGACCATCGATATTCACACCTGACCATCTATATTCACACCTGACCATCTATACTCACACCTGACAATCTATATTCACAACTGAACATCTATGCTCACACCTGACCATCTATACTCACACCTGACAATGTATATTCACACCTGACCATCTATACTCACACCTGACCATCTATATTCACACCTGACAATCTATATTCACCCCTGATCATCTATCTTCACACCTGACCATCTATATTCACCCCTGACCATCTATATTAACACCCGGCCCTCTATACTCACTCCTGACCATCTATATTCACACTTGACCATATATACTCACATCTGACTATCTATATTCACACCTGACCATCTATATTCTCACCTGACCATCTATATTCACACCTGAACATCTATATTCACACCTGACCATCTATACTCGCACTTGACCATCTATATTCATACCTGACCATCTATACTCACCCCTGACCATCTATACTCACACCTGACCATCTATACTGACACCTGATCATCTAAATTCACACGTGACCATCTACATTCACACCTGAGCATCAATATTCACACCTGACCATCTATATTCACACCTGACCATCTATATTCACACCTGGCCATCTATACACCCACCTGACCATCTACACTCACACCTGACCATCTGGATTCACCCTGACCATCTATATTCACACCTGACCATCTATAATCACACCTGACCATCTATACTCACACCTGACCATCTATATTCATACCTGACCATCTATACTCACCCCTGACCATCTATACTCACACCTGACCATCTATTCTCACACGTGACCATCTACATTCACACCTGACCATCTATACTCACCCCTGACCATCTATACTCACCCCTGAATATCTATATTCACACCTGACCATCTAAACTCACCCCTGATCATCTGTATTCTCACCTGACCATCTATATTCACACGTGACCATCTATACTCACAGCTGACCATCTATACTCACACCCGACCATCTATATTCACACCTGACCATCTATATTCACACCTGACCATCTATATTCACACCTGACCATCTATACACACACCTGACCGTCTATACTCACACCTGACCATCTATATTCACACCTCACCATCGATATTCGCACCTGACCATCTATATTGACACCTGACCATCTATACTCACACCTGACCGTATATACTCAGACATGACCATCTATATTCACACCTGACCATCTATATTCACACCTGACCATCGATATTCACACCTGACCATCTATATTCACACCTGACCATCTATACTCACACCTGACAATCTATATTCACAACTGACCATCTATGCTCACACCTGACCATCTATACTCACACCTGACAATCTATATTCACACCTGACCATCTATACTCACACCTGACCATCTATATTCACACCTGACCATCTATATTCACCCCTGATCATCTATCTTCACACCTGACCATCGATATTCACACCTGACCATCTATATTCACCCCTGATCATCTATATTCACACCTCACCATCGATATTCACCCCTGACCATCTATATTCACACCTGATCATCGATATCACACCTGATCATCTATATTCACACGTGACCATCTACATTCACACCAGACCATCTATACTCACCCCTGACCATCTATACTCACACCTGAACATCTATACTCACACCTGATCATCTATATTCACACGTGACCATCTACATTCACACCTGACCATCTATACTCACCCCTGACCATCTATAATCACACCTGAACATCTATAATCATACCTGGCCATCTATACTCACACCTGACCATCTATACTCACACCTGACCATCTATATTCACACCTGACCATCTATACTCACACCTGACCATCTATATTCACACCTGACCATCTATATTCACACCTGACCATCTATTCTCACACCTGAACATCTGTATTCACACCTGACCATCTATTCTCAGACCTGAACATCTGTATTCACACCTGACCATCTGTCTTCACACCTGACAATGTATATTCACACCTGACCATCTGTATTCACACCTGACCATCTATATTCACACCTGACCATCTACTCACACCTGACCATCTACATTCACACCTGACCATCTATATTCACACCTGAGCATCCATACTCACACCGGAGAATCTATATTCACACCTGACCATCTATATACACACCTGACCATTCATATTCACACGTGACCATCTATACTCACACGTGACCAGGTATATTCACCCCTGACCATCTATACTCTCACCTGACCATCGATATACACACCTCACCATCTATATTCACACATGAACATCTATACTATCACCTGACCATCTGTATCCACACCTGACCATCTATACTCACACCTGACCACCTATATTCACACATGACCATCTATACTCACATCTGACCGTCGATATTCACACCTGACCATCTATATTCACACCTGACCATCTATATATACACCTGACCATCTATACTCACACCTGACCATCTGCATTCACACCTGACCATCTATACTCACACCTGACCATCTATATTCACACCTGACCATCTATATTCACACTTGACCATCTATATTCACACCTGACCATCTATACTCACACCTGACAATCTATACTCACACCTGGCCATCTATACTCACACCTGGCAATCTATACTCACACCTGACCATCTATACACACACCTGACCATCTATACTCACACCTGACCATCCATATTAACACCTGACCATCTATACTCACGCCTGACCATCTACACTCACACCTGACCATCTATATTCACACCTGACCATCTATATTCACACCTGACCATCTATACACACACCTGACCATCCATACTCACACCTGACCATCTATACACACACCTGAACATCTATACTCACACCTGACCATCTATATTCACACCTAACCATCTACATTCACACCTGACCATCTATACTCACACCTGAGCATCTATATTAACACCTGGCCCTCAATACTCACACCTGACCATCTATATTCACACCTGACCCTCTATAGTCACACCTGACCATCTATATTCACACCTGACCATCTATCCTCACACCTGACCATCTATACTCACACCTGACCATCTATATTCACACCTGACCATCTATACTCACACCTGACCATCTATACTCACACCTGACCATCTATATTCACACCTGACCATCTATATTCACATCTGACCATCTATATTCCCACCTGACCATCTATATTCACACCTGAACATCTATACCCACACCTGACCATCTATAATCACCCCTGACCATCTATATTCACACCTCACCATGTATATACTCACCTGACCATCTATATTCACCCCTGATCATCTATATTCACACCTGACCATCTATACTCACACCTGACAATCTATATTCACAACTGACCATCTATGCTCACACCTGACCATCTATACTCACACCGGACCATCTATATTCCCACCTGACCATCTATATTCACACCTGACCATCTATATTCACCACTGACCATCTATATTCACACCTGACAATCTATACTCACTCCTGACAATCTATATTAACACCTGGCCCTCTATACTCACTCCTGACCATCTATATTCACACCTGACCATCTATACTCACATCTGACCATCTATATTCACACCTGACCATCTATATTCACACTTGACCATCTATATTCACACCTGACCATCTATACTCACACCTGACAATCTATACTCACACCTGGCCATCTATACTCACACCTGGCAATCTATACTCACACCTGACCATCTATACACACACCTGACCATCTATACTCACACCTGACCATCCATATTAACACCTGACCATCTATACGCACGCCTGACCATCTATACTCACACCTGACCATCTATATTCACACCTGACCATCTATACACACACCTGACCATCTATACTCACACCTGACCATCTATACACACACCTGAACATCTATACTCACACCTGACCATCTATATTCACACCTAACCATCTACATTCACACCTGACCATCTATACTCACACCTGAGCATCTATATTAACACCTGGCCCTCTATACTCACACCTGACCATCTATATTCACACCTGACCCTCTATAGTCACACCTGACCATCTATATTCACACCTGACCATCTATCCTCACACCTGACCATCTATACTCACACCTGACCATCTATATTCACACCTGACCATCTATACTCACACCTGACCATCTATACTCACACCTGACCATCTATATTCACACCTGACCATCTATATTCACATCTGACCATCTATATTCCCACCTGACCATCTATATTCACACCTGAACATCTATACCCACACCTGACCATCTATAATCACCCCTGACCATCTATATTCACACCTCACCATGTATATACTCACCTGACCATCTATATTCACCCCTGATCATCTATATTCACACCTGACCATCTATACTCACACCTGACAATCTATATTCACAACTGACCATCTATGCTCACACCTGACCATCTATACTCACACCGGACCATCTATATTCCCACCTGACCATCTATATTCACACCTGACCATCTATATTCACCACTGACCATCTATATTCACACCTGACAATCTATACTCACTCCTGACCATCTATATTAACACCTGGCCCTCTATACTCACTCCTGACCATCTATATTCACACCTGACCATCTATACTCACATCTGACCATCTATATTCACACCTGACCATCTATATTCACACTTGACCATCTATATTCACACCTGACCATCTATACTCACACCTGACAATCTATACTCACACCTGGCCATCTATACTCACACCTGGCAATCTATACTCACACCTGACCATCTATACTCACACCTGACCATCTATACACACACCTGACCATCTATACTCACACCTGACCATCCATATTCACACCTGACCATCTATACTCACACCTGAGCATCTATATTAACACCTGGCCCTCTATATTCACACCTGACCATCTAAATTCACACCTGACCATCTATATTCACACCTAACCGTCTATATTCCCACCTGACCATCTATATTCACACCTGACCATCTATATTCACCACTGACCATCTATATTCACACCTGACAATCTATACTCACTCCTGACCATCTATATTAACACCTGGCCCTCTATACTCACTCCTGACCATCTATATTCACACCTGACCATCTATACTCACATCTGACCATCTATATTCACACCTGACCATCTATATTCACACTTGACCATCTATATTCACACCTGACCATCTATACTCACACCTGACAATCTCTACTCACACCTGGCCATCTATACTCACACCTGGCAATCTATACTCACACCTGACCATCTATACTCACACCTGACCATCTATACACACACCTGACCATCTATACTCACACCTGACCATCCATATTCACACCTGACCATCTATACTCACGCCTGACCATCTATACTCACACCTGACCATCTATATTCACACCTGACCATATATATTCACACCTGACCATCTATACACACACCTGACCATCTATACTCACACCTGACCATCTATATACACACCTGAACATCTATACTCACACCTGACCATCTATATTCACACCTAACCATCTATATTCACACCTGACCATCTATACTCACACCTGAGCATCTATATTAACACCTGGCCCTCTATACTCACACCTGACCATCTATATTCACACCTGACCCTCTATAGTCACACCTGACCATCTATATTCACACCTGACCATCTATCCTCACACCTGACCATCTATACTCACACCTGACCATCTATATTCACACCTGACCATCTATACTCAAACCTGACCATCTATATTCACACCTGACCATCTATATTCACACCTGACCATCTATATTCGCATCTGACCATCTATATTCCCACCTGACCATCTATATTCACACCTGAACATCTATACTGACACCTGACCATCTATAATCACCCCTGACCATCTATATTCACACCTCACCATGTATATACTCACCTGACCATCTATATTCACCCCTGATCATCTATATTCACACCTGACCATCTATACTCACACCTGACAATCTATATTCACAACTGACCATCTATGCTCACACCTGACCATCTATACTCACACCGGACCATCTATATTCCCACCTGACCATCTATATTCACACCTGACCATCTATATTCACCACTGACCATCTATATTCACACCTGACAATCTATACTCACTCCTGACCATCGATATTCACACCTGACCATCTATACTCACATCTGACCATCTATATTCACACCTGACCATCTATATTCACACCTGACCATCTAAATTCACACCTGACCATCTATGCTCACACCTGACCATCTATACTCACACCTGACCATCTATAATCACACCTGGCCATCTATACTCAAATCTGACCATCTATATTCATACCTGACCATCTATATTCACACCTGAAGATCTATATTCACACCTGACCATCTGGACTCACCCCTGACCATCTATATTCACACCTGACCATCTATATTCACCCCTGATCATCTATATTCACACCTGACCATCGATATTCCCACCTGATCTTCTATATTCACACCTGACCATCTATACTCACACCTGACAATCTATATTCACAACTGACCATCTATGCTCACACCTGACCATCTATATTCACACCTGACCATCTATATTCACACCTGACCATCTATATTCACAACTGACCATCTATATTCACACCTGACCATCTATACACACACCTGACCATCTATACTCACACCTGACCATCTATAATCACACCTGACCGTCTATACTCACACCTGACCATCTATATTCACACCTGAACATCTATATTCTCACCTGACCATCTATATTCACACCTGAACATCTATATTCACACCTGACCATCTATACTCTCACCTGACCATCTATATTCATACCTGACCATCTATATTCACCACTGACCATCTATATTCACACCTGACAATCTATACTCACTCCTGACCATCGATATTCACACCTGACCATCTATACTCACATCTGACCATCTATATTCACACCTGACCATCTATATTCACACCTGACCATCTAAATTCACACCTGACCATCTATGCTCACACCTGACCATCTATACTCACACCTGACCATCTATAATCACACCTGGCCATCTATACTCAAATCTGACCATCTATATTCATACCTGACCATCTATATTCACACCTGAAGATCTATATTCACACCTGACCATCTGGACTCACCCCTGACCATCTATATTCACACCTGACCATCTATATTCACCCCTGATCATCTATATTCACACCTGACCATCGATATTCCCACCTGATCTTCTATATTCACACCTGACCATCTATACTCACACCTGACAATCTATATTCACAACTGACCATCTATGCTCACACCTGACCATCTATATTCACACCTGACCATCTATATTCACACCTGACCATCTATATTCACAACTGACCATCTATATTCACACCTGACCATCTATACACACACCTGACCATCTATACTCACACCTGACCATCTATAATCACACCTGACCGTCTATACTCACACCTGACCATCTATATTCACACCTGAACATCTATATTCTCACCTGACCATCTATATTCACACCTGAACATCTATATTCACACCTGACCATCTATACTCTCACCTGACCAGATATATTCATATCTGACCATCTATACTCACCCCTGACCATCTATACTCACACCTGACCATCTATACTGACACCTGACCATCTATATTCACTCGTGACCATCTACATTCACACCTGACCATCAATACTCACCCCTGACCATCTAAATTCACACCTGACCATCTATAATCATACCTGACAATCTATACTCACCCCTGACCATCTATATTCACACCTGACCATCTATATTCACACCTGACCATCTGTATTCACACCTGACCATCTATACTCACACCTGACCATCAATATTCACACCTGACCATCTATATTCACACCTGACCATCTATATTCACACCTGACCATCTATACGCCCACCTGACCATCTACACTCACACCTGACCATCTAGATTCACCCTGACCATCTATATTCACACGTGACCATCTATAATCACACCTGACCATCTATACTCACACCTGACCATCTATATTCATACCTGACCATCTATACTCACCCCTGACCATCTATACTCACACCTGACCATCTATTCTCACACCTGATCATCTATATTCACACGTGACCATCTACATTCACACCTGACCATCCATACTCACCCCTGACCATCTATACACACACCTGACCGTCTATAGTCACACCTGACCATCTATATTCACACCTGACCATCTATACTCACACCTGACCATCTATACACACACCTGACCGTCTATAGTCACACCTGACCATCTATATTCACACCTCACCATCGATATTCTCACCTGACCATCTATATTGACACCGGACCATCTATACTCACACCTGACCGTATATACTCAGACATGACCATCTATATTCACACCTGACCATCTATATTCACACCTGAACATCGATATTCACACCTGACCATCTATATTCACACCTGACCATCTATACTCACACCTGACAATCTATATTCACACCTGACCATCTATATTCACATCTGACCATCTATATTCCCACCTGACCATCTATATACACACCTGAACATCTATACCCACACCTGACCATCTATAATCACCCCTGACCATCTATATTCACACCTCACCATGTATATACTCACCTGACCATCTATATTCACCCCTGATCATCTATATTCACACCTGACCATCTATACTCACACCTGACAATCTATATTCACAACTGACCATCTATGCTCACACCTGACCATCTATACTCACACCGGACCATCTATATTCCCACCTGACCATCTATATTCACACCTGACCATCTATATTCACCACTGACCATCTATATTCACACCTGACAATCTATACTCACTCCTGACCATCTATATTAACACCTGGCCCTCTATACTCACTCCTGACCATCTATATTCACACCTGACCATCTATACTCACATCTGACCATCTATATTCACACCTGACCATCTATATTCACACTTGACCATCTATATTCACACCTGACCATCTATACTCACACCTGACAATCTATACTCACACCTGGCCATCTATACTCACACCTGGCAATCTATACTCACACCTGACCATCTATACTCACACCTGACCATCCATATTCACACCTGACCATCTATACTCACACCTGAGCATCTATATTAACACCTGGCCCTCTATATTCACACCTGACCATCTAAATTCACACCTGACCATCTATATTCACACCTAACCGTCTATATTCCCACCTGACCATCTATATTCACACCTGACCATCTATATTCACCACTGACCATCTATATTCACACCTGACAATCTATACTCACTCCTGACCATCTATATTAACACCTGGCCCTCTATACTCACTCCTGACCATCTATATTCACACCTGACCATCTATACTCACATCTGACCATCTATATTCACACCTGACCATCTATATTCACACTTGACCATCTATATTCACACCTGACCATCTATACTCACACCTGACAATCTCTACTCACACCTGGCCATCTATACTCACACCTGGCAATCTATACTCACACCTGACCATCTATACTCACACCTGACCATCTATACACACACCTGACCATCTATACTCACACCTGACCATCCATATTCACACCTGACCATCTATACTCACGCCTGACCATCTATACTCACACCTGACCATCTATATTCACACCTGACCATATATATTCACACCTGACCATCTATACACACACCTGACCATCTATACTCACACCTGACCATCTATATACACACCTGAACATCTATACTCACACCTGACCATCTATATTCACACCTAACCATCTATATTCACACCTGACCATCTATACTCACACCTGAGCATCTATATTAACACCTGGCCCTCTATACTCACACCTGACCATCTATATTCACACCTGACCCTCTATAGTCACACCTGACCATCTATATTCACACCTGACCATCTATCCTCACACCTGACCATCTATACTCACACCTGACCATCTATATTCACACCTGACCATCTATACTCAAACCTGACCATCTATATTCACACCTGACCATCTATATTCACACCTGACCATCTATATTCGCATCTGACCATCTATATTCCCACCTGACCATCTATATTCACACCTGAACATCTATACTGACACCTGACCATCTATAATCACCCCTGACCATCTATATTCACACCTCACCATGTATATACTCACCTGACCATCTATATTCACCCCTGATCATCTATATTCACACCTGACCATCTATACTCACACCTGACAATCTATATTCACAACTGACCATCTATGCTCACACCTGACCATCTATACTCACACCGGACCATCTATATTCCCACCTGACCATCTATATTCACACCTGACCATCTATATTCACCACTGACCATCTATATTCACACCTGACAATCTATACTCACTCCTGACCATCGATATTCACACCTGACCATCTATACTCACATCTGACCATCTATATTCACACCTGACCATCTATATTCACACCTGACCATCTAAATTCACACCTGACCATCTATGCTCACACCTGACCATCTATACTCACACCTGACCATCTATAATCACACCTGGCCATCTATACTCAAATCTGACCATCTATATTCATACCTGACCATCTATATTCACACCTGAAGATCTATATTCACACCTGACCATCTGGACTCACCCCTGACCATCTATATTCACACCTGACCATCTATATTCACCCCTGATCATCTATATTCACACCTGACCATCGATATTCCCACCTGATCTTCTATATTCACACCTGACCATCTATACTCACACCTGACAATCTATATTCACAACTGACCATCTATGCTCACACCTGACCATCTATATTCACACCTGACCATCTATATTCACACCTGACCATCTATATTCACAACTGACCATCTATATTCACACCTGACCATCTATACACACACCTGACCATCTATACTCACACCTGACCATCTATAATCACACCTGACCGTCTATACTCACACCTGACCATCTATATTCACACCTGAACATCTATATTCTCACCTGACCATCTATATTCACACCTGAACATCTATATTCACACCTGACCATCTATACTCTCAACTGACCATCTATATTCATACCTGACCATCTATATTCACCACTGACCATCTATATTCACACCTGACAATCTATACTCACTCCTGACCATCGATATTCACACCTGACCATCTATACTCACATCTGACCATCTATATTCACACCTGACCATCTATATTCACACCTGACCATCTAAATTCACACCTGACCATCTATGCTCACACCTGACCATCTATACTCACACCTGACCATCTATAATCACACCTGGCCATCTATACTCAAATCTGACCATCTATATTCATACCTGACCATCTATATTCACACCTGAAGATCTATATTCACACCTGACCATCTGGACTCACCCCTGACCATCTATATTCACACCTGACCATCTATATTCACCCCTGATCATCTATATTCACACCTGACCATCGATATTCCCACCTGATCTTCTATATTCACACCTGACCATCTATACTCACACCTGACAATCTATATTCACAACTGACCATCTATGCTCACACCTGACCATCTATATTCACACCTGACCATCTATATTCACACCTGACCATCTATATTCACAACTGACCATCTATATTCACACCTGACCATCTATACACACACCTGACCATCTATACTCACACCTGACCATCTATAATCACACCTGACCGTCTATACTCACACCTGACCATCTATATTCACACCTGAACATCTATATTCTCACCTGACCATCTATATTCACACCTGAACATCTATATTCACACCTGACCATCTATACTCTCACCTGACCAGATATATTCATATCTGACCATCTATACTCACCCCTGACCATCTATACTCACACCTGACCATCTATACTGACACCTGACCATCTATATTCACTCGTGACCATCTACATTCACACCTGACCATCAATACTCACCCCTGACCATCTAAATTCACACCTGACCATCTATAATCATACCTGACAATCTATACTCACCCCTGACCATCTATATTCACACCTGACCATCTATATTCACACCTGACCATCTGTATTCACACCTGACCATCTATACTCACACCTGACCATCAATATTCACACCTGACCATCTATATTCACACCTGACCATCTATATTCACACCTGACCATCTATACGCCCACCTGACCATCTACACTCACACCTGACCATCTAGATTCACCCTGACCATCTATATTCACACGTGACCATCTATAATCACACCTGACCATCTATACTCACACCTGACCATCTATATTCATACCTGACCATCTATACTCACCCCTGACCATCTATACTCACACCTGACCATCTATTCTCACACCTGATCATCTATATTCACACGTGACCATCTACATTCACACCTGACCATCCATACTCACCCCTGACCATCTATACACACACCTGACCGTCTATAGTCACACCTGACCATCTATATTCACACCTGACCATCTATACTCACACCTGACCATCTATACACACACCTGACCGTCTATAGTCACACCTGACCATCTATATTCACACCTCACCATCGATATTCTCACCTGACCATCTATATTGACACCGGACCATCTATACTCACACCTGACCGTATATACTCAGACATGACCATCTATATTCACACCTGACCATCTATATTCACACCTGAACATCGATATTCACACCTGACCATCTATATTCACACCTGACCATCTATACTCACACCTGACAATCTATATTCACACCTGACCATCTATACTCACACCTGATCATCTATCTTCAAACCTGACCATCTATATTCACCCCTGACCATCTATATTCACACCTGACCATCTATACTCATGCCTGACCATCTATATTAACACCCGGCCCTCTATACTCACTCCAGACCAACTATATTCACACCTGACCATCTATACTCACATCGGACTATCTATATTCACACCTGACCATCTATATTCACAACTGACCATCTATATTCACACCTGACCATCTATACACACACCTGACCATCTATACTCACACCTGACCATCTATAATCACACCTGACCGTCTATACTCACACCTGACCATCTATATTCACACCTGAACATCTATATTCTCACCTGACCATCTATATTCACACCTGAACATCTATATTCACACCTGACCATCTATACTCTCACCTGACCATCTATATTCATACCTGACCATCTATACTCACCCCTGAACATCTATACTCACACCTGACCATCTATACTGACACCTGATCATCTATATTCACACGTGACCATCTACATTCACACCTGACCATCTATACTCACCCCTGACCATCTATATTCACACCTGACCATCTATAATCATACCTGACAATCTATACTCACCCCTGACCATCTATATTCACACCTGACCATCTATATTCACACCTGACCATCTGTATTCACACCTGACCATCTATACTCACACCTGACCATCAATATTCACACCTGACCATCTATATTCACACCTGAACATCTATATTCACACCTGACCATCTATACACCCACCTGACCATCTACACTCACACCTGACCATCTAGATTCACCCTGACCATCTATATTCACACCTGACCATCTATAATCACACCTGACCATCTATACTCACACCTGACCATCTATATTCATTCCTGACCATCTATACTCACCCCTGACCATCTATACTCACACCTGACCATCTATTCTCACACCTGAATATCTATATTCACACGTGACCATCTACATTCACACCTGACCATCTATACTCACCCCTGACCATCTATACTCACCCCTGAATATCTATATTCACACCTGAAAATCTAAACTCACCCCTGATCATCTGTATTCTCACCTGACCATCTATATTCACACATGACCATCTATACTCACAGCTGACCATCTATACTCACACCCGACCATCTATATTCACACCTGACCATCTATATTCACACCTGACCATCTATATTCACACCTGACCATCTATACTCACACCTGACCATCTATACACACACCTGACCGTCTATACTCACACCTGACCATCTATATTCACACCTCACCATCGATATTCGCACCTGACCATCTATATTGACACCTGACCATCTATACACACACCTGACCGTATATACTCAGACATGACCATCTATATTCACACCTGACCATCTATACTCACCCCTGATCATCTATATTCACACCTGACCATCTATACTCACACCTGACAATCTATATTCACAACTGACCATCTATGCTCACACCTGACCATCTGTACTCACACCGGACCATCTATATTCCCACCTGACCATCTATATTCACACCTGACCATCTATACTCACCACTGACCATCTATATTCACACCTGACCATCTATACTCACTCCTGACCATCTATATTAACACCTGGCCCTCTATACTCACTCCTGACCATCTATATTCACACCTGACCATCTATACTCACATCTGACCATCTATATTCACACCTGACCATCTATATTCACACCTGACCATCTAAATTGACACCTGACCATCTATGCTCACACCTGACCATCTATACTCACACCTGACCATCTATAATCACACCTGACCATCTATACTCAAATCTGACCATCTATATTCATACCTGACCATCTATATTCACACCTGAACATCTATATTCACACCTGACCATCTGTACTCACCCCTGACCATCTATATTCACACCTGACCATCTATATTCACCCCTGATCATCTATATTCACACCTGACCATCGATATTCCCACCTGATCTTCTATATTCACACCTGACCATCTATACTCACACCTGACAATCTATATTCACAACTGACCTTCTATGCTCACACCTGACCATCTATATTCACACCTGACCATCTATATTCACACCTGACCATCTATATTCACAACTGACCATCTATATTCACACCTGACCATCTATATTCACCCCTGATCATCTATCTTCACACCTGACCATCTATATTCACCCCTGACCATCTATATTCACACCTGAACATCTATATTCACACCAGACCAACTATACTCTCACCTGACCATCTATATTCATACCTGACCATCTATACTCACCCCTGACCATCTATACTCACACCTGACCATCTATACTGACACCTGATCATCTATATTCACTCGTGACCATCTACATTCACACCTGACCATCTATACTCACACCTGACCATCTATATTCACAGCTGACCATCTGTAATCATACCTGACAATCTATACTCACCCCTGACCATCTATATTCACACCTGACCATCTATATTCACACCTGACCATCTGTATTCACACCTGACCATCTATACTCACACCTGACCATCAATATTCACACCTGACCATCTATATTCACACCTGACCATCTATATTCACACCTGACCATCTATACACCCACCTGACCATCTACACTCACACCTGACCATCTAGATTCACCCTGACCATCTATATTCACACGTGACCATCTATAATCACACCTGACCATCTATACTCACACCTGACCATCTATATTCATACCTGACCATCTATACTCACCCCTGACCATCTATACTCACCCCTGACCATCTATACTCACCCCTGAATATCTATATTCACACCTGACCATCTAAACTCACCCCTGATCATCTGTATTCTCACCTGACCATCTATATTCACACGTGACCATCTATACTCACAGCTGACCATCTATACTCACACCCGACCATCTATATTCACACCTGACCATCTATATTCACACCTGACCATCTATACTCACACCTGACCATCTATACACACACCTGACCGTCTATACTCACACCTGACCATCTATATTCACACCTCACCATCGATATTCGCACCTGACCATCTATATTGACACCTGACCATCTATACTCACACCTGACCGTATATACTCAGACATGACCATCTATATTCACACCTGACCATCTATATTCACACCTGACCAATCGATATTCACACCTGACCATCTATACTCACACCTGACAATCTATATTCACAACTGAAAATCTATGCTCACACCTGACCATCTATACTCACACCTGACAATCTATATTCACACCTGACCATCTATACTCACAGCTGACCATCTATATTCACACCTGACCATCTATATTCACCCCTGATCATCTATCTTCACACCTGACCATCTATATTCACCCCTGACCATCTATATTCACACCTGACCATCTATACTCACGCCTGACCATCTATATTAACACCCGGCCCTCTATACTCACTCCTGACCATCTATATTCACACCTGACCATCTATACTCACATCTGACTATCTATATTCACACCTGACCATCTATATTCACAACTGACCATCTATATTCACACCTGACCAATTATACACACACCTGACCATCTATACTCACACCTGACCATCTATAATCACACCTGACCGTCTATACTCACACCTGACCATCTATATTCACACCTGAACATCTATATTCTCACCTGACCATCTATATTCACACCTGAACATCTATATTCACACCTGACCACCTATACTATCACCTGACCATCTATATTCATACCTGACCATCTATACTCACCCCTGAACATCGATAATCACACCTGACCATCTATACTGACACCTGATCATCTATATTCACACGTGACCATCTACATTCACACCTGACCATCTATACTCACCCCTGACCATCTATATTCACACCTGACCATCTATAATCATACCTGACAATCTATACTCACCCCTGACCATCTATATTCACACCTGACCATCTATATTCACACCTGACCATCTGTATTCACACCTGACCATCTATACTCACACCTGACCATCAATATTCACACCTGACCATCTATATTCACACCTGACCATCTATATTCACACCTGACCATCTATACACCCACCTGACCATCTACACTCACACCTGACCATCTAGATTCACCCTGACCATCTATATTCACACCTGACCATCTATAATCACACCTGACCATCTATACTCACACCTGACCATCTATATTCATTCCTGACCATCTATACTCACCCCTGACCATCTATACTCACACCTGACCATCTATTCTCACACCTGAATATCTATATTCACACGTGACCATCTACATTCACACCTGACCATCTATACTCACCCCTGACCATCTATACTCACCCCTGAATATCTATATTCACACCTGACCATCTAAACTCACCCCTGATCATCTGTATTCTCACCTGACCATCTATATTCACACGTGACCATCTATACTCACAGCTGACCATCTATACTCACACCCGACCATCTATATTCACACCTGACCATCTATATTCACACCTGACCATCTATACTCACACCTGACCATCTATACACACACCTGACCGTCTATACACACACCTGACCATCTATATTCACACCTGACCATCGATATTCGCACCTGACCATCTATATTGACACCTGACCATCTATACTCACACCTGACCGTATATACTCAGACATGACCATCTATATTCACACCTGACCATCTATATTCACACCGGACCATCGATATTCACACCTGACCATCTATATTCACACCTGACAATCTATATTCACACCTGACAATCTATATTCACAACTGACCATCTATGCTCACACCTGACCATCTATATTCACACCTGACCATCTATACTCACACCTGACAATCTATATTCACAACTGACCATCTATGCTCACACCTGACCATCTATATTCACACCTGACCATCTATACTCACGCCTGACCATCTATATTAACACCCGGCCCTCTATACTCACTCCTGACCATCTATATTCACACCTGACCATCTATACTCACATCTGACTATCTATATTCACACCTGACCATCTATATTCACAACTGACCATCTATATTCACACCTGACCATCTATACTCACACCTGACCATCTATAATCACACCTGACCCTCTATACTCACACCTGACCACCTATATTCACACCTGAACATCTATATTCTCACCTGACCATCTATATTCACACCTGAACATCTATATTCACACCTGACCATCTATACTCTCACCTGACCATCTATATTCATACCTGACCATCTATACTCACCCCTGACCATCTATACTCACACCTGACCATCTATTCTCACACCTGATCATCTATATTCACACGTGACCATCTACATTCACACCTGACCATCTATACTCACCCCTGACCATCTATACTCACCCCTGAATATCTATATTCACACCTGACCATCTAAACTCACCCCTGATCATCTGTATTCTCACCTGACCATCTATATTCACACGTGACCATCTATACTCACAGCTGACAATCTATACTCACACCCGACCATCTATATTCACACCTGACCATCTATATTCACACCTGACCATCTATATTCACACCTGACCATCTATACTCACACCTGACCATCTATACACACACCTGACCGTCTATACTCACACCTGACCATCTATATTCACACCTCACCATCGATATTCGCAACTGACCATCTATATTGACACCTGACCATCTATACTCACACCTGACCGTATATACTCAGACATGACCATCTATATTCACACCTGACCATGTATATTCACACCTGACCATCTATACTCACACCTGACAATCTATATTCACAACTGAACATCTATGCTCACACCTGACCATCTATATTCACACCCGGCCCTCTATACTCACTCCTGACCATCTATATTCATACCTGACCATCTATACTCACACCTGACCATCTATATTCACACCTGACCATCTATATTCACCCCTGATCATCTATCTTCACACCTGACCATCTATATTCACCCCTGACCATCTATATTCACACCTGACCATCTATACTCACGCCTGACCATCTATATTAACACCCGGCCCTCTATACTCACTCCTGACCATCTATATTCATACCTGACCATCTATACTCACATCTGACTATCTATATTCACACCTGACCATCTATATTCACAACTGACCATCTATATTCACACCTGACCATCTATACACACACCTGACCATCTATACTCACACCTGACCATCGAGAATCACACCTGACCGTCTATACTCACACCTGACCATCTATATTCACACCTGAACATCTATATTCTCACCTGACCATCTATATTCACACCTGAACATCTATATTCACACCTGACCTTCTATGCTCACACCTGACCATCAATATTCACACTTGACCATCTATACTCACACCTGATCATCTATATTCACACCTGACCTTCTATGCTCACACCTGACCACCTATATTCACACCTGACCATCTATATTCACAGCTGACCTTCTATGCTCACACCTGACCATCTTTATTCACACCTGACCATCTAAATTCACCCCTGATCATCTATACTCACACCTGATCATCTATACTCACCCCTGACCATCTATATTCACACCTGACCATCTATATTCACACCTGACCATCTATACTCACACCTGACAATCTATATTCACACCTGGCCATCTATACTCACACCTGACCATCTATATTCACACCTGACCATCTATACTCACACCTGACCATCTATACTCAGACCTGACCATCTATATTCACACCTGACCATCTATACTCAC
Organism: Carcharhinus amblyrhynchos; assembly: GCF_965287045.1. Classification (NCBI taxonomy): domain Eukaryota; kingdom Metazoa; phylum Chordata; class Chondrichthyes; order Carcharhiniformes; family Carcharhinidae; genus Carcharhinus; species Carcharhinus amblyrhynchos. The sequence continues at coordinate 384,247 of NW_027649800.1, forward strand.
ACCAGACCATCTATATTCACACCTGACCATCTATACTCTCACCTGACCATCTATGTTCACACCTGACCATCTATACTCACACCTGACCATCTATATTCACACCTGACCATCTATATTTAGAACCCACCAACTATCTTCACCTGACCATTTATACTCACCTCTGACCATCTGTATTCACACATGAACATCTATACTCACACCTGACCATCTATATTCACACCTGAACATCTATACACAAACCTGACTATCTATACTCACACCTGACCATCTATAATCACACCTGACCATCTATAATCACACCTGACCATCTATACTCAGACCTGATCATCTATATTCACACCTGACCATCTATACTCACACCAGACCATCTATATTCACACCTGACCATCTATACTCTCACCTGACCATCTATGTTCACACCTGACCATCTATACTCACACCTGACCATCTATATTCACACCTGACCATCTATATTTAGAACTCACCAACTATCTTCACCTGACCATTTATACTCACCTCTGACCATCTGTATTCACACATGAACATCTATACTCACACCTGACCATCTATATTCACACCTGAAAATCTATACTCACACCTGACCATCTATATTCACACCTGACCATCTATACTCACACCTGACCATCTATATTCACACCTGGCCCTCTATACTCACACCTGACCATCTATGCTCACACCTGACCATCTATATTCACACCTGACCATCTATATTCACACCTGACGATCTATATTCACCCCTGACCATCTATACTCACACCTGACCATCTATATTCACACCTGGCCCTCTATATTAATACCTGACCATCTATATTCACCCCTGACCATCTATACTCTCACCTGACCATCTATATTCACAACTGACCATCTATATTCGCACCTGACCATCTATATTCACACCTGACCATCTATACTCACACCTGACCATCTCTCTTCACATCTGACCATCTATACTCACACCTGGCCATGTATATTCACACCTGACCATGAAACTTACACCTGACCATCTATATTCACACCTGGCCATCTATATTCACACCTGACCATCTATACTCACACCTGACCATCTATATTCACACCTGACCATCTATACTCACATCTGACAACCTATATTCACACCTGACCGTCTATACTCACACCTGACCGTCTATATTCACACCTGACCATCTATATTCACACCTGACCATCTATACTCACACCTGACCATCTATATTCACACGTGACCATCTATGCTCACACCTGACCACCTATACTCACACCTGACCATGAAAGTCATACCTGACCATCTATATTCACACCTGACCATCTATACTCACACCTGACCATCTATATACACACCTGACCATCTATACTCACACCTGACCATCTATACTCACACCTGACAGTCTATACTCACACCTGACCATCTATACTCACACCTGGCCATCTATACTCACACCTGACCATCTATACTCACACCTGACCATTTATATTCACACCTGACCATCTATATTCACACCTGACCATCTATACTCACACCTGGCCATCTATATTCACGCCTGACCATCTATATTCACACGTGACCATCTATACACACACCTGACCATCTATATTCACACCTTACCATCTATACTCACCCCTGATCATCTATATTCACACCTGACCATCGATATTCACACCTGACCATCTATAGTCACACCTGACCATCCATATTCACACCTCTCCATCTATACTCACACCTGACCATCTATAATCACACCTGACCATCTATACTCACACCTGACCATCTATATTCACACCTGAACATCTATACTCACACCTGACCATCTATATTCACACCTGACCATCTATACTCACACCTGACAATCTATATTCACAACTGACCATCTATGCTCACACCTGACCATCTATATTCACACCTGACCATCTATACTCACACCTGATCATCTAAACACACACCTGAACATCTATACTCACACCTGACCACCTATACTCACCCCTGACCATCTATATTCACACCTGACCATCTATATTCACACCTGAACATCAATATTCTGACGTGACAATCTGTATTCACTCCGGACCATTTATATTCACATCTGAGCATCTATATTCACACCTGACCATCTATACTCACCCCTGACCATCTATATTCACACTTGACAATCTATACTCACAACTGACCATCTATATTCACACCTGATCATCTATATTCACACCTAACCATCAATATTCAACCTGACCATCTATACTCAAACCTGACCATCTGTATTCACACCTGACCATCTATACTTACACCTGAACATCTATATTCACACCTGACCATCTATATTCAGCCCTCACCAACTATTTTCACCCTGACCATTTATACTCAGCTCTGACCATCTATAATCACACCTGACCATCTATATTCACACCTGACCATCTATGCTCACAACTGACCATCTATATTCACACCTGACCATCTATATTCACACCTGACCATCTATATTCACCCCTGATCATCTATACACACACCTGATCATCTATACTCACCCCTGACCATCTATATTCACACCTGACCATCTATATTCACACCTGGCCATCTATACTCACACGTGACCATCTATGCTCACACCTAAACATCTATATTCACACCTGACCATCTATACTCACACCTGACCATCTATATTCACACCTGAACATCTATACTCAAACCTGACCATCTCTGCTCACACCTGACCATCTATAATCACACCTGACCATCTATAATCACACCTGACCATCTATACTCAGACCTGACCATCTATATTCACACCTGACCATCTGTACTCACACCTGACCATCTATATTCACACCTGACCATCTATATTTAGCCCTCACCAACTATCTTCACCCTGACCATTTATACTCAGCTCGGACCATCTGTATTCACACATGAACATCTATACTCACACCTGACCATCTATATTCACACCTGAAAATCTATACTCACACCTGACCATCTATATTCACACCTGACCATCTATACTCACACCTGACCATCTATATTCACACCTGGCCCTCTATACTCACACCTGACCATCTATGCTCACACCTGACCATGTATATTCACACCTGACCATCTATATTCACACCTGACGATCTATATTCACCCCTGACCATCTATACTCATACCTGACCATCTATATTCACACCTGGCCCTCTATACTCACACCTGACCATCTATGCTCACACCTGACCATCTAAATTCACACCTGACGATCTATACTCACACC